>NC_060285.1:22903619-23270438 GCF_021613505.1 Equus quagga
GTGTGTGTGATGTGATTAGCCAGGCATAGGTCACATGCCTGCAGGTGATTTTAGCTCCACCTGAACCACATGGACGGACGGGTCGGAAGGGAGCTCCTCCCATAGACAATCAGAGTGCCATGACCAGAAACAGGAATGGTTTCTAGGCAGGCAGAAATAGCAACAGTGGGCACCCACTTTGACTTTCAAATTCTGAGAATGTCTGACAGATAATTGTTATATCATGTGGGTATTGATCTCATTTTTTCATACTTAATTTGATGAGCTTTTTTAAAATTCTAGATTTGAAGTAATGAGATCAGGGTTAAAAATCCCATCTCTGGGGGCCGGCCCCATGGCCAAGTGGTTAAGTTCGAGCGCTCCGCTTCAGCCGCCCAGGGTTTCGCCAGTTGAGATCCTGGGTGCAGACATGGACCGCTCATCAAGCCACGCTGAGACTGCGTCCCACATGCCACAACTAAAAGGACCCACAACTAAAAATATACAACTATGTACTGGGGGGCTTTGGGGAGAAAAAGGAAAAATAAAATCTTTTAAAAAAAATCCCATCTCTGATAGCTGTTACCTCTGTAACCTTGAACAAGCCTTAGCTACTCAGAGCCTTAGTTTTCTCTCCCTAAAGTGAGATTAATGCCCACCTCACATCATTGTTGTGAGGCACAAGTAGTAGTTGTCAAAGTATTTTACAAACTATAAAGGTATATGTTTGGGTTGTTTTAGAAATTATTATTTTGAGATAACTTCTAGTTTTCTGTTACGCTGTCCTTTTTCAATGTAACTTGGAATCATTGCATTTTAAATAAAGCTCGTAATATTTAGCTATGTTTTACAAAACTATTTCTATTTTATAGCTTATAAGCCCAAACTCATACCTCTCCACGGATATGAAAGGAATAGTTCTTGAGAATGCAAACACTGTACAAGAAGTTTCTATCTCTGATATAACCTAATTAACATTGGAGCTCTTCAGAAAGATTTATGGATGATACCCATACTTAAATACTCTTAAATATTATGAGTTAGCATATATCAAAATGTTATTATCTTTTATGTTAAAATACTTTATTTTCTCTTATAGTAAAGTGTATGTTGGTTATGTAGGGGCAAGGCCTGACCTTCCTTCATCAGTTTTTAATTCCTTATAATAAACATTTTATAAATACTTGTTGATCAGATTACTTTACACAAGGTTATAGGTACCACAAAACCATAGGTTTCTAGGACTCCAGATTAGACACAAATTTGGATGGTCTCAAATCTTTTGGAGAAATAAACTACCTGGAACATTAGCATATTACCTGCCTAGCTTAGATGGAATAGTTAGTTCATTATCATCATTGTTAGAGCCAGCACTGATTAATACAACTTTATAATGAGGAAATTGAGGCACAGGGAGTTTATGTTGCTTACCCACAGGTCACAGATTGTAAGAAGTAGAACCAGGATTTGAACCCAGGCAGTCTAGCTTCACAGCCTGCTCTTTAACCACTGTGTGAATGAACACCCTGGGCTCTCTCTACAAACTGGGTACCAGCAGACATGACACATTCTAAAAATTCTAGAACCGCAAAAGGCCCCAGTGTAATTTTCAAGTCCTTTGACAAATTCTATTAATAATAACTAATACCTTATGTAAATGCAAGGTTAGTAGAGAATTAAACCTCTAAGGTAGCATGGATAAACATTGTGTTTGACGAAAATCCTTTGCTCATCACATCCAATTTTTTATTCTCTACAAATCAGAGGTAGCAAACAATGGCTTCTTTTAAACAATTGTGAGATGTGACCCCCTTTCTGTATGGGTCTCTATCTTAACAAGGTTTTAATGCAGCATCACAAAAATTTGCAGTAACTTGCATTCTCTATATGTGTTAATGGCTAGAAGATTCTTCTATGCTTCTGTTAAAGAGAAGCAGAGAATTTTAGGGTAGAAAGCGGCCAGAAAATATATCCAGTCCTGTGTCTTGATGCAGCACCCCTGCTAGTACATCCTTAATAGACAGCCACAATTTTCTGCTTAAACTTGTCACTGGAAAGGTAGCCCCCACTTTGTGAGGCAGCCCCGTCATCACTGGAAAAGTTCTAATTGATAGAACTTTTGCCGTATATTGAATTGAAATAAGCCTTCCTAAAACTCCTCCATAGTTAGCTAATGCTGTCTTCTGAAAGTATGAAGAATAAATCTGCTCCCTATTGCTGAGAATAGTTCTTTGACTAAAGATAATTTGATGTCTTCCCCTCACTCTATTAACCATATTCAGCTCTTTGCCAATATCATTCTGAGAAGTGGGATATAGGCTGCACAGCATCCTCATTCTGCCACTCTGGGCACATCTGCTTCGTTGATGTTCATGCTTAATGACATTAACATCGTTAATTCTCACTGAGCTTTTCTTCATGAAAACTCCGCAGCCTTTGTCAATATCAGTGGCCATGAGCCATGCCTCCCTTCTCAGCCCCCAGTAGTGTTCTGTGTGTGTGTGTGTATGTGTGTGTTTAAACAATGCAGGATTTTACATTTACATTATCCCTTTCCAGCTAAAACAGTTTTGTCAAGTGATTTGTCCCATAATCCTAGTTTATCAATATCTTTTTAAAACTTGGTCAACCCTCAGTAGATCAATGATCCTCCCCAACTATGTAATGTGCTAACTTAAAAAGCTTACCTTAAAAAGCATGCCTTTCCAGTAAATTCTCCGTTGTATTGATTTCATTGTTGAACAAGGCAAAACTGAGGGAAAAACTGTGTAGCCTTCTACCAGAGACCTCTTAGATTGGCATCCTTCAAGATGATCATTCAACTAGACCTTGTTTTTCCATATTTTCTATAAGGATGAAATGAGGAAACAGTGGGGTCTCGATAAATATCATTGAATGAATGGTCTTGTATGATGCATCTCTTTTACCAGAGGCAGGAAGCAATGTTGAGCATATAGTTAATAAATGGGTTTAAATAAAGAAAATGACAGCCTCAGTTTACATGAAAGGAATACAGTATATATTTTAAAGACATGTTACAGGCAAAGAATAATATTACTTTGCAAAATCGAGTTTCTTTGCAGCAATTCATGTTATGATAAAGAGTTGATCACTGCTTTTCTGAATGGGTTATTAATATTTATGCTTTTCAGTGGTCCTGAAAAATGTCTGTATCAGTAGTGGTGGCATCCAACCTTTGAGGTAAAACAAGTAAAATAGCCCATATTGCAATAAACAGCATGATACCAATTGACTTAAATTCCCTGCAACATCCAGAGAACCTGGAGAGCTGTACAATAGGATCTGGATTGCACAGACAGTGTTCTGTTTTTTTTTTTCTCTGCTCTATTTTTTTCCTGCAAAGAGATTTCATAAATAATTGTGTAATGTCATTTAGGGTTACAACTGTCATATTAGGGAATGCAGGTTGTATATTATGTCTACAAATGAATAACAGGAATCACATAGCTTATAGTTCTCTTCTACTTTGGCAGCCGAGGGCTTATTTTATGTGCTATCAGTACCAGAATCAGCGTTAACAATGAAAGAAGGAAGGAAGGGAGGGAGGGAAGAAAGTTGAAGGGAGGGAGGAATGGAGGGAGGGAGGGAGGGAGAAAGGGAGGGAGGAAAAAGAGAAGGAGGAAGAAAGGGAGGGAGGGAAGAAAGAGGAACAAGGAAGGAAGGAAGGGAGAAACAAAGGAGGGAAGAGAAGCAGGGAAGGAAGGAGAGTGGGAGGGAGGGATGGAGGGAAAGCTGTAAATTTGGGCACGCAACCGATGTTTTCAGAATTTATATCATGCCAGTGTACTTATGATAGGACCCAACGTGGTGTTTACTTCCTCCCACTTTTGCTGGATTGATTAATGCTGACACCAGCAGTAGCGGGTCACACATGGAGAAACAACTGTTGGCCTGACTTTTCACTTCCAGTGGGTGATTACTGATCCATCCAAGCATTTCCCCATAGACACGAGGAAGGTCACGATCACGAAGGTTTGAGAGGACTGCTCTTCAGAAAAGTGGAGAAATGATGGGAAGCAGCATTTTCTTGAGTTCAGCATTCCCTGCAAATAAAATAATCTGAAACTTTTTATAAAAGGGGTCAGTGGTCATAAACCCTGAACTTGAGACGTCCATAGTGTAGTTGAAGAGAAGAAGAATCACATACAGTTAGAGGGCCATGTAGGAATCACAGAACTCACTTGAGAGGAGAGAAAGAGGATTGTTCTGGTGTCTACAACAGTGGGACAGAAGAAATGATAGGGTGCCAGCCTGTGGCCTCTGGGTAACTTGGGAAAGACAAAAGCTTCTGATTTTCTGATTTCCAGGCAGGGTTTTGTTAGTGCCCAGGGAAGACGAGGCCGCTGGGATGTCACTGCTGGAAGAAAAGATGCATACAAGGTGTTCAGTGCATTATGCCTTGACTGAACTAAATTTGTTTGACTCCATTTTGACAGATCTCATCTCATTTGAGTCTCTGCTCAAGGAGCCGCCGAGCGTGCTGGCTGCTGACCGAGGCTTCCTTTGTTCCGAGGCCCTTTTTTCTTTTGCCTTTGAAGCTGTTTTGTCCGCTCTTCAAGTTTGTTTTTGTTTTATTTTAGAAGCACTGTCATCCAAGAGAAAGAATGGACTTCATTATTCCTTTAGCTTTCACCTGAACCTTTCCTATTTCTCATTGGATTCTTTCTGGTCCAATTCTGAACACCCTGAAGTATGAAAGAGTTATGACAAACATAGGGGAAACAAAGGAAAAGCTTTTTTTTGTTTTCAGGGCTAGAACAAGGCAGAAAATTTCATCTCTGAGAGAATCTGACCAGAGGGCTCTGTTCCTACAAGTTTCTTTATTAAACTAGCTGCACAGCACCGGCAGACTCCCGGAAGGTTTGCAGAGCCTAATTGGTGGTATGGAGTAGATGGAGCTATTGTCAGCTTGCTCTGTTCCAAGACCTGCCATCAGCCTCTCAGTCCCAGTTTACTTCTGGTCCTGACAGTGGACAAAAGATTGTGTCCGTACAATCCCTATTCTGTAAACATTGACTGAAAGCAGGGCTGATCCCTACTCACTTTGTGACCCATGCCTTGCACCCAATAGATGCGTAGTATTTCATCTTTGAATGAATGTCAGGGTGCCAGTGGGACAGGTTCCTATGGTCTAAAGTTTTTTCAAATTTTCAATTTCTGCTTGAAAGAAAGGCTTGCGGTGTGGAAAGGATAGACTTCGTTTGGATATAATATGCTGGGGTGCTTGGGGAAGGCTTCTCTGAGAAGGTGACGTTGGAGTAGAACCTGAAGGAAGTGAGGGAACTGGTCCTGAAGTGTCCAGAGAAAGAACGTTTCAGGCAGAAGGGGAAACAAATGCAGAGGCTTTGAAGCTAGAGTGTACTTTGCTGTCCAGAACTGAGTAAGCAAGAGGAAGAGCAATAGGAGAGGAGGGCAGAGAGGCAAGGCTGGGATGCATGCCAGAGGCTGGAGATTCGTGCAGGCCATTATTCGGACTCTGAGTTTCCTTCTGAGTTAAATGGAGCAGAGCAGCATGATCTGGCTTTCAGTTTAGATGGATCGTTTTGGCTTTTATATTGAGAATAAGTACTAAGGGAGCAAGGAGGAAAGCAGTGAAACCAGTATGGAAGCTAATGGAATAATCCAAGTGAGAAAAGGTAGTGGCTTGGACCAGGGAGTAATAGGAGGGGAGAAGATTTTAGGTAGATTCACTAGGACTTGCTGCTGGGTTGAATGTGAAAGGTGAGCAAAAGAATGACTCTAACTGGAAGATGGGGGTTGCCGTTTGCTGAGATAAGAAAGTTTATAGGGAAGGGAAGGTAGTCAGGAGCTTGGTTTGGGGAATTAAATGTAAGGTTAAGATGCCTATTAATCATCAAAGTAGTGTCAAGAAGGCAGCTGTAATCCGAGTCTGGAGTTCAGAGGAGAGGTCAGGGCTGAAGATACAAATTTGGGAGTCAGGACTGGATGAGACCACCTAGCGAAGCCAGTGAAGGGAAAACAATTGAAGACTGATGCTCTGGGGATCAGAGCATGATCAGATCATAGGAACCAGCAAAGGAGGCTAAGAAATGGAAGGAGTGGTCAAGTGTGTCTGGGAGGTCAAGGAAAATGGAAAGTTGGATTTGGCAGAGTGGAGGTTACCGAGAAAAGCAGTTTCAGTAGCGTGGGCTCAGATGAGGACAGGAAAAGAGAAAGTGGAGACCATGTAGACACCTCCTGGGAAGTACATACGTCTCTTGGGGACTTTGGCTTCTTAAAGAAGGACACAAGTTGAGCAGGGGCTCAAAGAGCACGTTGGGTTAAGGGAATGGGTTTGTTTGAATTTAATAGAAGATGTTAGAGTACTTTTTGAGAATGCTCCAGTAAAGAAGGAAAAAACAGATGATGATAGAGAAAGAAGTTATAGTAAATTACTGGATTGCTACCAGTCGAGCAAAAAAGAAGTCTACCTTTAGGAGGAGAACTTTGAAGATGAGTAATATGCTTTCTATTTTGTTATTAGATTTGAATGCAAATGTGTTGTCTTTTCCAAACTGAATTCATGGTAACCTGAGATACATGGTGGTAACAAGAACAGATGTGGGCCGTATTTTAAGAAAACACTTCCAGAGTCGGGAAAGAGGGCTCAACAGAAGATAAAATTATACACCCTGAAATGTGTATTAACTTTATCATCAAAGAAATAAACATTAAATTATTGATTATATCTCAGTTATAAGACTACTGTATCTTTACTTAACCTCTATTTACTTGGATTTCATCATAATTCAGGTTTGGCTAAACTAAATTAGCCTTTGCAGTATGTGTGGGAAAGGGATGGAGAGAAAATTAATAAGCAAATGAAATTGCAAAGGGGTGTTAACATCCTTTTACAGAATTGTTTCCAAGCTCTCACCAAGCAGCCCTTTAACATAAAAGTATGATGATTACAAATGTTCCTTCTCTCTTCAACAAAGTTGGCAGCCCTTTTTCAGCCTTCCTCAAAAAAAATGAGCATTTTTCTAATGAGAAGTCTGCAAGGTTAATTTCCAGTGCATTTAACAGAAGTGTGTCAGCAGTGACATAGTTTACTAAAGACCTAAGTGGTAAGAACAAAGTGGACCAAATGATGACGAATAACAGTCATTAATGTTCCTCTAGTGCTTTACCATTTGCCAAGAAATTTTGAACACATTCTATGATTCCATTCATTCAGTAAATATGTGTGGTGGCCTTCTGTGTTCTAGGTCCTAGGAATTTAGCTGTGAAAAAGTTCCCTCTCTCATGAAACTTAACATGAGCTGCACAACAACCTGGTCAAATAAGTAGGTCAAGAACTATCATTATTCTTTACAGACGAAGAGTTTCTAAAGCTTACTTAAAACTTAGATTTAAATCTCTACTGTTCTAGGAATTTGGACCCCAGATGAGACTTTGTCATTGGTATTTTCTTTCTCAAAACTTTTCAACACTCAGTACTTCAATAATGTTGTACCCTGAAATGTTATCTTCATAAATATAATGAAATTCCGTAGTGGAAACTCTTTTGCATTTAAAAAATTCTTTCCAGCCCTTAGCCTAATAACCACATGTCTGGAAGAAGAGCCATTTCATATTATGAAGTCACCAGTTATAGCTGGCCCACCTTAAATTACTGTGTTCTGAGCCTGGTAATTATTTGCTGACAACAGAATGACTGTACTATCTGAAATGTATCAGCTTTTCCTTTAACAATCTTTATAAGTAAAACACAATTAACTGCCTTTATTTTAAACTCTTTTTTTTTGGCGAGGAAGATTCACCCTGAGCTAACATCCATTGCCAATCTTCCCTATTTTTTCTTTTTTGAGGAAGATTGGCCCTGAACTAACATCCATGCCCATCTTCCTCTACTTTATATGTGGGACACCTGCCACAGCATGGCTTGATAAGTCGTGTGTAGGTCTGTGCCCAGGATCCAAACCAGTGAACCCTGGGCCACCAAAGCAGAACACGGTAACTTAACCACTACACAACCAGGTCAGCCCCAAATCTTCCTCTATTTTTTGTATGTGGGTTGCCTCTAGAGCATGGCTGATGAGTAAAGTAGGTCCGCACCCGAGATCTGAACTCACAAACCTGGGCCACCAAAGCAGAGCACTCAGAAGTTTAACCACTCACAGGGCCAGGCCCTAAACTCTGGGTTTCTTTTGGTTTTTTTAGAGATTGGCACCTGAGCTAACAACTGTTGCCAATCTTCTTCTTTTTTTTTTCCTGCTTTTTTTTTTCCCCAATCCCCCCAGTACATAGTTGTATATTCTAGTTGTGGGTCCCTCTAGTTGTGGCATGTGGGACGCTGCCTCAACATGGCCTAATGAGTGGTGCCATGTCTGCGCCCAGGATCCGAACCCTGGGCCTCCAAAGCAGAGTGCACAAACTTAACCACTTGGCCACGGGTCTGGCCCCTAAACTCTGTTTTAAAAGTCTGACTTTTCACCATTTGTATTGAGTCACATAATTATTGGAAATTATAGAGATTTTACTTTTTTTTAAAACATAGCTTATAAGTGAAAAATTATTATTGTAACTTGTTTAAAATGTATACAGTCATGCATTGCTTAACGACAGGGACATATTCTGAGAAATGCATTGTTAGATGATTTCGTCATTGTGCAAACATCATAGGGTGTATTTACACAAATCCAGATGGTATAGCCTACTACACACCCAGCCTACATGGTACTAACCTTATGACACCGTTGTGTAAATATATGGCCTGTTGTTGACTCATTATGCAGTGCATGACTGTATAAGCCACGTATGAACCTTCTTCAGTGTCTATGGCTCGAGATGGGATTTTTTTCTTCATTGAGAAAATTTTTATATGGATTTTTTTTAAATAAAATGAGTATGGCATAAGACCTTCTCTTCCCTCCTTAACTCTCTGGTAACTTTCTGTGACTATTGGAAGATATGTTCGTATAACAGGATGCTAAGTGGGAAATTTCCCATAGGTACTAAGTACTGCACATTCTAAATAAAAAGCTGCCAATAATGGACCCAGATACCCTGTTCAAGATTTACCAAGAGATAGTGAGTCCTGTCCTGCCACAGTCGGCTATCTATGCAGATAGGCAGAAGGTTGGTGCCAGGGAAGGGCAGAGAATTGTCTGAGCCACTGTGGAAAGAGCTGAGGCTGTTCCTCCCTTCCCAAGGGAAAGGAGAGAGTGCATCCCCACACACACCAAGCCTAGTGAGGAAGGGTTCCAAGAGGAATGCTCATTCAGAGAGGGGGAGCCTGCCAGAAGGGGAAACTGGCATCTCTTTCCACAGTTGAACTTCTGGCAGGCAGATGCATGTAGCAGCAACCTGAGCTGAAAAAGAGAGAACTGGAGGGAGATGTCCTGGCAGAAAGCGGGAGTAGTCACAGAGCAGCCTGTGGTAAGGATGTACATGTGTGATGCAGGCGGGCCTGCAGGCGGAGGCTAGGCTTATACCCTCTCCCGTGCATCCCACCCAAGGGGCGGCATATGTGCTAGGAGGGCTCAGTAGGAGTTGGAGGGAGTTAAGCTAGAGCCATATTTCTCACGTCAGGTACTGTGCAGTGGGGACCTCACCCCCTACCCTAGCAGAGCCCTCCAAAAAACTCACCCGGGTTCACAGTAGAACCCGGACTGGGGCACCTGCTCACAAGAGGGCATCAGAGGCCAAGTTAGTGTTACCCTGAGAAGCAGTGACAACTATCAGAGAGAATTCAGCCAGAGCCAGGTAAGGAGGAGGCTCTCGTCCTCCTTCTGTACCCTCCTCCCCAACTAAGGGCATGAGGGAGGTAGAGCTTGGGGTAGGGGGCATCCAAGATTGACCATACCACCTACACCCCCCTATTCCTGGGGTAAGAGCAGGAGAGGACAAAATGGAGATCAAGCCTGTCTCAGCCAGCGTAGGTTTTTTAAGCCCCAAGACTGGCCCATGGTGAGGGAGGGCAAAGTTTGAATCAGATATGATATTGAAGTTTTATGTAAAATGATTTCTTATTGACTCAAGTGACCAGGATGTTATGCGGTCTACCCAGAATGTCAAGTGGCCTGGTGCTTACCAAGGAGGGGAGACTGGGCCTGGCCCATTTGGGTGTAATGATTGGAAAACAGTAACACTTTCAGGTATTTGAACCCATGTGGAGTTGAGGCTGTTCCATGGACTGCTTCCATTTATATACTTGTTTCAGGTTCAGTAAAACAAGTTCCATAGAACTGCGGAGTCCCTCTGACTTCTGATGACGTCAGTAAGGACTGGCAGTCCTTCCTAGCCATCCTGGCAGGCTGACATGTGACACTCCCCCTGTGCCACCTGAGCAAGCCACCTCACCTCTCTGAATGTCATTGTCTTCGTCTGTCAGGTGACAGGTGGTCCCTGGGTTACTTCTAGCACTGTCTGTGAACCTTGTAGAGGCTGTGATTTATGTAAAAGAATTAGCTCAGAACTGTGGGTGAAAGTGCTGAAAAGGTCAAGGGTATCCTAGAAGTATGATTTGTGCCCGTTGAGATGGTAATCCTACTAAAGCATGGCGTTAGCATAGTTAAATCAGCTGACAGCCATGGGAGACGAGGCTTGGGGTTTAATGGGCCTAAAACTTGTTAGGGAATTAATTTTTGTAAGGTAGGAAGAGGAAGAAAATAGCATGTGAAGAAAATAGCATGAAGTTTAGAGAGGGAACTGAGAATAGCAGAGCTGCTTTAAGTGGGAAGTGGTTGGAGTTGCCTTTTGGTCAGACCCTGGGGATCTTGCTTCCTTAACAGAATGCCAGTTACCCGACAGTCTGTCCCCAGCAAGCCATCCAGATGGCAGAAGGGATGGGAAGCAAAGACGTAGATGTGTGTGGAGATGCCATCGTAACTGGAGAGGGAGATGTTAAATTTCTGGTGAGTGTTTCTGGGAGGGTGAAAGTAGCGGAATCATTGACCCTGGGATAAGCTTTCTTTTCCGTAGTTCATTTCTGGTGCTGTTGTTCTTTGCTGAGTTTCTAAACCATCTAGTGGCTATGTTGTTATCTCCTTCCTGCACTCATCTTTGTGTGGCCTGTTTGTGAATTCTGGGCATGGTCACAGTGCTTGCTGAATAACTTTAGTTGCTCTGCGATTTTCTGTGATTCAGTTTCACCATGTCTTTTAGAATGATGGCATTCATGAAAAGAACTCTTTAAAAGGTCAAGCCAGGAGCCAGGTTGGTTTATTTGGTGATTTCTGCTGTAACTCCTAGGAGGGGGTGTTGGTTAGTTTGGCGTTTGGTTCTAAGCAAATATTATTGCCTTTTAATAGTTGTTAGGTATTAGATTGTTAAAGGCGTGGGGGGGAGTCCGAATTCTGGAGCTGATTCATTAGGCTGACAAATGCTGTTCCCCCAAAAATTCTGCTTGAGTAACAGAACTGAGCTTCCCGACCCCAACCCCTCCCTGTGCCAGCCTCCTTCCTGCCACCTCCGCCACCCCACACTCCGACTGCTGGGTGGCAAACTGACACTTCTCCTCTTGTTAAGCACAGTTTTGCCCTTGAGAACTCTGGTGGGAAAAATATCCTTTAGGTTTATCAAATGGAGCAATGACTAAATCAGGAAAGTCATTTTATTGTGTTGTTTGCTCTTAGTCATTTGAAGATAAGAAAATAAAAATGTTTGACCTGTGTTAAATGCTTTTTCTCATCTTTCTTGAACTTCATGAAACTGTTTATCCTCTGAAATGAATGACGTGAAGAGGGAAGGTATTTCCCATCTCTTTGGCAAATGTAAACAGCATTTTGCTTTTTCCAAGATGTGATGTATTAGTAGTTTTCCTTGATATAAAACTAATGCATAAATGGTCATTTTTTTCCAGCCAACTCAAAATGTTTTTAAGCAAAAGAATGACTTGAAAGTCAATGATTAAACCTTGAGCACCCTCAAAACATTTTTTGAGTTGTTTTTCTTTTTTTTAAGAAATGTGATTCTTTGTTTTTATTATTTTCCTCCTTCCCTTCCTTGATACTGCCTTGGTAGCTGCCATGTTTTAAATATTGACAAGATGAGATAGTTTTCTGTTTATATCAGCAGTCGTCTGTCTGTGAGATATGGACCAATCAGAACGCTGGATTTCCTTTCTCAGCCATCCATCAGGTTCATAATGTAAGGTTACAAATGGTTATTTTCTCTTCCTGAACTTGCGCTATGTAATGTGTTGCAAAGTGTTGTCAATAGCTATAAGGACTATGTCCTGGCAATGCAGAAAATTTGTGATGTCTAATGACTCCTGAGATTTCGTCTATTATACTTCATTTCCTGTGCCTTGTGACAAGTTGATGTGCAAACATTGTCCTAAAATGAGAAACATACTTGGTTTTAAAGTCTCTGGTTAAAATCTGTCCCATGTGAGTTTTGGCTTTCATCCCAGGTGTCTGTTTTAACTTGCTTTTACAGGAGAAAGGAAAAGGGTAAATAGATATATATATATATACATGTATATATCGGTGTTTTTCTTCCTCGTTCTGTACTTCCTCATGTTCATGGGCTATTCAACCCACTGTGTCTAACAATTCTCAAAGGTTCGTGCGCTTCACTTGTGAGAAATATTCAAGTATGATTTGCATGATATTCTGCATAAATTTTAAGCAAATGTGGGAGGAGTGTAGCCAGGAGAGGCACTATTACAGCTACAAAGTGGTTCTCAGCCTTTTTCCATTTGACGATACAAATCATGACCCACTTTACTCTGAGCTGCTTAATATTCAAATGTTCACCTTTTACCTTTGCATACTTTAAAAAAAACACATTTTTGTTTGGAAAGTAAACATTTTAATGTTTGTTTTGTTCTCATTTTGTATTTTAAAATACAATCCTATTTTCACCTCCTGTTAAATTTTTCCCTTTGGATAGCTTGCTGTCTGAGAGGTTGAGACATTTGGTTGAGAATCATTAAGCAGAGCTCTTGGGTTGGCATGAGAAAGGCCTCTTTCAGGGTGCCGCATCAGGCACACCCCTCCTCCTGTGCATGGGACTTCTGGCTCTTGGGGACCGTGGGGTCTATACGTTGCCTGGTACTGGTGCTCCGGGGACCCAGCAGTTCCTCCTGAACTTGTAAATGTTAACCAGTGCTTTTTCACATTCAGAAGTGGCCATCTCTGCTCTTTATCACCAAAGGAACAAATTCAGTCTAACCAACTGCATTTGACCAAACTAGCATTCTTTATTCTTGAAGATTTTTCAAAAGAACTACTACAGGATCCTGCTTTCATGTGTGTGTGTAATTGTTTGTAGGAGGCCCTTCCTTACGTTCACCTCCAAATACATGTATGCATATTTATAAGCATGGAGCTGTCTGTAGCATTCTTCAAAGCCTTAGAGATAATGGAATATAAATACAAGCACATACATCTTATGTATGTTTGGGTAGCCCATTTTTCATACTTGTCAGAATTATTGAAAGTGAAACCTTAAAATAACAGTTGTCATTTAAAATCATTTTAGTTTTTCATTAAGTGTTCTGAAGAAGCAAAGAATAATGTTTGTTAATATTCAGATCTAAATTTACAAGCAGGTAGGTGGGAGCAATCCTCAGTACAAAAGACTTAAAAGCTTCTATTTTTAAAAAAATTCAATTAAATCCTAATTTAAAAAAATTTTTAAAAGAATAATACAAGGCTTGGAAAATACCGGACCTTTCTGTTCATGTTAGAAAGCTGAGTCATAATCATGGCTTTTAATTATTTACTGACATCCTTAAGAAACTTTTTTCTCAAGAAGAAAATAAGAATATAGACAATGTTTCCCCTTTCTATTCTCAGAGCAGATAATATATGTGATATCTTCAGTTTCTCTTTTCTTGGTAGAGAGCTATATGATATGATCTTTTAGATTTTGCCGTAGGAATCTGGTGCATATGATCTAAAACCATGCAGTTTTACCTGCTTTTGAAATAATGCAAACTTTTAAAACTGCATTTTGGAATCTGCCATTCAATAAAAATCTATCTATAGACTTTTGTGAATTTTTCGTGTGTGTTTTAACTGAAGTCAGTTAGTGGTTTTATACTTTCCAGTCAGTGGTATGAGACATTTAATTAAATTACATTATATTAGGTATGGCCCAGATATAATCCTTCAAACTCAGCCAGGCTATGAATTTCTAGTTGGCAGTTGGAATACCTGTTAAACAGAATCAATTCTTTGTTTGAAACTCTAATCTCAAGTGGTGTTTTTCCTTTATATTAGAAGGCTAATTTTTATTTGAAAATTGAAGGGATAGTTAATGGTGTACATTTTCCTCTGTTTAGTTGATATATCCTAAAGAAAATACAGACATACAGACATACAAAGTAAATGAAGTTTTAAGCCATGATCAAGTTCTTGTAATATTAAGATCCTTCAATACATGAACCTAAAGGAAAGGTTTTCTCTAAGTATTTTAAGCTCTAGAGAAATAGCCTGAAGATATTTAGTAAGACTGCCTTGAATCATTTTAATTTCTCTTCTGTAATTACATAAGCATTTTAAAGAGTACTGCCAGTCAGTAATAGTGTAAAATATGACAGAATTTTACCCCAAGCTTTTCCTGTTTTATTCTGTTATTCTAATGAAATATTATTGCATCACTGTTACCCATGTTTAGGTCTGTTTTTCATTAAAGATAAGCTATGATTCAAAGTAGTATTTGTGGCAAAAGAGTTTTTAGGTCTGTTTGATTTTTATTTAATATTTAATGAGCACTTTTTAAACTGGGAAATTATTCATTTTTAAAATTTACGTGACGAAATACAGGTATTATCTGTTATGAATGTCCTATTTAACAAGACCTACTACTGGGCTTCACCGTTTGAAATTATTTTATATATGAGGCGAAAGCCCTTATTTGCTCTTTGGTGTCTTCTGCGACTCCATATAGTCACTCCTTTACCTGGCTCCTCCACTGCGCATTCCTGCTGTCATTCGGCCTCCAGGAGGGCTGAGACCTAAGGCACCCTTGTTCTCAGAACTCTTTTTTTTTTTTTCTATTGTCAGCTGACCAGGTGAAGCTGACTCCTGGCCACGGCCGTATTTGCCCTTTACAATATAGCATAAGGCCAAATCCATCCATTCCCATTAAATTAATTCCAAAGAGAAAAACCAACACCTACAAGCTGAGTCTCCTAGATATTCTTAGATCTAAGGTTGAAAAAATGAGATGATGAATTTCCAGGAAGGAAAATAAAATTATTTTCCTATCAATTCAATCTTAAGCACGCTTTTTCCTGTATTTGAAAATGAATTTCTGGAAATAGCAACAAGTATGACAAAACTCAGTTTCTATTTCCAGAAAGGTAGATTCAGTCCCTGTAGGGAGTTAAAAAATATTTGGACTGGAGAAATGTTTCAAGGCCACAAAGAAAATAAAATAAGGATTGTATCTCTCTTCACTGTAATTATCTCCCTCCATAACACGTAAGGGAGGCCCTGTCACATCACGGTGGATTCAAAGCAGGTGGTTTGTGGTTCCTGGACAAAGTGGAGTCATAGGAGAGCAGATGATGGCACTGCCTAAACAGAGTTAAATGGATGCGCCACGAACTTCTTCATGTGGTTATCAAATCAGAGGTTGGGATGATTTCCAGACTGAGGTGGTATGTGCTGGGGCTTGTCATTCCCAAAATGGCTGCTGAGACTCATGTGGATGATGTAAATATTTGGATCAGCATTTGGCTGTAGTTCTGCTTTAAGTGTATGAAACTCACATTGAAGTTTAATTATAAAAGTGCCTGAGTTAATTCAACAATTAGAGAATGAGTTTGCATATGATTTGCATGCTTAGTGTACTAACCCCTGAAATGTCCCCATAACCCCAGCTTCATCCCACCCATCCCCACCCCCAGCCCTATTCCCAACCCTTGCCCCACAACCCGTGGTACCCAGCTCATGCCATGTCTGTTCAGGCCTTTTTGAAAACTGCCTCTTGAGCTTGGCCAGTGTATACCTCAGCTAAACTATGACAGGGCTAACATGAAGATCTGATGCTTGGTTTGAGTTGTCACGTGAGCAGACACTGGATCGAAGGATCTTTTGATGTCAACCAGCTCCTCCTTTTGTATCATTCCACGGAGTTGTGTGCAAACTTCTGTTGTTCTGTTAGCGGTGTTCCCTGTGACCTAAATGTACAACGCCTGTTTGCTGTGTTGTTATTGCTCTATGGAGGGAGGCGGGAGAATGGGGGGAAGGTTAATGGAGGAGATTGGAGGGTGATTTTCTAGATTTTGGAAGAGCTTTTAATTAAGAACTCACGGCTGCATGATTCCAGAGTTTTAACTATTATCATTTAAAGGTTATTACACTCAGCTTTAAAATAATACTGAAATCTGCATATCCTACATTTTGAATTTCACGCTAGTTTTTTTTTTTTTTAAGAGCAAATCACAGCCAGTTGAAATAAAGACTGGAGAGATAGTAAAGATCCAGGCTTTTGAGAGAAGGAAAAGAAAAAATCAAAATAGGATTTCAGAGGAAAACTTAATCCTAAAATTAATTGCAGGCAGTTATTGCTTTTACACAATAAAAAGTCATATAAAGAGAAAACTCAAGAATGAGTCAGGGATGAGTCACAAAACATAGCATTTTTGTCTAAAAATGCTAAAGTAAATATTCCAGGTAAACTCTTAATGTCAACAGACCGAAGATAGGAGAACCAAGCCATATGCAAGTAAAGCAGCAACTAGGAAAAGTAACATGAGAGTAGCTCAGAATAGAGTGTGAGAGAAGAGCTACAGGCGTTCTGACTGGTCACACACCTCCAGTGAGAAGCAAGGAAATAGCATGATGCTAACTTTGTTCTTCCTGTGATTGGGAGTGATCCATCTCAAGGAGAAAAGCTTCAAGCTCTCTGCCTCTATGAAAAAGCCTGTGCATTCCTGAGGGGCTCTAGAATTTTCTCTTTTTTTAAAAAAAGCAAGTTAGAAATGTCCAGAAGGAAAAGCCTATGCCTAACACTTTCCAGCATTGTCAGCCACCTCATATTTCACCTAATGTAAATCCAAACCACACAGAGAAAATTGGAATGCTCCTCCTCTTCCCCTCACACACATCCTAGCTATTCCTGGAGAATTGTGGTTCTTAACCTTTTAGGGTTTCTAAATCCTTTCAAGGAATTTAATGAAAGCTATGGACTTTCTTTTTCCCCCAAAACATATACCTACATCCAAAATTTTGCATTCGCATCCTAGACTCCTTGAAAATTCTCCTTAAGAAATCCTATAATGTCAATCCATTTGCTAGTCCTTCTGTGGAACTTGATCTCTAGCCAAGGTTGTTTGGTTTTAGAGACCTTTTTATACTCTTCCAACTCCTGAGAAATGTAATTGCTAGTAAATCTGTAAGACCAACCAAATCCAGGTTAGAAGAGAATGGCTTTAGAAATCTGCCTATTGTCTAGTTTTAGTTACATCCATTTGAGAACAAAGAACTGAATTTCAAAATATCAGAATCTTTACCACAAAAAAGAGTGAGAAATTGCCCATGTGTTACTGCTAAATCAGCCCAGAGCCCAGAAAAGACCTGCCAACATGGGCCCTTGACTTTCTAGATGCTCACACTAAATTGGTACAGTAATAAAACAGATCAAGGCTAACCTCATGGAAAATAATAAAATGATGGGATGTCCATCTGTCTTAGGTCTGTCTGAGTGGGCATATGTATTATATGACATACCATCATATGTGAATGTGCTTGTATCTGTGAATCAGGATCCTCAAGCACATGCATATGCACATATGACCAAACTTGGTATTTAAATGTTTAATCTTCATTTGCATGTTAGGTTTTCTGAGGAAGGTAGCTGAATACATCCAAGACAATCACAGTGGCATTATATCAATACAAGTGAATTCAGATGAGGGAAACTTGTTGTCATCTATTAGTAAATTTTTCTTCTAAAATTTGTTTAGTATCACACAATACTTTTCTCCAGAGATATAAATTTATTCAAAGTACGTGATACATGTCATATTTGGGAACTGAAATTTATGGAACTGTATATTCTGAACATAGAAGCAATTCAAACTAAAAATTTCAAATAGTCAAGTTAAAAACAGAAAAGTCTTTCAAAGATTTATGTTCTTTTCTGGTGTAAGAGAAAATTATGAATTAGTAAATCACTTATGAATATCTTCATGTTTTATTTTAAAATTACTTAGCTTAGAATGTCATTCTAAAAGTAGAATAATTGAACTTCTTTCACTTCATAAAAGTTAACTCAGCTTTGAGGAATATAAAACCGTAATAAACAGTAAAAGTATTTATATACATATAATACACCCAAATGCATTTACACATTTAGAGCACACATGTGTAAGTGGAACTCAGGCTAGCTATAGGAAATGATCTTTGCCTACTGCTCATATTACCTCTAGAATAAATGTGATTTTCAGACAGGAGACTGGGGAGAACCTTCCATTACCTTGCGACCTCCAAATGAAGCCACAGCCTCAACACCCGTGCAATACTGGCAGCACCACCCGGAAAAGCTCATCTTCCAGTCGTGTGATTACAAAGCTTTTGTAAGTTACCCTGAATTCAGTATTTGGGTACTAGTGGGCATAGAGGGTATATATTTCCAGCTTGTTTACTTTTATATTGAAAATACATCAAAATGTCCATCACTGAAATTCCTAGAATGTTCTCCCCTTCTTTTTTTCTTAAAGTAACCTTCTATCCACAGAGAACATCCAAATAAATAGAGCTTTACAAAAACCCTTTTAATTCTGTAAGCTTGTCTGTTTTGTCTTCTTATATAATTGTGTATCTTAAATGAAATATGATAAAGTGCAATCTTAAAATGGAAATGAGTATAAAGATAGCGTATATAGACATCTCCACTCATCCGTGATCTCAGAACATTGGGTCTACCACTTTATATAAATACCAGATTCTTTCATTATCATCATTAGGAGTATATTTCTGGGTATTTTTTTTAATAGGAGAGCGAATCAGGCTTGGCTGAGAATTGTAATATGAACAGGTAAATGTTCAAAAGATACCATAGTTGTAGGGACAGTGGTGGTGGTTATGACTACAGCAGGGAAAGTGGCCGAACCCTCGGCAGTGCATCGAAAGAAACGTTTCCATTAGGACAAACTTTCCTGATAACTTAAAAGGTAAGGATTTCACCAAGATCATTTTCCTTAATTTGATTAAGATGTGGGCATTCTGGTTATCTCATAGCAATTTAGGCTTTTTTTCATTTTATGCCATCTTCACCTCTTTTACTGCTTACTTATCTTGAAGCTTTGGATTTATTTCAATAGTAATATCCCAAAAACCGTGTTTGATTGATGCCCCCTTCCTCTTCCAAAGCTCAGACCCCAAATCCCTGAGCCTTTCCAAACGTACTTTTCCTCGAGGCCCTTGACCACTCCCTCTGCTGTAGTGCCCTGGCACGTCCTCTTCAAGTCGGCACTTCTGGGTCTACAGGACTCATTCCCAGCCCCATTTTGGCAGAGTGCCAGGGTCTCCTCAGTCATGTCAGGAAAATAATTATTTTAATTCACTTTTTCAAAGAAGACGTATGGAGCTCTTTTTTTCGGGGGGGGGGGCGGGTAAAATTAGAGATGGAAAATGACAAAAGAAAGGAGCCCTATTGAAGCTTCAAGAAGTTGAGGAGAAGTCAATTGACAGAAAGACAAAATAGACATTTTGCTAAAAACAATTTGCCCCCAGCCAGAACTTGGAGCGTGAGTGGCATATTGTACCAAGGCAGTATTGGATCCAATCATCTATCAGCAAAGTGTTGGGCAATTCCTGGGAGGAGACTCTCTCATCCTTCTCCTACCCCGTTCAGCATCAGTTTGCACCAGACCTCAGCTGTCTCCTCTGTGGAACCACTGAGAATGGCATTCGCCCTCCACGCACGCTCCCATCCCATTCTCAGGTGGATCAACCACAGGGCGCACAGCTGTGAATGAAAAAGGTCCCAAACTGCATCTCCGTCTTAGAAGGGCCTAAAGTTAATTACCTATGCAGCCAACTAAGCCCAAATGGGGGGCATGTTGCTCAGCCTCTCAGCTGTCTCATACAACCCTGTAATTACATAGATAGTAGTGTGATTTATTTTTGCAGACATTGCTGCCTCAAAAAAAAGGCAAAACATTTTTAGATGCCCCCATTTTGCAGTTAAATATGATTTGAAAGATGGCATCTTTAGAAAATGCTGCAGTTTTATTATAAAGAGCAATTTCCAGCTTTCAGAACTGTGGTTAATTCTGCTGCTTTCTCTCCATAAATGCATTTATTTGTTAGGATTAGTTACTGCTAGTTTTTAAAAGTTGTGCGATAACTTATAGCCAGGAAACCTAGCCAGTAGTACTTCCACAATTTGCTTTTAAATCGCTACTCATATTTATACTCTGTTTTTCATATATCATTGAATTTTTTTGTATTTTAGTATTTAGGTTCTATGCTGATAAAAGAGCTCAGGGGGACAGAATCAACCCAAGATGCTTGTGCAAAAATGCGGGTAAGTTTGCCAAGTGATTTTATTTCTAGTGCTGAAATACTAAATACCGGGTATGGATACAAATTGCCGCTTTTCAAATTACTATTTTCTTCATCTGTTGGTCTGCTGAATCACATTGGTGTTACATAAAAAGGTGTTTGAGCTTTGTTCATGTTTATACATGAGCTTCTCTCACTGTAGTTTGAGTCGATGTCTATGTATTTATATATTTATACCTTTTTGCGTTTACTCTTATTTTTAAAGATTTACAGTTAATTGTATATACATTGATTATTCTCCATATAATAAGAAAAAGTAATCCTTAGTTTATTACAAGAGAATGTTTTAGGCACCCATTTGACAGTCTGAGACTATTTACTGGGAAAAAACCAGCCAATTAATTAAAAATTATCAAATGCAGAAGTATTGAGAGCCTGTTATATAAAACAAATATTCTTTATGAGGCTTCTTAATTATTCATTTTTTTAGTGTGAGAAAAACATTCAACTCTGAGTTGAATCCTTTAGGACAGTAAATGTTGGCAAAAGTGGCATTTCCAAATGCCTGTGTTTTTGGGGGGCCTATATTAATCAAACCAAGTCTCATTCATACTGCAGACCCACTTTAGCTTTTTCTTTCCTGTATTTCTTATTCTTGCTTTCTCTTTCTATTTTTCTCTTTCTGTTCTTCTCTTATTCTTTGCAATATCTGACAGTACAAATTAAGAATATTGGACTTATCCCATAGAGCAACTAACTAGAGTCAAATTTAAGATCATTAGCCAGTGAACCCTAACTTTTATTTGAGGCCAACGTATGCCTTGTCGTTTATTCTATATGAGCAGCTTTTAGTGGGAAGTATTTAAAAACATAGAATTGAACTAAAACAGTGGTGGAGGTACACATGTAATATCCATTGCTCATGGAAAGCTAAATGTGCTTGAATCTTCATGAAATTGAGACCTCAATATGTGGTCGCCCATTTAATATTTTTATCAATTCTGTAGCAGAG
Source organism: Equus quagga (assembly GCF_021613505.1). NCBI lineage: Eukaryota > Metazoa > Chordata > Mammalia > Perissodactyla > Equidae > Equus > Equus quagga. The sequence goes on from NC_060285.1 coordinate 22,925,046, forward strand.
AGACTGAAACAGTTATCCTCCTGTCTGATGTAGAGTTGTACTTAAATTGTCAGACAAATGAATCTTTATCCCGGGGATCGTGTTTAGATGAAAAAGCTCTGATATGTGTCAGGAACTCTTAAGTTCTAGTTCTGTTGCTGCTTATTTGCCTTACCTGTCACTTTGTAGCCATAAGAATAATGACTGCTAACATTTACTCAGTCGTTACAATGTGCCAGTCTTCTGTGCTAAGTACCTTGCATGTTTATCTCATTTAATCTTATACTAATCTATGAGATTACTACAATTATTATCCTCGTGTTGCAGATGAAGAAACTGAGGTTTAGCGAGGTTAAGGAACTTTCCTAAGGCCACACAGTGAATAACTTGCCCATCTGGGACGGAAACTCAGGTCTGTCTGACTCCAGAGCCCAAACATTTAACTACTACGTTCCTCTGCTTCTCTGGGACTCTTTTTCTTGTTTAGAGAAGGAGAACACTGGACTAGATGCCCTTTAGCGTTCTTCCTGATTTTGTAATCCTGGGGATCTTGTAGTCTAAATATATATCTGATCTAAATTATGTCACCAATGAATGATAAGAAAATGGGAAAGTTTTTCAATCATCAAGGCTCATAATAATTTTAGAGCTATTCATGAACAAGTCTAAGAAATTAATTTGGCATCTCTGATTTAATACGATTAACTCAATTATCTGAGTCCAGCTACTTCAATGCTATAATCAGCAAAAATAGTGCATAGAGTACATAGCACCATTTAAAATACACCAGATCTGTGATTTGAATTTGAGTCAATTTCTTGAAATTAAGTGGATCTGAAATTCCATTCTGATAGCAATAGCAAAGCTATTTTAATAGTCTCAGTAGAGAATAATTTAAATACTTGTCTGTTACTTAAAATGAAACAGAGAAGGCCATCTGTTTAGAAGCCATTCTTCTCCTCTTTGGGGCGTTTTTCTGGTTTGCTGCCGTTGATGTTTATTTTGGGTAGTTTACATGAGAATGGGAACTTTATTACTTCTTCCAGTATGACGAACCTTTATTTCCCATCTTGGTTAAATAAATATCAGTCTTTGATACAGTAGCTAAAGTCACACTCACTGCATTCACCAGAGCCCTTCAAAACCAGAAGTGAAGGTTGGATCTGTTACCTGGGACTATTGTGTTGTGAATTAGAACTCTCACCAACTAAAAATGGTGTGGATCTCAGCTTACAGTTGATTTTCAGTTTAAACCTGAAGTTTGCTGTTTTCTCTGTTTTCAACATGGTGGCATTTCAACCAAATATCCCAGTATAGTCAAGTCTCCCCAGGGGAAACACTTTAAGACACAGGTGATTTTAAAAGTTAAGTAATATTATTTGGCCAAAGTATTATAGATTAGAACTTTATCTGGTTTTCTCTTTTAATTGAAATAAAGAGAAATTTTCACTTCAACAGTATGTATTTTAGCTGAATTAAAATTTCTTTCCCAATAAGAAGTAAATCAGTGTGGTTTTTTATTCTGAGAAATACTTCCTTAAATGTACTTTGTTAACAAGGATGACCATGATGTGGTTTCTGCTGTCACTGAGTTTACAATCCAGTGGAAGAGACCAACATGTAAACGTTTAATTATCCCAGAGTAGCAGAAGTATCACCATGGAGGTATCTTCACATAGTCATCAACCTTAAGAATCATCATAGATGATCCTGAAAATGACATAGTCATGGTCTCCTAAAATCGGTTCGTTAGAACTAATAAAAGTTAACTCTTGACAGCTATGTGCCAGGCCCTGTGCAAGTGAGTTATGTGCCTTAATTCATTTAATTATGAGCTAAGTATTGCTATTGTCCCTGCTTTACGTATGAGAAAACAACAGCCAAGGAAGGTTAAGTAACTTGGCCAAGGTCACCCAGCCAGCAGGTGGTGGAACCAGGATTTGAACCCAAGCACTCTAAATGCACCACCCACACTCCAAACCCGGGGCTGTCCCACCTCTCTAATGAGTCAGTGGAATGTTTATTGTCCTGAGTTTTGAAATAGCTGAAAAGGTGGATCATTTGTGTTGATAAAGAAATTGTGTTAGGAACACTTGAAGAGTCTGTAAGATGAGCACTGGTTAAATTGAACCATTTAGGTACAGGCATATGGAGTAATTTGGGGTACATTCCAATGTGTTAACGTAAATAAAAATTTCAGGAGACTTTTTATTGCATCCTTAGTGACTGTAAAATGGTTTTTTTCCACAACACTTACTTTAACACATTCACTTTGCCCCAGCGGAAACCAAACACAGTTTTCCCTTCTCAGGAACATTTGGAGTGTTTGATAGTCACGATTGGTTAATTTCTAAGTTTATCTAAACCTGTTTATTCATCTCTAAGGTCCCCTCGAGTTCTGAGATAAAGATAATTATACACTAATATCCTGGTGTTTTATTATACACATATTATTTCAATTAAAAATATGCCATAATAAACTAATGTGTGACATGGTAGTAATTCACACCATTCTACAATATGGATTCACCTCTCTCTTTGTTCAGGTTAACCAGTCTTTTTCCTCTTCAAACTGTCTTAAGATTTTTTTTAATAGACTTTATATTTTACAGTAGGTTTTAGAGTAACAGAAAGATTGAGCGTAAAGCACAGAAAGTTCATATATATATAACAATATGTATATATACACATACGCACACACACAAACATACTCCCTCCACCACCACCACCCTCACACTTTCTTTTATTATTAACATCTTGCATTAGTGTGGTACATTTGTCACAATTATGAACTAATATTGATATATTATTATTAGCTAAAGTCTGTGGTTTACATTAGAGTTCATTCTTTGTATACAGTGTTTGAGGTTTTAGCTAATGCGTAATATCATGTATCCACCATTACGGTATCATACAGAATAGTTTCATGCCCTACAAATCCCCTGTGCTCCACTGATTCATCTCCCCCTCCCCACACCCCCTCACCCCTGGCAACCACTCACCTTTTAACTGTCTCTATAGTTTTCCCTTTCCAGAATGTCATATAATTGGAATCATACAGTACGTACCCTTTTCAGACTGGCTTCTTTCACTTAGCAATATGCATTTAAGGTTTCTCCATGTCTTTCGTGGCTTAATAGCTCACTTCTTTTTATCACTGAATATTCCATATCACTGAATATACCACAATTGTCAGTATTGTTCACAAGTGTTTGTGCTCAAGGAAATTTCTCTTAAACCACAGTTTGTTTATCCATTCACTTACTGAAGGCCATCTTGGTTGCTTCCAAGTTTTGGCAATTATGAATAGAGCTGCTATAAACACTTGTATGCAAGTTTTTGTCTTAAGATTTTTTTCCTGGATCCAAATGCTAAATAATGTCCCTATTAAAATTATGAATAGAGCTGCTATAAACACTTGTATGCAAGTTTTTGTCTTAAGATTTTTTTCCTGGATCCAAATGCTAAATAATGTCCCTATTAAAATTATCTTCTGAATTATATTTACTGAGGAAGGATCAATAGGAACTTGGATTAAACCCTGATCATTTTTTAATGAAACTTGTAATTTTTGCCTTATCTTTTAGAGTTTTCTTTAATAAAAGCCTAAGAGATTAGCTATGCCTTGATATTGAACACACTTTTAGGAAGAATGGTTTCTGTGAATTATTTTGCTCCTTAGTAGTACACTCGGCTGCTTATTTCCTTTACCGTGACAGCTTTACAGATATTTCTATTTAAAATTAAAATCTAACACATATTAGTAATGTGTGAGAAGTTGTGAAAGATATCCATTTAATCTGAATATCTTCATTTACTGCTGTCTTGTATGTTACTGGTTGGGTTTTCCAGTTAAATCTGCTTGGAGACAGTCTTCATTTCTCAAAGAATTCCTGAGGGGAAGTATTGCTCTGGGATCTGAAAATGATGCCGCCCAATGTGTTCTGCATAGAACACAACACCTCCCCTCTGTCACACCTCACATCATGTTGTATCAACATCTAGTTATTCATGCCTGGCGCCCTTAGAAGGCAGGAGCCATGCATATGGTACCCAGAGCCTGCTGTATAGTAGCTACCTTATAAGGTGGTTGTGATGGTTCAGTAGTAATGGCTGTTAAAGGTCAAGTTCAGCAAAATCTAAAAACACGTTGACCTCTTCCTGCAAATGTGTGAAAAACAAGTAAATGTGTGGACAGATCTGCTTTGGGTTATTTCATTTGTTTTCCCCCAACTATAATGCCAATGTCGCAGTCATTACCCTGGTTTTCTATGTATACAACATGTAAGAGAGTATTCACAAACTTAGGAATCTTACACTTTTAGTTCCAGTTTTTAAAGGCCATCGCCAAAAGGGAGAGAAAATGAAGGGAAACGATAGACAAGATGGTATGTGTAATTTTGCGGTTTTGTATTTTGGGGAGGTAATTTGTTCCTAGATTGATTGAGAATTGCCTCTTTTAAATAATATGTCCACGGGACTGGACTTTACAAAGCAATAAACAGGTTGTTTTGGCCTCTCAGTGTTCTCTTTGGTAGGAGCAGTCAAAGATCTAAGATGTACAATGTTTGGTGAAGTGAGGGATTTGCTCTGGCCAGATAAGGTTCTCCTCTTCCATTTTGCCTCCCTTACGGATACCTCAGCCCCCAGCCCTGAATTTTGCCCCAGGGTATAATTATCACTAATATACAGTACTCTCTATCACTTCCCTAATTAAATATACCTTTAGAAAACTGCTACTGTAAGGGATAAGCCATGATGTTCAATTAATACTCTCTGAAATCTGATTTTCTCTAATACCACAATTGTCAGTATTGTTCACAAGTGTTTGTGCTCAAGGAAATTTCTCTTAAAAAAAGAAAAAGAGGGGCTGGCCCCGTGGCCAAGTGATTAAGTTCGCACACTCCACTGCACGTGGCCCAGTGTTTCATCAGTTCGAATCCTGGGCACGGACATGGCGCTGCTCATCAAACCACGCTGAGGCAGTGTCCCACATCCCACAACTAGAAGGACCCACAACGAAGAATATACTACTATGTACCGGGGGGCTTTGGGGAGAAAAAGGAAAAAAATAAAATCTTAAAGAAAAAAAAGATTATTTAAAAAAATAATAATAATAAATAATTTTAAAAAAAGAAAAAGAAATATCTGTTTTCAACTACAATAAGGTAGAAATCTACCTTCCTGGTATTTTTTAAAAATATTTTAAAATTATTTTTAAGTCAAGAATAAGTCAATCTTCCAGTGTATTTAGGTTTTGGAACCTTTATTGCCCAAAGGTCTTAGGTAGTTTCACCATAGTTGAGACTTCCTGTTGAGTCTATTCCTCTTAACTTGTATGATTTTTAAACTTTCAAACTGGAAGCAATTCTAAAGTTGAATTTTCAAATATATACATTTCCAGATAATTGTGTCTTGGTTGAAGTGTGAGGACTGTCTTTTTTCTATGCTTGAAAGGAACCAAATTAATGGTAGACAACGGATATTGGAAAGCTTGAAAAAAGTTAGATTTTAGAATTAGATAGAAATGTTAAATTAAAAGCCTCTTTCCTCTTTCCTTAGAAGAGACTCACACTACAGTCATGTTTAGTTCTTCTGTCCTTATACAAATACCCTCTGTGAGGATTTGTCATTTGCAGAAATAATTTCAGGGACTACTTCTTAGGAACCAGGCTGGGAAAAAACTTACAAACAACTGTTTTTTAAGAGTCTCTGTTGCCCAAATTTCAGAGCAGAATCAAATATTTTATCTTTCACTGTCTCCCAAGTACTGCACAAGCCAGGTAAATACAGGGCTAAGCCCGTAAATGTGTGTGTCGGGGGTCCGGGGGGCAGGTATTAAAATAGCAGTACACGCAAAGAAACAGCCACATGTCTAACTCCTTATTGCTAAGCTTTTGGTCATGTGTACTTTTTGCCTTGTGACTGTTTCCCTAGGGGTCTACCCAACAGAAGACTGAACAGTCCCAACCATCTTATTCCATGTCATCTTTGTACTGCAGTTCTCTTTATTTTTTATTTTCGTTTTTATTGCTCGTTACTGGCTTTTCTCCCATATAACACCCTCACTATTTCACATCTCTGAAGGATGTCATGAGCCTCTTCTGCCTTTAATTCCCACTTCTCTTAAGCTCTTTCAAAACGTTTCGAGTCCGTTGTCCCTGGTCCAGTTATAGTGCTCTGCTCAGTGTTCATTGTTGCAACCACCGTTTCACTGCCATCCTGGCATGGAGCCCAGAGATGATCCAGTTATGCCCACAGATTTTGACTTGACTTCTGCTCTCTTTTGCCAGTGAGGTGCCATGCTTTGGAGAGCTAAGTGAAAGCATCCACCTCAGAATAACAGTAATAGCCACAATCTATTGATGTTCGCTACATGCTTGGCGCTGAATTATGTAATCCTCACAACAGCCCTGCAAAGTAAATGCTATATTAACATACTTGTTTTACAGATGAAGTAACTAAGATATAGAGAGGTTAAACACCTAACCACACAACTAAGAAAGGGGTGGAGCTAAGATCAGAATCCAAACATACCCTCCTGTGCGCTTATTCACTGCACCACAGCACCTCCTGGAGGAAGGAGCTTATCACGGGTACCTTCATAAATTCAAGACAAGCACACACGCATGCACACACACACACACACACTCTGAAGTTATTTACAAGTGATGCATTGAAAAAGTTAGTGTGTTTTTTCACGCATTTACAATTGGCTTTTTGAACTAAAAAAATCATAAATTTTAAAAAACTTTACATTTTCTGATTATAAAAGCAGTACACGTCCATTGTTACCCAATTTTAAAATAGAGATATAAAAAGGAGAAATAAAAACAACTGTAATTTTACCACCCAGGGAAGGAAAACACCTCTCTGTTAACACCTTGTTCACATGTAACCCTCCAGACTGATTATTTATGCATTCATAGGCATCACTTTTCTACAAAAAATGGAAATATTCTGCACCTACTGTTTTATAATCTATTTTTAAACACAATATATTTTGAAATATTTTCATTCCAATAAATATTCATCCCCAATATTATTTGTGGTGCTTAAACAATACTCCAATCCATAACTGAACCAAACTTATTTAACTAGTTCCCCTTTTTGGTCATTAGATCCTTTCTAATTGTTTCAAATTATAAGTATAGGATGGCAGGGTCAAAGAGTATAACTTGTTCCAGTTTACACTCCCAGAGGCATACACGAAAGTGTGTTGATGTTTACTTGTCACATCTCTCAGGGGCATATACTTAATACCTTGGATGTGCTCCTAGTTGAGGCAGAACTGAGGAACGTTTATGAGAACCCGTACATCTTCAGCGTGACCCCGGGCTTATCAGCTCTCTCTGATCAACATCTATTCTAGACGTAACTCTAGAATCTGTCTTTATGACCTGAACTCTTTATTCTATGTGAAGAATGTTTTATACTTTCACAGTCCCCAAGAAACCTTGGAAGAATGACATAATTCTTGTTAATTGCTCTCAAGACCCGGAGCCACAGCTGAGTGCTAACTCAGGATTTTTGGAAATCACTTGTCAAGTGAGAATGGTGTGTTTTGATAGATTAACTTCTCCCTGAATTAACGTCGGATGCAGTGCAGCTGAGTTTACATGCACAGCAGCCGGGAACACTTCTGACAGTGACTTTCAATCAAACTGATCAACTGCATTTTTAGAGCAGGAGTTCTCCAAGTGTGGCCCCAAAACTGGCAGCATCAGCAACATCTGGAAAATGGTTAGAAATGCAAAATCTCAGGCCCTACCTCAGACTTGCTGTGTTAATCTATTCGGGCTGCTGTAAAAAAATACCATATACTGGGAGAAATTTATTTCTCACAGTTCTGGAGGCTGGGAAGTCCAAGGTCAAGGCACTGGCAGATTCAGTGTCTGATGAGGGTCCTCTTCCTGGTTCATAGATGGCCGTCTCTTCACTGTGTCCTCATACGGCGGAAAGGGCAAGGGAGCCCTCTTAGGCCTCTTTTATAAGCTCATTAATGCCAGTCATGAAGGCTCCACCCTCAGGACCTCAGCACTTCTCAAAAGCCCCACCTCTTAACACCATTACCTTGGGCATTAGGCTTCCACGTATGAATTTGGAGGGGACACAAATATTCAGTCTCTAGCACTTACTGAATCAGAAACTCTAGGAGTGGGCCCCAACAGTCCATTAAGTTTGAGCCCCACTGCCTTAGTCCACTGGGCATTCCAGTAGGGCTGCTGTGTAGACAGGCTGCCCTGGTAGAATCAGTCTGCCACAGTGCCTAGAAACCAGCCGGGGCTAGAGGAATGGAGGTAGAGGGCATCGTTTGCGCTGTGCCAGATTCGGCCAGGCTGTGTGAGGTGTACTGACAGTACAGTAGCCATGTCTTATGCCAGAGGAGTAGTTTGAATGGCCACTTGCCCACTCTCTGTGCTTGTCATGTGGTCTTAGTTATGCTCTGTATTCCCCCAGCCTTTGTGTCAGAGTTCTTATGACCAGAAAAGCCCTCGAGAGGTCATTTAGCCTCATTGCCCAGCCGAATGAGACTTACCCCTAAGTCATTAGTGACAGATGAGAGTCCAAACTATTTTTAAAGATATCCAGAGGGAGAAACTTCCCAGCTGCCCCTAGTAATCATTCTGCACCGCCCCTCCCCCCCCCACCAAGTCTTTCCCTCTCATCTCAGTGCTTGCAAGTTTCCTGTTGCAAAAATGAAGACCTAACCCGTCTCTCCTTAAGGCTGAAAAATCACAAGATCTGTGAAGCTTTTGTCATCCCGCAGGAATCTCGGTGTATTTCTAGTCACATCTGTGGTTCTCCTCCGAGTTCTTCAAGGCCTCCATGCCTAGCTCTGGGCACCAGGGCTCTGAAAAGTTTGCTGAGCTCTGTGTGTGCTGAGAGTCTGGCCCTGTGGTTCTTTATAAAGCTAGCTTTGTGCTTGTTACCTTACTTTAGTTCATTTGCTCGTTCATTTAACAATCATAGATTTCAGCTGTTGTTATATTGAACCCTATGAAATTGATGATAAATTTAGCCATTTTTGACCCATAAAAATGGCAGATTCATAGGGCTCAACCTAAGACCGTGTGCTAGTCATTATGGGGGAGGCAAATCGAGAAAGCTATGGGCCGTCCTCAAGGAACTCCCCGTATAGTGAGGGAAACAGACCCTCCAGAGCAGGCCAGTGGAGGCCAAAAAAAGGGGCAGAGGCTCACAGGGCGGGCGGGGGGAGCCCAGGAGGAAAGCATCCCCTCAGGCTGAGGACCAGACTACGTTTTCCCCAGAAAGTGACATTTAAACTGAGTTCCAAAGGGAAAGAGTTCGTTTCAAATGGCTGGTTTGTGGTCTGCTTTTTATTTCTTATAATCCCCACAGCGTAGTTAGTTTCGCTGCATACAAAATCACCACAACAGTCCTTGTTTTGTGTATTTTTTTAATGATTTGAAAGTCACTTAGGGCTACCAAATGTAGTTGTTTGATCCTATTTTAGTTTACTTGCTGAAACTGAATATTATAATTAAGCTTTGAAACCAACTAAGGGAAATATTACATGGTAAAATTAATAGTTATGACTCGGCACTAAAGATCTAACTAGAAAGCATTCTCAGGGTAGCCATGTGTAGGTTAAAAATATACTCTTAAGTTGGATGGCAGTCGACCATCTGGAAATCTATTCCCCCCATCTGCGCTTAAAGTACACTGGAAACGATCAGGGTGTTGTAAGAATGAAGGGTCAGTGACGTCCTCGCCAGGGACTGCCTCACTCGTCTCCCTCTCTGTGCTGATTATGGGCCACAGATGAGTCTTATTACGAACATAAACTCAAAACCAACATTCCAGCTCACGACTGAAATGCTCCCGGCCGTAAACCTCCCTGCTCCTGTTCCCGCTTGTGCCGGCCGCGCGCTGGGATCAGCCCCTGCAGCCTCGAGGGGATCTTCTCGCACTGTTGCTTCTGCGTTAGAAAATGAGAAGCTGTTTCTTTCCGGGGCATGCTGTAAAGCTACAATAAAAGCACCAATGGTGATTTCTGACTTGATTGTAGATTCCAAGCAGTTCTTAATTTATAATTTAAAAGGAAAAGAAAAAAGATGTTTATTACTTTCCTTGCTGAATCCAAAAATCCCTCTTTTTAAAAAAAATTTCTAAAAGTCTTCAATTACTTTATCTATTAAGAACAATATTTCCGGTGTCCACCTTGAGATACTAAATTATGATCCCTGTTCTGTGTGATGCTCACAGGCAGTATAAACGTAAGTGATAAGTATAAGGCTGGCTTTGAGTTTAAGCTGCATTTTATTTTAGGTTTTAGAAATGTAACATTTCTATATAACTAAATATTGTTTCTCTTGGAATAATGAAAGAATGATAATCTTCATGTGGGAAATTGTGAACAAAATACAGTTGAATGGCGCTATAATGCTTTTAGCAGGAGAGCAAGATGCTGTAAAGGTTAAGTTAATTTGCTGCTTAAGTACCCAGAGGTCCTCATTACAACTTAGTCTCTGCTGTAAAGCTGGCACTGAAGGGGAGGAATTTCAGGACTCGGGGAAACCTCCGAAATTCCACAAAGAGCATGGCTTAGAAAAAAACTACTAGGAACAAGAGAGAACCATAAAATAAGGTTTGCTCTGAGCATTTTACTGTGGAACGGGCCTGAAGAGGAGAATTCTGTCTACACAGATAAATACAGATTGAGTTTTTAACACACATGTATGGGAGTACTGACTATTCAGAAACCCAGCAAATCATGTGGATAGGTCATAGAACCAATGTTTCCTGAGAGCCAGTGCTTTGTAACTTGAGCAGGGATGTCCAGACCAGGTGCCCTCGTGCTCCGGAAGGAGAAGAAGATGGTGATCGCAACACGGAAGAGAAAATGGGCTGCATGGGACTTGGGCTGCCTGTGATGGACTGAAGCTCTATGCTCACATTTCCATATCTGTAAAGCCTCCATGGAATAAAGTGGGCGCTTATTAGATTTCTTGCCTTCCTGATTCGTCCCCCTAAAGACTCAGTATATTTGCCTTCTTTCTGTGCATTTTCATCTTTCATTAAATTTATGTATGAAAAGACCTCTTTGAAAGCTTTGTTAAAGTATCCCATCAGAAAATCCCCAAAAAAGAGGTAAGATTCTTATCTCTGGTAGAAAGTATAAATGCCTTAAAGAAGGAGCATTACCTTGCAGACCTCCTACAGTCCCTTTGAACTCCGTGGCTGCCAGCGTCCATCATCTTCTCCTCAAGGTGCTCAGTGAGGAGAGAGGTGCAGTTTGGGCTCCAGACTGGAATGTGTGGCCACCCCCAGCACTGCCATTCCTAGAGGCCTGTGTGGAGCCTGCATCATTGGCACTCCGGTGCTGCCTCCAGGTAGGGAAGCAGGGATTCTTGGCACCCACGAAAGAAAAAGAAATGCCCATCCTTTATCTTTTCTTCTTTGTTCAGCTTGACTGAGCATACGATGTGGCGTCTTCGTATCAGGACAAAAATCAGCACTGATGCCTTCATTTCAGCCAGAGAGCATGTGTCCTGACCTGTCTTTTATTCCACTTCTCTGCTCCCTTTCACTGACATTCGTTGCACAGCTCACTATGTTCTTTTCTCTGTGTGCTGCCACCATTTTCCTGAAGCTGCTCTTAAGAAAATCAGCAACAAGTTTTTCTAGTTGCTAAAGCCAGGGATTTCACCTGAGAAACCCAATGAAAGTAGCAGCTCTGATGTGTGCCAGCCACTGTGCTTGGCAGATTTTTATGCCTTTGTAGTCCTCATGGCCTCGGGCACTGCTCCCACCTTCTAAGGAGTCTTCTCCTTGACCTGGGTGAAACGGCTCTCAGGCTCCTTCCTGCTCTGTCTCAGGGTCCTTCACTGACTCTTCTTTCTGCCCCACCTCTTAAGTATTAACCTTCCCCTGAGGTGTGCTGCTCAGCCCTCTTTTTGTTCACCCCTTGAGCCACCTCATCTGCTCCCATCTCCTCAGCCACCCCCCATGTGGATGGATTTCCAGATCTGATTCTTATTTCTAATTTCCTAGTGGACATCTCCACCTGATTATCAAACTGAGCACATTCAAAAGGATTTCATGCAAAAGCATGCTCCCCTCTCGTGTTCCTTATTGCAGTTAATGGCCCCTTGGTCATTGGAATTGTGGCTCCCTCTTCCATTGTCCCTACTTCAACTGAGGTGCTTAGGGTCGTTCATTCGAATTTACACCACAGCTTCCTGCCCTCTGCAGTCAGCCTCCAGCTGTTCCAGTCCGTCCAACCACCAGAACTATCTTTCTGCGTCACAGATCTGATTGTGTCACCCCCTACTTAAAAGCTTCCGATGGATCCTAGCTTGGCAGAGTAAGTCACATTCTTCCAAACCTACTGTACTAGCCTCATCTCCCGCCAATTACCCAAGCCCACAGCATTATTCTCATTTCCAGGCATGTGTATGTGTGTGTGTATGTTGATTCCGCTGCTAAAACAGCCTCTTTTGTCCTCTTTTGCCACCTGGAAAATTCCTGTTCATCCTTTAAGAGCCAGTTCAGTCACTCCTGGCAGTGAATCGGTGTCTGTTGAATGAAAGATTGAAGACTTGCCTCACTTGTGCAAAATGAGGCTCTCCCTGCTCAGTGCTCTGGAGGCCGTCTATTCATACCTCTGTCACATCTATCAGCATTTGTGTTGTAGCTGCTTTTTGTATCAGACCGGGCCAGGGATGGTGCTGTGTAGCTCAGGCGCTGCCTCTTCCTCTCCCTCTCTCATGGCAGACATCGTTCCCAATCTCCTTTCCCACTCAGCTCAGACAGGCTCAGAACCCTTGTCAACACAGCACTTGGGACAGCCACTTTCAGCAGACTGGAGTTTGCACGCAGTTTGAGGTCTGTTTGACATCCTCTGCAGTAGACTTGGAGTTTTTCCAGCACAGGAGGCTGCCTAATATAACCACTCAGTTGCTGAATGAATGACAAATGGGTTTTTCTTTTTTCTTTTTTGAGTTTTTCCTAATAGTAAATAAAATGTTGATATTTTAATCTTATTTTAGCTCTATATTGTTTCATGTTACAGATAGGTCTGTTCAGGAGAACGTATTCATGGCAAGAGATGAATGAGGTGATTTGTTGAAATCCATTGTTACTCTTTGCCAAGAATTCTTCACACACACACATTCCGTCCACCAAGCCACCGCCTGTGCCTGCCACAGCCCAGTGTCTCTACGGAATTCAGCCCACTGCTTTGTCCTAAAATCAGCACCCTGCATCTTGTTTCTTCTAGCATTGCCTCGGAGTTATCTTCCACATTTTCCAGAGTTGGTGGGATAAAGCATTAAAAAGATAAAAGTATCTAACCTTACATTCCAATTTTATAGCATCTCTTTTTGGCAATCACAAAAGAAAACTGGCAAGTCTGGGTAATTTTAAAACTAGTTAAAAAGTACTTCAAGAGAGCTGTTTTTTCTGTATTGTATGAAACATTTCATAAATATTAAATAGTATTACCTTAGTAATCCATTTTCTTTATCTTTGAACCAGGGATAGTAGCTATCAAAAAGATGTCCCAAAAGTGGCTTTTTTTCCATGGCTCAAGTGAAAGATGCAATTTAATTACCATTATTGAGTTAAATGGGTTTCATTCACACAATCCAAGTAAAAGCCTTCTTTAATGCTGGTCACATTTCAGAATTTAAAAATGGAAAATTGGTTAATATAAATGAAGAAATCAAGAAAGTTAATATAATTTTCTCTTGATTCCCTTAATATACGTAAGACAGCTGGTTGTAGAACACTCAAAATGCAAAGTTCTCGCATGTTGGTCGTAAGACTATGCCATGCGGTAAACAGAATGATGAGAAAACAGAAAAAGAAAAGGAGAGATGGGGTCTGTAAAAGCCAGCAGCAATTTCTAAAATTACAGTTTCGCTGCATCTCCATCTATTTGTAAAGCCTGTTCTCCATTTACTTTTTAATGAATTTAGGCTGTTGGTGAATTATTGAAATGGTTTCCGCTCACCTTTTTATGTATTTTCTCTCCTATTATGTTCCCACTTGTCTTATCTGGAAAATCCATCAGGCTAACTGTCAGGTAGGTTTGTCTTGATGTTTAATGTGATTATTAGAAGTATCCATAGCAGGAGATGAAGTAAAAAGATTGCTGGTGACCTGTGATGAATGATAAAACTAAACAGAAAAGGCATGTACTAAATTACAGAGGAACTTTTTGCAGATGCATAAAACCATAGAAGCTGCAAGCTCAAAGCCCATTAAGCCAGTGTGAACATCTATCATAAGAACCCAGCCAAAGGGAATACAATGGGTCTAAATGATAAAGTAGGTTACCTGGACTGTCCACTTTTGCTATGGCTCAAAATATAGCCTGCTTCCAGAGGGCTTAATTGTTATACAGTGATATTATATGCTATGTGGTCACAAGCGATTCTGCTGTAAATAGGCTATCAGCTTTTACGGATTTGGCCAGGTTCAAGAAAAACTCACAATGATGTATTTTAAATCCGTATTTTAAGTACTTATTCAGACATACCTTTTGCCTTAAAGAAAGAGAGTGACTAGGAAAAAAGGGAGGGTGGTGGTATATATTTTGTTAGTGCTAAACTTGCCCTTGGAGTTAAATCTAACATGATTTAACTCTAGTCAAAAGAATAATCGCTTGAAATTGCAGTGGGAGACAGAGCTGTTCGTTTCTCCCTTTGGTGTCAGGGAAAAGGAGTATTCCTTCTCCCACATGAAGCAGCAGAACAAGCTCTTTTTAGATCCTCAAGTGCAAGACAGACACTTTATAAGCCTGAACCACAGCTAAGCCCAAGAGAAGAGAGACATACATTTAAATTAGGGTGTGTTTGGTGTGTGTTTGATGTGCGTGTGTGTGTTGTTTTTAACTTGAGCTCATTTTTATCTTTCAAGGGGAAAAATTATGTGCTTCAGTTGCCTTGCAACACCAACAGTTCTAACAGCTTTCTAATTTTAATTCCAGAAGTCTACAGAGCAAATGAAGAAGGTCCCTACTATTATCCTTTCCGTCTCTTATAAAGGAGTCAAATTTATTGATGCAACAAATAAGGTGGGTACCATACCTCTCTTTGGTTTGACACCAGATACAGTCCTGAGTACATAATCTAAAATCCTTTGCTTCTTGTCATACCCAACATCCCCCACTTTAATCACTCCCCACTCCCCATCTTCAGGCTCCCTAAACACAACTGTAGATACACACACACACACACACACACACACACACTCATACATATATATAGAAGGGCACATTTCATTTGGGGGTCTTGATCTAGCATTCCTACCCATATTTTTCTTTCATTTTTCCATGGTGACTTCTCTAATAGACTGTGGCCACTTATTATCTGGCATGTCCCTTTGGGTCTAGAGAACATTAAAACAGAAAAAAGTATCATGCATGGACTGAAAATGCAGCAATGTCATCATTCTTCCGTCAGAGGAAAGTTGCGAGGTGAAAGGCTGGAACATGTGTCTTTCCGTTTCTCTGGAGATGTATATGTGCTCTCTTTTGATGTATGTAATGAATACCTGACACAAGGAGCACAGTCTCTGAGTTTTATATTTTATAATTGCATTTAATTCTCAACTATTGAGGTGGAAGAGAGGGTTTCAACTATATTGTTTTCTTAAGAGCACAGTCAGAAAAGCATCTCAGGCCATGCTGTTACTTTGTTCTCATAGTGGGAATAGTTTGTGAGTTTCAAGGTTGAGTGTGGACAACTAAGTTGCATTTTACTTAAAAAGCATTTAGAGTCCCTTCCTTGGTGAAGATGACAGAATGCCAGTGCTAGACTGAACACTTTCGCTCTCCATAAACCCAAACCCCACTGGTTCCTCCTCACAAAACCCCAAAATGTCCATGTGTTTTATTCGTACATCCCTCCAACTGATAAAGTGTAGAAAGAGGGAAGAAGAGGTGATCCCCCTTGGTGAATACCATTTGTTTTCTGGACTGCCTCCCCCGTCCTCCCACCTGGACCCACTCCATTTTGGAAAAGGCAACAGAAGTCATGAAACAGGTGAACTTAAACAGTGGTAACTTAGGGCTGAATTTAGATTCCAGGGAAAAGTCCCATGGGCAATGACCCTTGGATGTCTATAATAAACCTGAGCGTCTGAATCAACCAATTTGAAGTTTTCCCGATTTGTTTTCTGTGACAAAGAAGATTGCTCCACCAGCAGTCAGATAAGCCCAAGCTCCCCAGATCTACTTAGGAAAGCAACCTACCACTTTTAGAAACAGTTCTGATGATCATGCTGGCTGATGATATCCAAAACATACTCAGAATCAGAAGCCTTACGTAGAATGATAGTTTCAACTCTGCAATATGTTGTTGACAGTTATTGTTGTCAGATTACAATTGTGGAGACTCTAATCAGAAAAATCTCACTTGATTTGCTTTTTTATTTTTTGGAAGCAACTTTAGTTACTGGTGCACAAACTTTCTTTCTCCTTAAATTACAGTCAGTTCATTTAAAAAGTTCCTAAAGTTTATGGAACTCTCATCGAAGATACCATTGCTATTGCTGAATCTCAATTTCAGGAAGGGCTTTGGCATTTGGATATTTTTCCCTAACCTAGAGCAACTGTTTCTACCCCATTTGCATTTGACAACCATGAATAGCAATAAATTTTCACTATGTGAGTTTGACACTCTCTTAGATTAGCAACCTTAGCAGGCTTGGAGTCTGAGAATTTCTAAACAAGTGATATTTGCCCTGAGTGGTTCCCAGAGTCTTAAGGCTGTCATTCCATGGAGCTAGTAGTATGACTGGATGCTTCTGTATTATGAGCAGCCCCTCTAACCCGCTCTCTATGATCAGAGGAATGAGAGCTCTGTCGGTTTTGTTGCATTTTGCTTATGGACACATCAAGGGTCATAGAACTTGATCTCCTATACCTTGAGACATTTCTGGTTCAATCGCCAATAACTGGATGAGTTATCCATAGATCTCTGCTCACTGATGACTGCTCTTTGGAAGTATAAGCACTGAAAGATATGCAAAAGATAATTGTGTGAATAAAGACACTAAATAAAGAAGACCAGCATATCTTTCAAGTCCTTGTGATGTGGCCCCCAGCATATTTTCAAAATCTAGAGCAAAGGCAAAATGCATATGTTGGTGGCAGGTGGAGCCAACCTCTCTATGACTATATGACAACATGGGCCTGGCTTTTTTAGGAATTTGGGGACATTGACTTCAACATTGACAGTTCTACCAGGACCCCATCCTACTGTCCTGCAAGGTAGCTGATCTACCCCAATCTAACAGTGGATAGGGAGAGAGTGGGTGACTCAGGACCATAGTTTAGTAGTTGGTATGTGAGAAGCCAAAGCAGAGAGATTGTAGTAGAAAGGCAGAAAAAAGGAGTAGTGTAAAGCTACACTGGTGGACTTTGTAGTAGGCTGAGAAACCCTTCCCCCAGCCGGGGCTGAAGGACTGGTTCCAGAAGATGTGGAGGATCCATCACTGAAGGATCATCCACAAGTTGTGGCGTGAAAGGAACTGCGCTCATACACCTAGATTCTAGCAGCGTCTGTGGTGGCATCTGTGTGACACTTTGTTCTGTAGCAAAGTCCAACCTCTAATTAATGCCACAGCAGGAAGGGAGCACACTGATAAACTCCGGAGCCTGCTTTCAGTGTGTACCTGAGATTCTCCCCTGGGAAATGTTGTCTTGGTGCGCTACTTTGATTTGCAGTGAAGGACTTGTGAAGTGTAGACATTTTTGAAGACCACGACTTGAGGTACTAATGGCCACTCAGCCTGTAATAAGGCACAACCAAAAGTCACACCTTAATATTCATGTTTGATGTTTTCATTGTTCTTTATTCTTAAACAGTCCACTCCTCACCATCGTGTCTCTTTAGCTCTGCCCTGGTGAGACAGAGAAGGGTATTCAACCTGCACTGGACAGGGAGAGACAGGCCTCAGGCCCTTCACTAGGTGACTGCCCCACAGTCACACAGCCAGTTGGTCATGGAGTGGGACTAAAACTTGAGTTTCGCGGTCACTACCCTAATGTTTTTTCTATTACTCCACAGCTACCTTCCACCAATTAGTTTGAAGTGCAGTGGATAATTAATTTTGTGTTAATTACTCTTCCATTCCTGTTAGCCCTATTAGACTATGTGAAAGATGAACCCTCCAGCAAAGCACTTCTTTCCTTTTACTCTGATAAATAAATGGCTTTGGCTGAGTTCATGGGGAAGGGTTAGGTGCCTAGTTGTAAACTCATAAATTTATCGCCTAGCAACTTAGGAAACAAATTGAACCACTAATCCCTATTTAAGAAAGAAGAAGGAGAAAATGATCTTGAATTAAAAATGGAAGTTGGAATAGATTTAGTACTACAATGTTATAGATAAATCACGCCAGCTTTCTGTAGACCCCTAACCCGAAGGTCACTTGAACATGGCATTTGAGCCAGAGGACTACGACTATTGAGTTACAGACCCATCTTCAGATCAGCAGGGTCTTCCAAAAAGTGACACAGTCCCCACATCCAGCTCACCTGAGGGTGGCTTGCATTTTGCCTTCCTGCTCTGAGCCCCTCTTCAGTCTTCCCATCCAGCTGAATTAGAACTGATGCATTGCCGGAGTTTGTCTTTGTTTGTCTGGTTCTTTTTTTGAATGCCAGCTTCAAACGGGGCTTATGCTATTCTTTTAGGCATAAAATTTTTTGGAACATTTGCCTAAACTAGTGCCCATTGTTTTTTATAGCACCTGCTTCTCCTAAGAAACTCCGAGTCAAATTAAGAACCCACTAAGCATGAGTGCTGTCCTCATCTGCATCTGGGGCTCAACAGGGCGCCACCAGTTAGCCCAGGACCAGGGCTCCTGCCTCTATCTATGGTCCCTCTCTGGGGGTCACTGCATTCTCTCACACAGAAAAGGCCTGGCCTGAGGAGGAGATTCAGGAGAAATGCCCTACTCATCAGAGCCCAGAGTGAGGGAAGCGAGAGAGGCCTTTTTCTAGGATCCATCAGTTCATGATCACACACCGCTCTTAGAACCTCTGTATTAATTGACTGGACCAAACAATTCTATTCTACACCTGACAGCCAGGCACCTCTTTAGCAATTTCTCAACATGATGAAGGGCAACAGACAGGAAAAAATCTCTCCCTGCTGAGGGGTACTACGCTACCAAACTTTCTATCCCAAAGAAAGGGCAGTGTGAGCCCCTCCCCAGTCCTTCTCTTGAGCCTGTTAAAAGCTCAAGTCTCCTTAGACCGTGCTTAGATATGGAGGCTGAGCAATGTAAGAGGAGTCCATTTTAAGCTGTAGTACATTCTTGTACCTCACAATGATGTCAGCTTTTAATTTGTGAAAGAGCCACTAATTGATGTGTGACAGGAGGCAGAAGGAATGTATGCCTCCTTGGCTTCTTCTCCTAGGAGGAAACCAACCATCCAATCTCCGTTAGGTCTGCAGCTGTAGTATCCTTGGGCTTGGATTCATCATATGCATAGAGAACTGACCTCACTGTTCTGCAAAGGTGGACAATGCAGAGTGATGGCTGTGTTTCAATAGTAAGATCCCAGGTCCTCACCACATCCTAGTACAGCAGATATATTGGGAAGTGCTGTTCAAAAATCCTTCCTCCGCGGACCATCCATATGAATTCAGATAAGAGCATATTTTTTAAGTGCCAGTTAGAATGATTAAACATCAGTTATTCTTAACTGAATATAGAATATTTTTGTTATCCTGCCTTCCCTCTAGTTTAAACCTTGGAAACAGAGGAATAAAAGTTTCAACAATGAGCGAGGTGGCTGATTTTGGAATACGGAGCACCATGGAGGAGGGCAGGCCTCATGGGCAGTTAAAAGACAGCACTGGGCTCCTGGGGAATAGAGCAGTGGGGGGTTAGAGAAAATTGGAGGGAGAGTCAAGAAAGACAGAGGAAAAATGTCTTAGTCCATTTGGGCAGCTGTAATAAATTACCACAGACTGCGTTACTTAAAGAATAAATGTTGACTTCTTAGTTCTGGAGGCCAGAAAGTCCAAGGTGAAGTCACCAGCAGATTTGGTATCTGATAAGAACCCATTCTCTGGTTCGTAGACAATCATCTTCTTGCTGTATCCTCACATGGCAGAGAGAGCTAACCAGCTCTCTCATCTCTTCTCATAAGGGCACTAATCCCATCCATGATGGCTCCACCCTCATGACCTAATCACCTCCCAAAGACCCCACCTCCACACATCATCACTTTGGGGGTTAGGATTTCAAGATATGAATTTGAGGAGGACACAGGCATGCAGCCCATAATAAAGAGAGATCACCAAAGATACATGTTACCTACTTTCCAGTTTTTCCCAGGCCCACAATGCTGTCACACACCATTGAAAATCATCGAGTGTGGCATCTTGTGAACTGGCAAGATTCAGGGAATTCAGTGCAATAAAAGTCACAGGGCACTTTTCACTGTAACACTTTCCCAAGAAGTTGATCTACCTTCTGCTAGTAAAGGATCTCAAGAAAACAAAATGTCAATTTAGTTAAAAGTTGGAGCCAATGTTCTATTTCCAGTAACAGTGGATCCTGGACAGGTGAGACCAAATCCACACGTACTTCCTGAGGTAACAGCAGCCCCCAATTAAAATGACGGTGGTGGCTGTCAGCACCTGTTAACATCATACCTGTAAAGACTATGTTGATCTTATTTTTTAATTCATTTTAAGACTCACTAATTCCTAGTTTAGTTTTCTGCTTGAAGAAATGCCATCTGAATGCCAGAAGAGGATCGTGACCTATTTTGAAACTGCATCTTACAATAGAATGTTACTTGTTTACGGGCGTCTGATTTCAATTTGAGTTGTTTTTGACGGTGCTGCATGTAGTGTCAACATACAGGGCCACAGTGAAGAATGTCTAAATTTCATTTTCTTTTGCATTTTAATTCTATAATTGCTTCTCAACCACGCAGCTCAGTAGAGTGAGGGACATGGAGTACTTGCTGAGGGTGCTGTCAGGGAAGGACATTTTGTGTTTTTAGGCATTGATGGGTATACGCGGAACATTATATTGCCAACAGGTTACTTAAGACTGTGCAATTAAAATGTAATTAGGCTAACTAAAACACTGAGGGTTTTAGATCTATGACAACTGCAAAAAAGATAAATGAGATATTATAAGATAAAAAAATGACTGTGTGATTATGTGAAATTTTTTGCTTTTTAAATACATCTGTGTATCAAAAGAAGTTTCTAGCAGGGTTTGCGGCCAAGATGAAGTTCCTTGGTTATTTTGTGCTTCAGGATAATGGTTCTTAAACCTTTCCTCACTTAGCTCCCACCAGTTATTCTTAGAGGAAGGTTAGGATGAGGGGGCTGACAGGGAGATGGCATGAAGAATGCTAGAGAGAAAAAAATGCACTAATGTTAAACCAGTGAGAGAGAGGTAGGGATGAGGAGCATTGCAGTGGATTTGAAAGCACCTGAGCTGTACAGTCAGACATCCCAGACTTCAGTCTCAGCTCCACATCTGCCCTGCGTAAGGCACTGACACTCTCTGGGTACCAGCTTCCCCACCTGTAAGATGATAATGATAACCACAGGGCCCACTCATAATTATACACATGGTGGATCTAGTTAGTGAAGTGGTGTCATCCACAGGACTCTGTGTGAAGCAGGACATCCAAGGCCTGAACATTGCAGTGTGGCATTTCCCTCATTCCCCCTACACCTTAGCCTCCACAGAGTCTTCAAAAGAGGGCACTTCCGCCTGCCTGCTGCCTTCTGTGTCTGCCTTTTCTCTGGGGGAGTTGGGGCAGGGCACAGACAGCGGGCAGCACGATGGTGAGGGATCAGCCTCCTTGGGGCAGTGTTCCTCCCAGCTGTGGACCATGGCAGGCGAGATCCATTCCAGAGTTAGCAGGAGGCAGCGCTGCCTGCCTACAGGTGTACATGAGGAATGGAAACAGTAAAATGCTTAGTAATTACTGTCTTTTTAAAAAGTGTCTGCCACCCAAACTGCTCCTGTGCACAGCACCTGGAGAGAACCACCACTCCAGGATATGACTATTTTAGGTTGTTTTTAATTAAATGAAAACATTGCTTCTGGGCCCAGCATACATTTGCCCATGGATAGTGGGTTGGATCACTTTGAATGTTGCTGGTCTGAAACATTCTAGAAAGTGGGAAAGCAGCTACTTCCTGGGTCACTTACCTTGGTCCTAAAATATGCTGGTTTACAAAGGAAAACAATGGTTCTTTATGTCATTTCTTCTAGAACATAATTGCTGAGCATGAAATTCGTAATATCTCCTGTGCTGCCCAGGACCCAGAAGACCTCTCAACATTTGCTTATATCACAAAAGATTTGAAGTCCAACCACCACTACTGTCATGTGTTTACTGCCTTTGATGTGGTGAGTAACTACCCTCTTTGGACAGATTAAGTATGTTCCCAAATGTCCCTGGATTTTACTGAAAGCTCAACTTGCAATTAAGATACTTGGCTTATTTACTAAGTATTAAGGTGTATCTAGTGTAAGGTGTAATGCAGACTCAGCTTTTCTGAAATCTGTCTAGATTTTCACTATCCATTAAGTTTAGAACTCCACTTCTACCTAGTATCTGAACTGTCATTTCTCAACTACTAACTTCACTTTTCAAATGTGACAAATTCCTTTCTTTCTCTGGTAACAAAATACTGTAAATGTCATCCAACTTCTTGTTCCTTTGCTAATGTCTGTCGGTTTTTCTGTAGCCATTTCTAAGTAGTAGCGCATAATAGTCTAGGTTTGTTTGGAAGAAAAATAAATTTCATTGCCTCATAAATATTTGTGGTTTTCTGTGTTGAATAGTAGTCAAATTGGACACCTACAGATAGTAATTGGGAACACCAACGTTTGGCCCATTTGCTTGTTCAGAAGTTAGTCTTGTGATGACGTCCTTATGGTGTTACACCAATGATAGTCCTATTTGTCATTAAGTCTAAAAACTAAGTCAAATATTATGAACCTGGAAAATGAAAGCAATTCTAGAAAATAGCAAATGTTCCTTTAAGATATGTATGTACCCTCAAGATAGTACAAATTGCTTGAGGATATCTCTAATATAGTCCATTGGGCATTCTGCATTAGAAACAGACATAACGGATTTGGTTGTAACCATGAAATAATTTGTAATCAGAAAAATTTTTAAATATCACTTTAATTTGATAATTCTTCTCTGCTCCTTGCGTTTGAAATACACGTTTAAAGAATTACACAGAAATTGCAGTGTAATATATTCTTGGGAGGCCAGCCCACAGTTGTGTCATGAGTAAGACTGCTTGAAGCAGTCTTTTTCAGTTCTGACAGACACCCACAGACCCACTGTAATCCAAAATTTACACCATCCTGAGGTATGTTAGTGGGGCACGTGCCTGGAGCGTTTGTGTCATGCTGCAGTGGCTCCTCCCTTTCAGTTTCTGAAGACTGGAAACAGGTAAGAATGTTCATGTGCCTTCAAAGAATTCCTTCCGTTTTGGGAGGCATGAGGAGAATAATATAAAAGTGGAAACAGTAAGGACTGTAAAGCAGAGCCCTCAAAGGCTTCTCTAAATATCTCTGGTTTGCAGGGGATCAACGGTGTGGATTAAAGTCATTTCACTCAGGGTTTCCAAGCACACGCAGCGTTAGGTTCTGGTGCCTTAAACATAACTTGCTGTTCTTGTGAAATACAATTGTTTCTTTAAACAGTAAAATTCCATTCTGTTTGTGTATATTTTGGTTTTCATGAAACACCTCTTTCTGTGGGAGTTGGATTGGTGTCGTAGAGAAAACAGGCAGCTCAGAGTTCGCATCCCGACTCAGCTACCTACTCCCTGATCTTAGACAAGTTGCAGACTTTTCTGAGTCCTGATTTCCTTTGTCTATAAAACAGGTACAAGGATTTGTGCCTCACAGGTTTTCATCAGGAGTGGAATGAAAGAACATATACGTGGAGCACTCATAAATGATAGGTGTTCAATGTTAGTTCCATCCCACCTCTTCTCTCTGCCAATGTCATGATTGACACCTGGCCCTTTTCCTGCTAAAAGACATATAGATTTGCCACAAGCGTGTTTATGGCCTAGAGTTTTCCGACTGCCCTTGTAAAGGAGCTTAAAAAATAGAAGCAATATATAAAACAGAAACAATAGAAAGAAAACATTGGCCCTGCAGGCCGTGTATGGGTACATTGCTGCTCTGCAGTGTTTTCACTGATATCAACATTAATATTCTGATACTTTTCAGGATCAATTCCAAGCTTTCCTTGAGTATTGCAGCATTTCTTTCTAAATTGGTTTTTAAAGTAATATATAGTTAATATGAGTATCCAAAATATTGTTCTACACTCAAACTAAAAATGATACCCTTGGGTCATCTGCCCCCTTGAGTTTTTTAGCTATGTATATGTGACCCCAGAATACGAAGGTGAAATGTGGGGAAAAAATGATCTACTATTTAGTTTTATGATCAACATGATTCCCTGATAAATTTGGAAATGTGTGGAGAATTCTTCCTCTTTTATCTTTTCATCCAGATGTTTGATTTAATGTGGACATTCACTAACTTAGGATTCTGGTATCAGCTCCAAAGGATTTTCATCTTACACCACAAATCCACCATTTTAATCCCCTCTAGGTGAACACAGTTTGTCTAACTTCAAAAATAGTAACAAAGGCCACCAGCCTTGACCTGGGCCTTTGAACAATTTCGAGATGCAACAAGCTTGGCTTGCACTAAAAAAAGCCTCTTTGAGCATGGATTTTGAATCTTTATGTAGGGCAGTTCCATATTCAGTCCAGTCCTGAAGCCTTTAGATTCTTTTGATATGAGTCAGACTCCTGGGCTGCCCAAATGGCAAAAAAAAAAAGAAAGAAAAGAATACCTTAAGTATACATTATACATTTAATCTTTTAGCTAATATGTATGAGTACATATTTATTTTAATTGCAAAGTTATTGTCACTTTGACCTTGTAAACCTTTTATGGGTCACAAAATGTTTTTATGAATATCTGCTGTCATCAGAAAATTCAGGGATGTCTAGGATGCCTCTGGTTTATGGAGACTTAGATTTGAAATTCAGAGCCTTTCCCATAGAAATCCTGTGGTCTGGGAAGGGAGGCCCAAACCCCCCTACAAAAGCTAGCATGTAAGTTTAACAGAGTTCACTTACTGTGGGACAGTGGGGAGACTTTCACATGCTCAGATGCCAGGAGTGAGTGCAGTGGGTCATTTTTCCCAAGTTCATTTGGCCTTGGTAGCCCCTCTTAGAGAGCCCCTTGCAGGGGTGGCCTTCTGCAGAACACACATTAGGAAATAGTATACTTTATGAGCTATAAGCCTGTTTCCATTACTTAGAATCTATGCTAAATTCAGCTGGTGATATTTTCAGTCTTAGATGACAAGTAGATGCAAATAAAGACTAGAGCAAAAATGGAATTAGAGTTCCCGAGAAAAAAGCCAATGTATACCTACCAGCAAGCACCAGACCTACTCTGCCTTCTAGACTCTCACTATTGTGGCAGCTGATGTCTGTTCACAGCTCTTACTTGCTAGGCCCAGAACACATCTCACCCACTCTAGAACAGAAGGCTTTCCAACTCCACCTTACAGGCAGTGAAAACCTGGGAGAAAAGGGAGCAGTACAATTGGGCAGAAAAGAAAGATGTGTTATGAGACTAGGACTTGTGGGTTTAAACACGGATCATCTTTTCTCTCCTCCTCACTTGTGTCAAATGAGTGAAGGAGAATTAAATGCTGCTAGGATTACAAGAGGGAGAATGGATATTTCAGTGGCCACCAGATCCCAAGGCTGCAGTGACCATCCTTAGAAGGCCACCATAGGTAAGAGACAAACCTAACCAAGGTAATTTGGAATTATCGCTCTTCTATCGTATTATTCACTCAGTTAGTCTAGACTTCTAAGTAATAGAATTGAGATAGGTAGATCAGAAAGATTTTAATGCATTCTCTCTGGGAGTATTGGATTTATTTTAAAAATCTGGGAAGGATTTCATTCAATAGTTTCAAAATATGAAAGGTGTGGGGTTTTTGTGTTTTTTTTAAAGATTTTATTTATTTATTTATTTATTTCCCTTTTTCTCCCCAAAGCCCCCCAGTACATAGTTATATATTCTTCGTTGTGGGTCCTTCTAGTTGTGGCATGTGGGATGCTGCCTCAGCATGGCTTGATGAGCAGTGCCATGTCCGCGCCCAGGATTCGAACCAACGAAACACTGGGCTGCCTGCAGCAGAGCGCGTGAACTTAACCACTCGGCCACGGGGCCAGCCCCCAAGGTTTGGGTTTTTTTAATACCATTAAAAGACATGACTGCCGCTGGACCCTTGCTAATTCCCACTTCTCTATAAAGAATGTTTGCAGTCATTGATATTTTTAACCTTGCTCATTTTTCTCTTACTTGCAACTCCTAAATTCTCTAATCATCAGTGTGTAGCACGTGGTGCGGCTTAGACTGGGCTCAGGCCTGTGTAGGGAATGTGGAAGTCATGACACGGGTGGGCAGCACAAGTGGGAGACGAAGCTCCCTCTTTCCTGTGCTTTCTTCGCTGAATGTGGGCCATGAAAG
Source organism: Equus quagga (assembly GCF_021613505.1). Classification (NCBI taxonomy): domain Eukaryota; kingdom Metazoa; phylum Chordata; class Mammalia; order Perissodactyla; family Equidae; genus Equus; species Equus quagga. The sequence goes on from NC_060285.1 coordinate 22,951,593, forward strand.
GATCTAAACTGGGAGAAACAGAAATGACAAAATGCTGGAAAGCATGGTCAGCAGACTGTGTGATAGCATTTCATAGTACTCTCCCATCGATATGTCCCAGCAAGCCAAAGCATAGAAGAAGAACAGGAGAGTCAACCAGCTGTCATGATCAATGAGACCCATGCCAACTTCTGACTTTGGCTCTGCTACCAGATTCCTTCTTGGTTTTCTCATCAGTTTAGTGAAATTAAAATTCCTGAGCCCTTTATTTTTTTCCAGTTTTATTGAGATATAATTGACATACAACATGGTATGCGTTTCAGGAGTACAACATAATGATTTGATATATGTATATATTTTGAAATGATCACCACAGGAAGTTTAGTTAACGTGCATCACCTCACATAGTTACAAATTGTTTGCCTTGTGATGAGAACTTTCAGATCTACTCTCTCAGCAACTTTCAAATGTACAATACAGTATTATTAACTATAGTCACCACGCTGTACATTACATTGCCCGGACTTAGTTATCTTATAGCTGGAAGTTTGTACCTTTTGACCACCTTCACCTATTTCACGCTTTCTTAAACTCTGAGATTATTTCCATGGAGTGGTTTGAGGTTCCTGATGAGAAGTATTTATGGCTTATGTTGCAGAGGATGCCCCGCAAAGTGGAAATTTAAAGGTGCAAGAGAACTTCTGTTGTTGTTTTTGATGTTAGTTGACCTCTGACAACTAGATTAATACTGTACGTGGAGCTAGCTGGTCTCTCCCATTCTGTTTCTCATCTCTTCTACCTGAAAATGGCCCTCAACCTATTTGGCCATGATACTATGAAAATACTTGGCAATATAAAAAACTGTTAAGGTTCATAGAGCCCTCAAGATGGAACTGAAACACTTTCCCTGGCTAGTCTCCCACTTATAAAGCAGCAACCTCCAGGTCAGTGGAGGCCACTCCCTGGCACTGTGTAGCCAGCTGAAACTCTTCAAGTCAGTCACAGGAGGGATCCTGCTCCCTAGAGCAGTGACTGGCCCTGATCAAATTAAAAAGGCCTGTGGTCCTTATACACCATCACCTATTCACCTACCAAAAAAAAGAATAAACTGGGGACCTGCCTCATGGCCTAGTGGTTAAGTCTGGGGCACTCTGCCTTGGCGGCCTGGGTTTGGTTCCCAGGCATGGAGCTATACCATTAGGTGGCGGCCATGCTGTGGCAGCATCCACGTACAAAATAGAAGAAGGCTGGCACTGATGTTAGCTCAGGGCAAATCTTCCTCAGCAAAAAAAAAAAAAAAAAAAATCTGAAAAGAAGGAATAAATTAACACCACTGGGTTGCATTTATCCATATCTCCTCTCCATTGGCATAAATCATTGAGAATTAATCAAGTCATAAAGCCAAAGGTGGGTGCATAGTCAAAGAATAATAGTCACTCTTTTTTTGCTTTCATCCCTATTTTAGGGGGAAGGGAAGAATGGATGTTATCTGTGCCTTAAATTTTTCTGTAAAGTTAGAAGTAGGCATTCTGAAATTTTTTTCACAGATTATTTGCAGTGTTTATACGTGTATTCATTATAACCTTGTCCCAAGTAACTGAAAATCAAATGTCATGTTCAGAGCGTGGCCTTTAGGATTCAGCCTGGTTTTGAATCCCAGCTCAGCACTTCTTAGCTGCATAATAGCCTGGGCAAGAATGCCTCTCATCCTCAGTTTGCTCATCTGTAAAACAGAGATAACAATAGAACCCACACCTACAGTTATTGTAAGAGTAAATGATCTCACACACATCCGTTTCCAGCATGTGGTCTTCAACCAAGCTTTAGCACTGAGGACAAGAGAGCAGTAGTAGCTGTTATGGTGGTGGTTGTATTCTTGTTGCCAGGCCCTGTGAGAGGAGTTATGTCCCAGTTGGGGTTCACTACATATGTCTGCTGCAGCACTATTCCACACCTGAGGAAAAAAGTCAGAGTCCATATAAAATACGTTTCTTGAAGCCCTACCATGAGTCAGGCCCAGGTCCCTGCTCTCCAGGAGGGCATAGTGCAGTAGGAGAAGTAGGGATGTTACAAATAGTTGCGATACAATCCTATCCGTGCCATCCTGGAGTTGAGCCAGCACCCAGCAGGGCTGGAGTCCCCAGAGGAAGGGCGCTCAGGCTGGAAGTTGAACGTTTAGTCTGTGTGACGTGTGGTACATTTGGAGGTGTGACAACTCACTAATTCCCTTTGGAAGGATGAGCTTGGGGCATTAGACAGACATCTGCAATAAGCAAGAAAAGTCATTTATATTTACTGTGTTTCTCAAGCCAAGGAAATGGACTTGTCCGTATCAGAAAGATTTTCAACAACAGGGGTTAAAATAAAAGGGTTTTCGGTTTGGTAAGCGCCCCTTTTCAAAGGCGTCACAAGTCAGTGAAGGGTTTACTGTAGCTTCCACTAGGAGCTTTTCCTTTTGAAGAGTGGGGAGAGGTTGAAATCCAGCAAATCCCTCTCCTGCTCGCCCTTTCCCCAAATCCCTGCCAAGTAACAGGATAGAAATCCATCGTGTTTCCCTCCTGCCCTGGCAGGCCAGTCCCTCCAGCACAGGTGTAAGAGGGCTGCTGTCCAGTCACCTTAGGCTGTGCTTCCATGTGGACAGGTGACCACGGGGCACCAGTGCATGATCTTCATGGAGAACCTGGAATGTTATAAGAAAGCAAGTCATGATTTGGCGAGCAGGGCCAACCTCCTTGCTGTCTTTCACTAAGCCAGTGCGGACTCATGTACTCAGGGTGAGGCATGCAGTTAACCATTAGCAGATATGGTGGAATGCTCTGCACCCCTAAAAATCTGGTGTTTGAAGAAGATTTAATGGCATGCAAAAACCGTTCATGATTTCATGTTGCATAAAAAAGCAACTTATGGAACTGCATATAGAATATGATTCTAATTTGGTTTTAAATTCACATATATAAATATTCATATAGCATATAAAAGTGTGTATGTATACAAATGTAAAAAGAAGATAAACCAAAATGTAGCCTTGGCTGTATCCCAGCAGGAGACTTTTTACAGGTGATTTTTATTTTCTTCTTTATGTATTTTCAAAATTGTCTACATGTATGTGATTAGGGGAAATATAATTCCCCTGTTATAATTAGAAGAAAATATTAACTTCATGATTCTTTTAGTTAGCTGAAATTAGCCCTAAAGAAGCTGTCTGCATTTTGGCCAGTTGATATGTCAGCCCTGGATCAGAGAGGCATCTTAGCGGAATGCCTAATATTTATTTCTAAATGCTGAAGACCTGTGAGTGGGCAGTATTTATTTCTGTAAGTATAATCTATCAAGATTAATTTCTGGCTTGTGTTCCAGAGAACTAACTATAGGTAAAGCTAAGGAGATGTCAGTGAATTCTGTGAATATGCCCAGAATATTCTCAAAGTTATTTTTGCCTCAAGACGTGGGTGAAGCAAGTTGTAGATGAAGCTTACCCTAGGTCTTAAAAAACAAGAAATACAGGGGCCGGCCCCATGGCCCAGTGGTTAAAGTTCCGTATGCTCTGCTTCCGTGGCCCAGGTTTGCAGGTTTAGATCCCGGGTGCGGACCTGCTCCACTCATCTGCCACGCTGTGGAGGCGTCCCACATACAAAGTAGAGAAAGATTGGCACAGATGTTAGCTCAGGGCTTATCTTCCTCAAGCTAAAAAGAGGAAGATTGGCAACAGATGTTAGCTCAGGGCAAATCTTCCTTACAAAAAAACAAAAAACAAGAAGTACAAGCAAAATACAGCCAAAAGAGAAATGTAGCTTCTTTCTGGACACCCCACCGAGGACCCAGATTGAAAAACACTTTCCTTTGTCTTCAGGCCCCTAGTGGCATTGCCTGCATTTGTTCAGCATTTGTTCATCCAGGTCTGCCTGTGGGAGAGAAGACAGAGGGACAGAATTGCCTCTGGCCATCCATATTCACTCTTGTCTCACCCTTGAGGTGCAAGCCCTCTTATCTCAGGGAACGACCAGGTGGCTTCCTTTTTTCAATTCCTCCAACAAACATTTGTTGAGTGCCTGATGTATCCTAAGCCCTAGAGATGCAAAGTCAAATGAGACTCTAGTCAGCCCTCAAGGAGCCCAGTCAGCTGCGGGAGTTGGAGCTAAAATGAGAGAATCCTGGTAAATACTATGCAGAAGGGAGAGCTGTGCCCGAGGTGCTGTGGAGCCGCCCGAGGAGGGACACCTGGCTTAGCCTGGGGAGTCAGGAAAGAGGATTCAGAGAAAGTTCCTGGAAGATCTAATGCCCCAGATAAGTCTTGAAGGATGAGCAGTAACTCACTAGGCAAAGGTGGGAGATGGGAAAAGGATCTGTTGCCAAAAACAAAAGCCAATTTTGTAATAGACAAAATGCTTGACCAGTTGGAATAGTTTTTGTGGTGATTGTTGCAATGAGGACATCCTCTGAGATGAAAGCCAGCTCCTTGGTCGTGGCATCTCTAAGCACTGGCTGGTGTAGTGTTGAGCCCTGAAGTCTGGCCTCTGCATAATGTGCTACTATTTAACAAGGTGTCAGCTGTACATACATCTCTAAACTGAATCTATGGTTGGCTGGGTAGAGGACAGACAACAGCTTCTTCTAATCAGAGAATCCTGGAGCTTCCAGGGTGGAAAGGGACCTAAAGGTCACCTAGACCACCCCCTTCTCAGTGCCATCTCCTCAGTGGCAGTGATGGGTGCCATAGGTAGGTAGACCATGGCAGATTTAGCCCGTGCCCACAATCCAGGCGTGGTCTTTACTCACCAAAACTGGCGTAGCAAACCTCTGAGGTTCCTCCTAATGCCCTGGGCTTCCCTGCCATGCCCGGGGCTTCCATTCCCTTTCCTTGATTGTCTGTCTTTGCACCCTCTTCAGGTGTGGGTAACCTCTGCCAACTCCCAGGGCTGGGCTTGTAATTTTCCAAGGCTGTGGAACTAACGCATTTATTTGTTCCTTCAATTCCAGTCACTGAAATATGGTGGTTGTTTTTTCTTATTGCTAATGGAAAGTTCTGGTAGACAGATCAGAATGGTCCATTTGTAAACAGCAACCTCCCAGCCTAGATCAGCAGGGCCCTCTCCCCCTGTGGCGTCCCCTCCCCCCTCAGCTGATTCCTTTTTTGTCACTTTTTTGTACCCTGATGATATGGAGGCTGTTGTCTGATGTATCTTGTCAGCCATTTTGGCAGTAGTAGATTAAACAAAGTTAGCTCTCAAATAAACGTTTACGTGAGCAAATGGACACCATTTATACCATGCCTCCTTCCATGAAGGATTGGAGGCAGCACATGAATAGGTGTGATAACCCTGAAAATAGAAACACACACAGATCTGTATTGGGGGAAATACAGACTAAAAGGAAGATCAACACCAAGAGAAGAGTTTTAACATCAATATGCAGGTCACAGAGTTCTACGTAGTTGTTATAGCTGGGCCACAGATTTGGCTCTGAGCTTCCTAGAGGTCAAGGCAAATAGGGAAATACAGTCATTGCATGATTTATATTTCCTTGAAAGAAGAGTAGAATCCATCCTCTCAGAAAACAACACTTCAGTGAGACTTCAGTCTGAAAGAACTTTTTGTCCTGTGTCTCCTGAGGGGATGTTGTGTGATAGTGTCTTCACTAACATTCATACTGTGAATCTCCAAAACGCAAGCTGGTTCCTTAGAAGGTCCCTCAGTGAAGGGGGGTGGGGGGTACAGAACACCAACAAACTCATGAAAGGAATAAGGCAGGATAGCCCAGTGGCACAAAACACAGGCTAATCTGAAGTCAGATCTGTGTTTAAATCCTGGCTCCGCCCCTTACTAGCTTTGTGAACTTGGCCAAATTCGTCACTCTCAGTGCTTCTGAGCTTCTCACACGTGAAGTGGGGATGGTAATTCCTCTTCTGGAAGGTGGTCGTGAGGGTTAGCTCATCTACAGGAGGCACTTAGCCTGGGCCCTGGGGCGTGGCAAGCAATGTCATGTGGTAATTGCTGCTGCAGTTTTATCATCATTGTGAGAGGAAATAGCATGTGGTTCACGTTCACAGGTGGTCTGACTTGGTGCAGGGATTACGCACAGATACAGGAGTGGATGTGCTGCGTGTCCATAAGTTAATGTCTGCACACAGCATTTTTCAGCTGGACTTAATAGAAGTTGGACAGTAGAAGGTTCGACTCTTTGCTCTGCTCTTGGAGTATAGGTATTGGGGTTCCAGGTTAAAGGAAGAGCTGAGTATTCTGAAATTCAACTGGGCAGATGTTAGAATTGACATCTAAATCTCAAGAGCCTAAGCAAGATTCCTGGCCAAATGGATGGCCAGCCCCACTGGTACCTGAGGTGAGCCATGGTAACACCTACAAGCGCCTGGATTTTGCCTGGAAAACAGTCCCCAGCCCTCTCTGCAAAGAAGGGAGAGGCACTCACAAGCCCACGGTGATGGATAAAGAGGGAACAAGATTTTTTGAACTAGAAGACTTTCTCTTGCTTTTAATTGTTATCAAAATAGAGAAGCTTAGGATTTTTTATGATTGTAAAAATTATTCATCCCTAACTGAATAAAATCCAGAATATTCAAAAATGTGTCAAGAAGAGAAAAATCATCCAAAATCTCAATACTCAGTGAAAACTACTAGTGACATTTTGATGTATACCCCTGTTTTCTATGCACACAGATACCATCTAGGTTTGTATACATATATTTTTACTTTTAACAAGTCTTTTAACCAGTTTTTTAAATGACTCAATTTTCACTTTAAGTGGCTGCCTGCTGTTCCACTGTGAAGGTCTATGTAGTATACTTAATCAGTCCCCTATTAATGAAAATTTTAAACACTGTAATGAATATTCTTGCACAGATGCCATTGAACCCTTAAGCCTAAAAGATTTTCAAACCAAGAGTTTGAAACCAAGAGTTTCCAGCACAGAAAAATCCCAGGGATGTGCCGGTTAGTATAAATTAATTACCTGGGTGGCCAGAGCTTCTCCTAGGGGAGAGATTGCCCACAATCTGTGCTGCAGTTTTTCCAATACCAAATTAATGTGTGTGCTGGGTACCGCCTCAGCGCCTAGGAGGCAAGAGGACAAGGAGGGACATCTGTTTGTCTCTCCATGAGCCTCCCCTCCCCTACTTCATTCAGTGCGCACTTCCTGGTCACTCACTATAGCCCAGGCACTGGCCAGGCACCAGGGACTCAGCCCCTGACACCTAGAAGCAGCTCAGTAAATATCCGTGGTGATGTTCAACTGCAGTCCTGGCTGCCTTAAGTAGCCCACAGTAAATACAAGCTTGCCTACACGTCCCCAGTTTGCATAAGAAAAACAAGTTTGCATCCCTGGATTACAATTAGGATCTATCCTTAAGATATGCTAGCTCCTCAGGGTCCTGTGATGTAGCAGTTCTTAATCCATGGCTTAAAATCCCTGCGGGAGAAGGGAAGGGGAAGGGCTTCAGAGACTGTGAGTTGCCCCCTGGGCAGTTGTCCCCATTGTATTGGGATTCCCTGCCTGCACCCCAAAGAGCCTCTGCTGGAGCGGGAGTGGGCCTCGCATCCCTCACATCATCCCCCACATCCCTGACGGGGCAGGCCACGGGTTGAGAACCCCTCTGTTGATGGTTCATGTTCAATCATAAAGGGCACCTTTTGCTGAGAGGCTGCCTCTCCACTGTCCTAGCATGAGACCCAAATTGCATGCCTTTAGGGACCCTCACCCCAGCCAAGATGCATCGACCCCCCAGGAGCATCTGTATTTCATGTTTTTAAGCTTTTTTTTTTTTTTTTAACAGTTTGCAGAAGTCTTCTATTTTACCCTAACTATGGTTCTAAGGTGTAGTGGTCAGGAACACAGCCTATCAGAACACCTGGATTCAAATCTCAGCTCACCAGTGCTGGCTTCATGAGCAAGTTAGTTAACCCTCCTGAGCTTACTTATCTCACGTGCAAAATGGGAATAATAATAGCCCCACAGCGCCAAGTTGTTGTCAGGATTAAATGAGATAGTCCATGAAGCACGTCCCACAGTACATCGCACACAGTAAATAATAAGTGTTAGCTGGTATCGTCATTAGGTTCAATGTTATTATGAGTGATTCTCAGAACAATCTTAAGGTGGGTACTGCGTATATTATTATCCTTGTTTTAAGATAAGAAAACTGAAGCTCAGACTATGCTCTTCCTCGTAATCACCCCCTACGCCCACACCAAACACGCTAGCACATGCACACGCTTATACGTTCACTGGTGGTCTGTGCAAGGTATAAAATACTCAAGACCATTTGCCATATGTGATCATAGGAAAGAGACTCCTGCTGGAGAGGCCAAGGTGAGTATTTTTCCAGTAAGCTAGGAGGGGCAGAAGGAGCCAAGGGCAGAAACCGGCCTGGTTATAGCATTTGAGAGACGTGAAGTCGTGAATGTAAAGCTGAATGAGTTTGAATTTATGCCCAAGGGAGGTCGTAACTGGAGATGAGAGCATGGCTGTGCTAGCTTAAAAGGACGTTTCAGCTCTGTGGTTTGGGCTGGCATGTGTCCAGGGACACCGTAGTGCTTACCGTGCCCAGGATAGGTCACAGGCATCAGCTGCTTCCCCAACGGCTAGAGCTGGGGCGGTGGCTCCAGGGTTGGCCTCCTGCAGCTGCGTACTGCTCATCCCAGCTCTGAGGCTGACGCTTCCTCTTCCGGCGACCTGAATGAGGGTCCAGCCAGCTGCCTTTGGCATCGCATTGTGTTCCAGTTGTCTATTGTTGCTTAACAAACCATCCCAAAACTTAGCAGCATGAAGCAACAACCATTTTATGATGTTTACAATTCTGTGAGTCAGGAATTTGGATGGAGCATGGCAGTGTTGCTCTTCTCTGCTCGACAGTATCCAGGGCCTCCGCTAGGGTGGCTCAGATGGCTGCAGATGCTGGGACAGCTCGAGTGGGGCCATCTGTCTGAGCCTTGGGTCCTCTCCATGTGGCGGCTCCTGAGCTCGGATGTCCAGGATGACTCCTTCACTCCATATCTGGAGCCTGGGCTGGGATGGCTGCAGCTGCTCTTTCTCTCCACACAGCTTCTCCCCCGAACAGGCTCGGACGTCTTCATAGCATGGTGATCTCAGGGTGGTCGGACTTTTTACACTTGGCTGGTTTCCCTCAGAGCAATTGTTCCAAGAGGCCCAGGCGGAAGCTGCAAAACTCCTCAAAATCTAATCTCCGAAGTCCCAGCATGTCACTTCTGTCACATTCTGCTAGTTGGGAAAGTCAGCAAAGCCAATCCAGATTCAAGGAGGTGCAGGAACAGCCTTGCCTTCTCAACAGGGACATCACGGCATGTACAGGACGGGGAAGAGTGATGGCAGCTATCTTGGAGACAAGCCACCACGCATGGGTAGGGTTAAGAACATGGGCTCTTGAGTCACAAATATTGGTTCATATCACAGCTCTGTAACTTTCTAGCTCTGTGATGTCAGGCAAGTTACTGAACATCACTGAGCCTCAATTTCCTCATCCATAAATTGAGGATAATGATATTCTACTGCAGATGGTTGTGGTAAGTCTTAAATGAGATAAATCTAGCCCTTGGCACAATGCCTAACACCTATGAAGCCCTCACTTAATGGTAGCTATACTACCACTAGTAATAACTGGTAGTGTTGTCGCTCCAGCTTGTTATTTGGATAGTCACTCATTCGTTCAGCTAGTGCCTACCAAGTGCCTGCAGTGTGCCGGGCGCTGGCCTCCCCACAGCTGCAACAATAATAATATACAGAAAGCAGAGAGTAACTGGGCTTTCAGGTTTGTTGAGCAGCATCACTGGCTCTTCAGTGCCAGGCAGCATTGCTGGGGTCAGCAAGCCTGGCTCAAAGGAGGAAGCAAGGCCTTGTCACCCAAGCCCCCCTGACATTGCAATATTATTTTTGGCCTTGTCCCAGTAGAGTCTCCTGCTCTCACAATAACTCTCCTCCCATTTTAAATAGTGGGGATGTTACTAAAGAGAGGCCGGAGAAATGAACCTTCCTCCCCGTTCAGACATGTGTCCTCAGGTCCCATCATATGAGCGTCTGTTCCCCTCCACAGCACTCGGCATGCAAAAGCCCTGTCAGCAGCAGCTGTTCCTCGTGTCTCGTGCCCATGGGCCCTCCCTGTTGTCCAGAATGGATACCTCAAACACTGAGGTGACAGAAAGTATAGGGAAGGTAGGAATGTCCAACTCTTTACATAATCATAAAAGAACTCTGTAAAGCATTCTAAAATAAAATGAAAAGGAAGACGTCAAGGAGAATGCAAGCCAAACCAGGAGAGGCCGTTTGGCAGGAAACTTCAGGCCCACAGTCTGGTCTCTGTGTCTCATTTGAGCAGTTTCCTAACACCAGGAACTAGTTAAAAATGAAAGGGCAGAGCTGCTAACCTAGTACCTTTCAAAACCCGTAGGCTTCCCATAATAGTCATGTGAAAAATCTCACTTGTTCAAATGAGCATCTTTTTACTTTCATTGGAAGACACTGGAGCTTTAAGTAAATCTCACTTTCAGGAACTTGTTTTTAGGTGAATGTTAAAGGAATTCACACTCATTAAGCTCCACTGTTCCAGCATCTAAAAGCTGCATGTGATAGAATCACTGGATCTGCCATCTTTCCCTTAGTCCAATCAGCCACCCAGAGCACGAATATCTGCTGCGTATCCCTGACAGATGGACCTCAGCCATCTCCACAGTGATGGTGAAGGAGAGGAAGCGCCCGCGACTTCTCGCGGAGACTGCAGGAGTCTGAAGCCCCAGTCTGCCTTTCAGAGGGGACCCATCCATGCTCTAGGAGGCAAAGCTAACAATGACGTGAGTGCCGGGTGTAGGCAGTCAAAGGGTTCAGCCTCTCTGTGTGGTGATGGCCAGAGCTGTCTGCCAGCCCTCCTCTGCTGTCATTTGTTGGGGCATTACTAATTTACTAGTCTGACTCATCCTGCAAACACGGGCTCAGTGTTCATTGCAGGAAGCTCTCAGCTGGCTGTGCGAGGTTCATTGTCTCCAACAAGCACACATCTGTCTTGTGGGGCCATCAGTTCTTAACAAGCAGTTCAAAGAAGACACATCCTCTGTCAAATCAGCTCATGCTCAGAGGCGTTTTCTCCGCTTAGGTCTAACACCATGACAGGCTGGCATTGATCTGAAATCTGGTCGGTCCAGAAACGCATGGACTCTTCCACGTGACCTCTGAAGGCCATCCTGCATCTCCTTCTCCATCTTCATCAAGTGGAAACAATCCCAGAGAGTTGTCCCCTGAATCGTGGGAATTGAGCTATTCTGTGTGCTTGATTGGGGTGGAGGGGGCGGGCATAGATGCAAAATCAGTATAAGCAGAATGCTATTCCTGTGGCTTTGAAAAACCACAGACATTCTAGGGACATTCATCAGAATGCAAACTTGGGACAGACCACACCTGCTCTCAGCTGGTGTGGTGATTTTGAGAAATCTCTCTGTGACCGATAGGCATCCCCCTCTTTGATGCGCTGTGACCGCAGGGGTATTTTCAAGACTCTGCCTCTTTGGGGTCAGACAATGTCATGTTTTCTCAGTGAGAGAAGACGGGGTGGCACTGTGCTCAGAAGAGAAGGGAGCAGTCAAAGATCTGTTTCTGGAGAAGAGAAGAGAAAGCTAGAAGTCGTCTTGAGGAGAGTGATGGAAGGTCCAAAGAAAAGAACGTTTCTTCCAGGCGCTGCTTGGTGTGGCATTCGGACCTGACAGAATCACCTGTCTCTTGCTTATTTGATGATAAAATATGGAGTGGACCCACAGGGGAGAGCCAGCACCTTAAGAAATAGCTGGATAATTGGCTCTGTTTGCAGGCTTGCTGCTGCAACTGTGAGACGCCACAGCAGCATGACTAATGCTTCTCCCCTCCGCCTAAATTAGGTTTTGATTGTGTTTCAGAGATGTTCACTGAGTCACAGATGTTTGAGGTAAAAAGACCCAAACTTCTCAGAAACACCTCCTGTGGAGTGTGTGGGATCATCCTCCCAGAACTCAGCTGCAGGCCCAGCGGAACCCGGTCCCTTCCAGGGCCTGGGGAGCAAAGCAGCCGCCCGCGAGGGAGCTCTGAATGGAGAGGGCTCCGGGCCGGTGGGTGAAGCCGGGAGTCAGCTCCTTAGCGTGCTGTAGGCAGTTGCATCGCATCCGTAACTAATGCCATGTAGGCCCTAAATCGGACATGGAGGGTCCTGTTCACAGATTTCCACTGACTCACGGTCAGGTGGAGCATTCAAGATCCTGGCTGGTTCACCTCCTGCTGTGTTCCTCAGCCACTTGACTTGCTCCAATCTGTCGTGTGCCCATAGTAAACGCTTTCTCATTTCTCTTGCAGAATTTAGCCTACGAAATCATCCTAACACTGGGCCAGGCATTTGAAGTCGCTTACCAGCTCGCACTACAAGCAAGAAAAGGGGGGCATTCCTCTACCCTTCCAGAAAGCTTTGAAAACAAACCCTCCAAACCCATCCCCAAGCCCCGCGTAAGCATTCGCAAGTCGGTGGTAAGTAGAAAAGATGCAGGTGTTCGGAAAACCTTGAACTGGAAGGAAAGGGGGCTGCTAACCAGGCCCTTGTGTGGTGTTGGTGCCATTTAGAACCTAGGGTCTGCCCTTCTGTCTTGCCCTTGGCCTCCTCCAACATGTGTCTGTCATCCTCTCAGCCTAGTTCCTGCAAAGTTGTGGGGGACCATCTGCCTGAACCTGGAGACACCTAAGAAAATGCTCCTTTCTGTGTCGCCTTCAGCAGCCCCATGAGGGGGACTGGGTACTCCTGATGTCCTTGGTGAATCTTTCCTGAAGGTCCAGGCAAGCTTGGGAACAACGTTCCCTGAGGCTTCTCCTGCCATCCCACCAGGGGACAAAGCCTCTCATGAGCCCTGGCCTATAGAGAGGTTGGCAGGTGAGGCGTCCCTGGTACCAAGCTAGAGGAAGCAAGATGCACAGGCTGTGCACGGGTCGAGGCGTCGCCAGGCCTGCACCAGGCCCTGCGTGCTTTCTGCCAGCAGCTGAGGCTTCTCGCAGAGTGGTGACTGTTCAGAAGGCGCGGCCCCTCCTCGTCATCCTCTGCCTTCCTCCAGGAATTTCCTCCCCTTGCCTCCCACCAGCTCTGCAGACATCCTGTCCTAACAGACTTTCATAACTTCAAAGCGGCCTCCTCTGGTAGTAGCAATACCCAGAGCTGGAATGTTCCCAACCTGCCTCCCATCTGGTTTCTGCTCCGGCTGCCATATGGCATCCTAGAAACTCTTGGGACTCGAGCAGGCAGGCGTCCCCCAGATGCATTGCTCTCGCACCCACATATCCTTCAATCTGTAACTCTCTCCTCTTCCCCACGGCCCCCTGTGCCCAGAGTCAGGGAAGTGTAGGATTTTTAATGTTTGCAGAGGGGCACCTCCCTTTGTGACCGTGTGGCTTTTGTTTACAGTCTTCTTTTTAGCGTCTACTCCTGTCACCATTGTTGGCAATTTTGGCATCATTAGGGATGATGCCTGGTGTCGGGCCTCTCTATTCCTTGACGGCTCACTTCTGGGCTCTCTTCCTCCACCCCACCTCTGCCATTCATTCCCATACTCATCCCTCATCACTGATCATCACCAGGAGCTGCACGTCCTCTGAAAATCTTTCCTTCAAACACCATGCACTGACCCCGGTCTCTCACCTCAGCACCTCCCCAACCCCACTGGCCCCATCCTCAGGGACTTCCAGACTCCAGACCTGAATGTTCAGTTTCTTCTTCGATATTTAACAGACAGGTGAAACTTAGTGTGTCCCAAAAGAAGTCTTGATTCTCCCCTCAAAGCTATTGTTCTCTCCAGATCTTTCCCAGCTCAGTAAGCAGCAGAACCATTCACCATGTTGCTCAAGCCGTAAATCTAGAAGTCGTCCTTGATTCCTGTCTTCCTGTCACCCCTTATGTCCAACCCATGAGCAGTTTTCATCCACTCAGCCCCTAAAACATTTCTCAGATATATCCACTCCTCTCCATTTCCTCTGCCTCTCTCCTCAGTCAAGCTCCCACCGCTACTACCCTCCAAGACTATGCAGTACGCCTCCTGACGGACTCCCTTCCTCCACACAGCAACCAGGTGATCTCCCCACATAGATCAGCCCACGGCACCACTGCCCCGAGGACCCGAACCTGATTCCCCACTGCCCTCCTCTCTCACGCTCCGGCCTCCCTGTTCCTGGAACAGACTCAGCTCACTCCGACCTGAGGCCTGTGTGCCCCCTGTTCCCTCCACCTGGCTTAGTGTCCCCCTAATTTCTACATGGCTGACTCCAGCTTGTCCTTCAGGCCTCGGCTACATGAAGAAGCTTTCTCTGGACCACCCAATCTGAGGTAGACACCTAGTCATGTTCAAGCATATCACCTGCTTTTACTTCTGTGTCACATTTCTTACTGGAGGTTTGTTTATTGTCTGTCTTCCTCCACAAAAATATAAGTTAAATGTCCAGGAATTTTCAGAATATTTTGGGATTATCTCTTAGATGATTGTATTCATTCTCGTGTGGGCTGGATAAATCTGTTCACAGCAGGCACCTCCATCTGACTTTGGTCCCCATCAACTTCTTCCAGAAAAGCACAAAGGATTGGGTGCCATAAGGGCTCATAGAATATTCTTCTAGAAGGCTTCACTGAGAAATATGAAAAACACAGTGAATAATACTGATGCTCTTTAACTGCCTCAAATTCCCGTTCTGCTCAACTGGAGTCCATGTTCCATTTCCCTCGGCTCCAGTTGTTTATTGTTGAGAAATATTCCGTGATTCCTAAGAACATGTGAAGACCTCCCCACCGCCTTGTGAAGACATAATCGAATCACGTTGGAAGTTTGCTGATGGGCACGGATCCCACAGCCTTCCAGGCTCCAAAGTTCACAGTGCAAGAGGAAAGGAGAGTCCCTCCTGCAGTCCCCTTGCTCCAGCGATCCCGAGCAGTGCAGGTGGCCAGGGCTGGGGCAGACGTGGAAACACCTAAGGATGAGGCAGCAGTTTGGTGAAGAACTCGCCCCAGACCCCTCCTGAGAGCTCACAGCTCAAGCCTTACCAGGAATGGCCTCTTTGACTCTATGCACAGGGGCTAAAATGGTTTTAACTGTTTTATAGCTCAGCTGTGTTGTTTGGTTCAAGGCTCAGCCTGACCTGGCCCTGCTTACCTCTTCCCCCTCAGTGTCTCCCCTCCCGTCTCCCACTCTGCAGACTGACTGCAGGCCCTCAAACAGCCACTTTCCCTTGCCTCAGGGACTTTGCACACGCTGTTCCCTCTCCCCTACCTTCACCAGGCTAACTCTTGCTTGTCCTCCAGCTCTCCATTTAGACATTACCTCGTTCTTTTAATGATATGTATTCAGCAAATATTTACTGTGTTTATTTACTGGGTTGTCAGGAGCTTTTCTAAGTTTGGGGGAAACAGTAATGAACAAAACAGACAAAATCCCACCTTCAAGAGCATACATTGTAGGGGAGGATGAACAAATAAACAAATATGATATGATGTATGTGGCATAAGGATCAGGAAGAATAGAGCAGAAGAGGAGAGCAGAAAAGTTGGGGTTCTGTTTCGTACAGGGTAAACAGGTGAGGCGGTGATGTTTGAGCAGCGACCTGACTGACTTTGGGGCGTCAAGCATGCAGGTGTCTGGAGAAGAGCACTGAGGCAGAGCTGATGATGCGTGCACAGGCCCTGCACGTGGGCTTGGTATGCAGGAGCAGCAAGGAGGCCGGCGTGGCTGGAGCACAGAGGCAGGCAGGTGGGGCCACTGTAGGTCACCTTGAGGACTCTGGGTTTATTCTGACTGTGATGCAAACCATTGGAGGCTTGAGAACCAGGGGGTGACATAAGCTGGCTCGCCTTCTCCAGGAAGCCCCCTGCCTCCCTGACGTGGGGTCAGTGGCCTTCCTGCATGCCCTCTCTTCCCTCTCATGTCTCACTTCTCAGTACTACGTGTTTCTATGTCTGCTCCCCATCGGTGTGCCTTCGAGAGCACATTCATTCACCATCCCTGCTCCAGTGCCCTGCGCACAGTCTGTATGCAAAAATATGTATCAAAAGAACAAACAACTCATTCTCACATCCCAACATCCCTGAGGTCCCACCAGGGCGTGGTGTCGGTTTCTGAGCAGTGTGAGGATGCACGCCTGCACCCCCGTAACAGGTACCGTATAACAGGCATCAGCCTTTCTGTTTTAAAGCAGATCGACCCATCTGAGCAAAAGACTCTGGCCAATCTGCCGTGGATTGTGGAGCCGGGACAAGAAGCCAAGAGGGGAATTAATACCAAGTATGAAACCACGATTTTCTGATACCCGCCGTCCTCCCGTCCTCGCGGTGCCTTGCACGCCAAGCAGTCCCGGAGCAGGCTTTCCTTCGCGCCTCCGTTTCCACCCAGCCCAGGAGGAAGACTGCTCTCTTTGTGTGGCCTTGTCATGGGCGAGAGGCCGCTGGCCATTCCTGGGGACGTTCTTTCTGCACCAGTGACAGAAAGTGCAGCTATGACTTTCCAGCCGTAACCCCCGAGAGGCACGAGTTGAGAATTTTCGCTAAGTCTCCCGACTCCCCTCCCTGCCACCTCCCAAGGTGTTCCTAACGATTCTGCCCCCACACTTGCTTTGCTGTATCTGGGGATAACACCTTAAAAGAAAAGTACAGGGGATCTCTAATACTGCCTAAAAGTCTACAAATCTTGGGTTTAGTTTTCATTGTCAGTGGTTTTAAAGGTAGAATCAACAGAACTACCCCCATAAAGCATCTGTAAACTCATTATAACACCGAGTATTGTTTCATGCAAAAAGACGAAAACCATCCCCTTGATTGCCAGGAAATCCTGTCTCCCAATTTCTATATTTGTGGATTTTATATGTAATCAACTATGTCAGATTAAAAAAAAATCTTTACATCTATGGATTGATTCAAAATTTAAGAATGATTTAAAACAGAGTAATTTATTATGCACAGAAAAAATGTGTCTTGTATTAAATATTTTTATTAAAAGAATGTTTCATTAATGCATTGATAAGAAAACTAGGTTAGTTGTGAGGGATGTTTCTGGTTTCATTTCAAATAACTAAATTTCTACTGCTACTACCGAGAGGACTGGCGAGGGCAGGGCAGAGTTCTGCCTGCCCTCAAGGGGGCAGGAGATTCGGCAGGCCGCCTGGCGGCGGACCAGAAGAGCTGACGCAGCCATACGCCTGCAAAGATTGTTTTTTTAATCTTCACAGTGTTTTAAAGAACACATTTAAAAACAAAATCTAGGGCTCCTGCTGTCAAGATTTCTGTCATGGAAACCTTGTTTGAGAAAGGTGTTAATAAAATTCTATTGCAAAAATTTTTTTTTCTAGAAAAATTAAATACAAAAAAAAAAAAATGAGATTCCAAAGTAATAAAACTCTTTTCTTGAAACAAAAAAATAAATACATGTTTGCTTACTGTTTGATTAAATAAAATTTACTTACATTTCTTTAAGGTATTTTAATTTTTTTAATGTCTCTGTGGAGTATTTGTATGATACCATAATGTATATTTATGTAGAATCAAATTATATAAACAGTATCAAATATCATTATAGAAAAAATAACATTTTAATGTATATTGTTCTAACCGATCATATTGTGAATCATTTTGAAGTTCATTATAGCGATATTGATAAATTGTGGAATTGTCTTAATGTTTTTATTTTTAATTAACCAATATTATTTTAAACCCAACTGAGATTATCAGTTACATTCATCAGTTGGTGAGTTTTGAAGAAGGATGACTAAATTTTATTTCAAACTGACAAATGTATATGGTTTTAGTTCAGTGTTGAAGAATTTTAATACAATATTAAATTACTTGAACTGAACAGTTCCTTGTATATATTTTGCCTATTCACTGTTGATATGTATGTAGTAAATGGAGAGTAAAATAACACTAAAATATGGTACCAAAAGGAAATTGTATAGGAGCAAAGTAAAGAGTAGCTTTGCTGAAACAGAAACATATGTGTAAATATGCTTGGGCTTCCAGTTATAAATTTTGTAATTTTTGTCATTATTTATATCCTATAAAAAAGCACACAAAATAAAACAGAAATTGTACAGCCATTGGTGCTTGGCATCGTTCTGTGAGCACCTTCCCACTGCCATTTAGGAACAGAACCAAAGGCCACCCTTCTCAGCATCCATGGCTAAAGGGATTTTTTAATTGGCAAAATCGTTGAGAAAATTTGCTCATTTCCAAGTTCAACCAGTCTGAAAAAGATACACTGGCCTTTAAAGCCTGAATTTCAGCCAAAAAGCCCCCACTGTCTTTGTTTAAATATTAAATTGCGCTGTAAGGAGGAATTGCCAAAACAGGAATTTCTAAAAGAGGCCCACTAAACTGGATCGCTTTATAGGACCATACAGACGGCACATTTGGAAAAACATCTACACATTTGTCTTGGTCAGTTCCGGCCGCCATAAGAAAACACCACAGACTGGGTGGCTTGAACAACAAATTTATTTCTCATGGTTCTGGAGGCTGGAAAGTCCAAGATCAAGGTTCTCACAGTCGGTTTCATTCTAAGGCCTTTTCTCTGGCTTGTAGGCAGATGCCGTCTTGCTGTGTGCTCACATGACCTCTTCTTCGTGTGTGCGTACAGAGGGTGGGGGAGCAGCAAGCTTCCTAGTGCCTCTTATAAGGGCACTAATCCCATCATGAGGGCCCCCCGCCCCCTTCATAACTCTGTCCAACCCTAATTATTTCCCAAAGGCCCATCTCCAAATGCCATCACATTGAAGGATTAGGGCTTCAACTGATGAATTTTGAGGGGATAGAAACATTCCATAACAACATTTATCAATCCTTTCACATTTCCTAAAACACGTGTGCCAGCTGTGAGTTGAGTGATCATAGGGCCATGTTAGAGACACACTGAAAAGATCAATGATTCACATTCCATATCCTGTGACTTTCTGGAGAAGATCTCCCTGCTGCTGGATCCAAGTCTGTTAATCTCTGAAACATATGCCAAATCAATCTTGGGACACTCCTGGCCTGACAGGCAGAGGCCCAGGGCTTTGAACCCCAAAGAGCTAAAACTAGCCTGAGATGGGGTGACAGTCACAGGGACAGAAGAGCAAGTTTCCTGAAGGAAGGTTTGGGCTGGGCTTCTAGATGGTAATGCTTCACCTGGGCTAATATGGCCCCTTTCTATCTTGCTAACCACCAAGAGGTCAGCAATCCTGTTCTTACGTCTGTGGATAAATGCTTATTTGTATCAGTTACAGTCCCGGCAAGAAGCAGATGGCACACTCCAATGGGGATAATTTAAGAGTTTAATAAAGAGAATAGTTACATACGTGTTGGCAGCATGTAAGGAAAAGGGTCAAAACAGTATCCCTGGGCTGGTAAATGGCCTGAGGGGGAATGGGAAAGAAGGCTGTGTGAAAGGGGCTGCCAGACATGTGGAGGGACATGGGCAGCTGCAGTGGCCCTGAGAGAGAGTCAGGGATTAAAATACTCTCATCACATACTCCATCCTGGATTACCTGAGCCCACCAGAAGCCAGTGGGCAAGGAGCCCATTGATACCGTCTACACAGGGCAGCTCCTGTCACCACAGCAGGGCAGGAAAGAGGGAGGAGGGGGTCTGAGAGGCAAACAGAAGAGAGCCAGCCCACGTATTGGAGAAGAGATTTGTGCTAATTTTCTTGAAGGGGAAATCTGACACATTGGTAACTGCAAATATCCATGGGGGTGGGGATCCTTGAATGCTAACATTATTCCAACAAAAGACTTCAATTCAATTACTCCATTTAATTTTTTCTTCTTAAAGTATATTCTATGATAAATTTGGGTGAATGAACCCAGTGAAAATTATGCCTAGTTCATTAATAAGTCATAGAAGTGATTTTTCTCAAGATATATCAAATTTTCCGTTGGAATACTTAGGACTATTGCCGGTGCAGATAATCTTTGGATATGTTGGGGCAGAAGACAAGCTTAGATAAAGAACACATGGCCAAATTCTCAAAAATCGATAAAAATTCACACTTGGACCCCAAGTAACATTGCTTCTAAGCTACTTCTGAAAAGAAATGAAAATTTGATAAGTGGGCTAGCCTCCAGAGTTCTCACTTCTTCCACAAATTGGAATATAATGACCATGTTCAGAAGTTGATATGGAATAAAGCCTTTTTTTAAAAACATTCAGTTTTTCAGTTCTCTTTTTCTATAAGTATTCACTGAATATGTTTCCTATGAAAAGTAAGCAATCTGACTGCTATAAACACATTTTCTGAAAGTAACATTGAGTAAACCAGCCAACACAGGCCAGCAGAGTCCACCTGCACCGAGGCTCCATCAGCCTACCCCGTACTTCATTCCTGTCGCCCCCACACCCAGCCGGCCCCACGCCCCTTCACTGCTGCCCGTGCAAATGTGCAAATGAACCCAGGCACCTGTCTGCCCCAGCAACAGAGTTCTGCTTCCCACAGAAACCGGTTCCAAAGGCAGAGAATTTCGTTAGGGCTGTTGCCCAATCACCGTCCTGCACACTGTGAGACTCCATTAGGACGCGGGAACCAGAACTTATTTTTGTAGTGGAATTAACCCTAAGACTTTGGTGCCAACCTGGGGACCACTTAACTGTTTGCTGTTTTTATCTCAAGCCAATCTCCTTATTGAGCACTCACTCTGTGCTCAGCGTGGCGCCATTTTACTTAGAGTTGCTAATGTAAAGATGATCATTCTTGACCCGACATATTGCAGTCTGTGTGTACCTCATAAAGAATCATAGCTACAAATTATTATCAAAAGTTTTTGCTTTTCTCTCCAAACCTTCAGAGACCTATGTTTGTAAAGGCTGCATGGGCACTTAACTTTCCAAGAGTAATTAATGATCAGTGATGTAAAGACTTATCCATCAGACTGAAAGAGACTGTCCATTTAACAGCTCCAGGGGGTCACCCTAGCTGAAGGGGTGGCAGCCACAGCAGCTGAGGTTTTCTCAGGGGTCATTACTTGGTTCCAATAGCCAAGGAGCACATATGTCGTACAACAGACTTCACGAGCATAGTGGAGCATATGTGCAGCTTCCAAGTCCTGCCGTTCAGGAAACATCTGAGTTATGTCTCTGCATCACAGTAAGAGCAAGCTAAGATGGAGTCGCTCTTACAACCAAAGTCAGCTCACAACATGGTAATAAAAGCCATTCAAAGCAATCTATATGCAATACTCAATTTAATTGTCCTCTGGATGGCTCAGTGCCTCCAGTCAAGCATCCCAACAGCTGCTCCCGGGGGAGCCTGCAGCTCTCCCTCTTACTGCCTCTTGTCAATAAGACATGTGACAAGGGAAGTCAGGATGCCTCCAAGTAAGAAGCAACATCAGCTGTTTTCTGACATTCAAGAGGCTGATTTTCTCTCCATTTCTCAAAAGTGCATGCTCAGTTTTCTGAGAGAAAAAACAAAAACCGCAGCATGCTAAGTGTTGAGTCAAGGGAGACTGGGAAAGAAGAAAGACATAGGAAATTCAGGAATTCCATTCAGCAGGGTATTTCTGGGCTGTGGGTTTGCGAGGGGCGGGGAAGGCTGCAAACTTCCTTCAGGGCCACACAGGTAACACAAGTGAAGGGGGCAGTGATGAGCCACAGAGCACCTGCCTCATCTCAGGGGGCAGCTGCTACTCAGTTCCAGCTGGCTGTTGCCGGGAAGAAAGGAAGACCCTGGGTCAACAGATTTTCTAAGAAATCAGCATTTTTATGGGAAATCACCAGATTTTCAAATGCTGGCAATAAGTTCAGAATTTTAAAAAAATAAGTATAGTCCAAACAAAACTCATCTGTGGGCTCGGCATGGTCCATGCATCACTTGTTTGTGACTTTCTGAGATTTCACCTAGTTTCAACAGCCTCACAGCTAGCTGTCCAGTCAGTTATCAGAGGAGGGACTGTTGTGTGTGGCTGGGGTAAGGGGGTGGAGGCGGCAGGGATGCAGTCACTGACATTTGTTCCACTGCTCTTATACCCCAGGCTGGTTTATGGGAGTATCGGCAACTGAATTCAGGGACTAATAGCAAACACCAGAAATAACAATCTCTTAAACAAGGGAAGGGTTGGACTTTTTCTCAAGTAGCATGAACTTCAGAGATAGATGGTACAGGGCTGGAATGGTGGCTCCACAATTTCATCAAAATCCCAAGCTGCTTCTATAGTTCTACTCTGTTATCCTTAGGATGTGGCATCCATCTGCTAGGTCACCTTATGATCAAAAAATGGTTGCTGGAGCATCATCCACGTTCCAGGCAGGAAAAAGGATGGTAAGGACCAAAGGGCTTCTGCCTCCAATGAGTAACAACCTTCTAGGAGCTTTCCTGGAAGCTTTACGCAGCAACTTCGGCTTACATCCACCCTAGACGGGCAGGTGGAAAATGTAGCTGTTGTTGATTTTAGCTGAGCACACTGCAGCCCCCAACAATACAGGAGCTGTGAGTAAGGAAAAGGGAGAGACTGGATATTAGGATGGCCACTAGCAGTGTCATCTGCTACAATAGGAGTCATCACAGCACTAGGTAAAAGGTGAAAGCAAGCAAACGCAGGTGAGACATGTGGACAGAGAAAGCAGTGACTGGAGGAGGAACTGAGGTAGTAACTCTGGCAGGGTGGCTCTCTGTCAGCCATCAAATCCAAGCAGGAAAGAGCCCCACAGTTGTCTCAATATGCACACCAAACGTCTGCACTGCCCAGGAAAGCTCCTGAGAATGTCATGGCAATGCAGGCGGAAAGGCACACACTGCATAAACAGACGTCACAGGCAGCTGCCTGTGGCCAGGAGTGGACTGGCAATGGCTTGGTTGGCCATCAAGGGTGACAGCAGAAGGCACTGGCGCTCAACCTCCACTGCTCTCTGGAATCGCCTGGGGAACTATAAAAAATATGGACACCTGGGTCCCATCTCTGGAGATTCTGAATTAATTGGTCTGGGGCAAGGCCTGGATTAGGGGGAGGTTTTTAAGTTTCCCGTGTAACTCTTGGTGCAGCAAAGTGTGAGAAGCTTCACTCTTGGATGAATCAGGCCCTCCAGATCCCCTGAGAAGTTGGGCAGCCCACATAGCTCCCCACCAGAGGCTCCCTACGAAGTAGACCCTTGAGAAGATTAAACCATTTGCTGAAGGGCACACAGCTGGGACATCAGCACAGCCAGGATTTGAATTTAGATCCACTTGACCACCGAAGCCAGCATTCCAGCAGTTCCACACTCTCAAGTTATTGGGCCAAACAGTGAGCCCAAGGCCTTTTATCCACTTTCACTCCTAATCATCCGCCACTTGAGTGCATGCATATCCCAGAGAATGAAGTTTAGGACAGCTCATAAGACAGCAGATGACAGCTTTCCTGCTGAACAAGATCTGTCTCTTGGGAGCTAACAGCCATGAGGACAGATCTACTCTGAAGTAGAGAAGGATGCCCTTGGAGAGGTGTTCCGTGGAGCGAAGGCACAGGGTCCCAATTTGTAAACCTTGGAAACATGGGCAGCACAGGAATGGGGGTTTGTAACTGGGACAAAACATAATCACACCATTTATTGACACCTGTGTCAGATGCTTGACCTATTTTTCAAGCCTCCAAAAACACTGCAATTAGGTATCGTGGTTCCTATTTGACAAATGAGGACACTGTGGCTCTGAGAGTTTGCACCTTTTCAAACGGAAGGAGAAGGAGAAAAGGAAATGAAATCAAAACGGCAGAAGAAAGCATGTAGATCCATTAACCTCAGGGCTGCCACTAATTTGAAATGAACCCTCTAAGAGTTTCAAATTAGAACCAGGCTTCTTGGTGAGCAGGCCGTAGCAGGGCTGCCACCCTGCTCAGTGCTTGGGTCATCTAAGAACTGAAACCAGGTGGGGCGGTGGCCAAGTGCTGGCAAATCCAAAACATCCCCCAACCTCCACTGTCCATTTGGCTCCTATCAGAAATGGCCCCCGCTGCTTCTTTCAAAGAGTAATCCCTACAGGCACAGAGATGGGTAAACCAGAATACAAAAGCAGAGGCTCCTCAGGAGCAGAGGCCACCTCTGACATCTTCTCTGAGAGCTCAAGACCTGGAATCAGGGGGGTGATCATCTGATGTGAATATGTGAGACGAATAATAAATTAAGCGCATAAGTGAAACGATGCTCCTGGATCCTCCAGCCCAGGGGCTCCAGTGAGGAGGCACACCGCCACTGACGGAACCCCGGCTCCAGAACTTGGCCGTGGGGCCCTGGCAACTTGACCTCTCTGGACCTGTTTCCACATCTAGAAAACAGAGCTAACCCCTTCCAGCTTTACTGTGAGGATTCAATTAAACAATGTGTGGTAAGTGCCCAGCACACAGCCTGGCACATAAAAAGCCTGTAAGAAATAGTAACTCACCCAGCCTTCCTCCTAAAAATAACTTATGTCTAAGACAGTTACTTGACAGAGGGGGGCAAATAAACCCAAGGTGAAGGGTTTAGAATCACTGCTGACTGAAGATGAATCAGAAATGAGAAATACAGATCTCCAAAACCTGCCCCAGCTGCTGACAGCCACACCTTGACCCCTAGACTGGTGTCCATCCACCATGGACCCAGGAGGATTCCACTTCCAAGGAAAACTGACACTCACCTTGTAGCCCAGAGGGTCTGGGTCTTTCTAAAAAGAAAAGAAAATCAGATTTGGATTCTGGCCCTGGCTTTGTCACTGATTAACTGCCTGGGGTGCAGTTCTTCCTCCGTAACCTGAGACTGCATAGTCTGCAAATCCACTCAACCTCCGTGAAGATAAAACGAGGGCTGGGCAGTGCCTAGAGCGGGGAGGCAGTGAAGATTGGAATGCATGAATGTGAGCGTTTGCTCCAGCTCCTCAGAACAGCCACCTTGGTATCAAGCAGGACTCTTCACTCACCTGCTGAGTGTTTTCCAGTTTGATCACTGGCTCAGAACCACCAAACCCACTCAGGCCGGGAATGGGGAATGCTCTCTCTAGTGACCTATTCTAGCCCTGGGAAATGGGAAATTAAAGAGGCAGGTTTTCTGTTCATGTTTACATGATAAGCAGTATTCCTCGTTCTGAGGGCCTAACCTCATAAATGAATTTACAATGAACACCAGCAACTCGTATTCCTGAATCATAATTGCAATGAAAATTTCCCAAGTTTAGGTCTTCTCACAACATAATCTGACTCAGAAATAAGTCGTGGTTGATGCTAAATGACTTCAAAGGCCTGAGTCCTATGTTTGATGTAAATTCTTCTGCCTCTTCCCTGTGAATATACACAAGTACACAACAATTCTTCTATGGTTAAACTCATAGCCGAATAGCAGCTGGTTTTCTAATTCAGGCATTTTAATAACTGCATACTGCATCCATGGTCTTAAGGGGAGGGGTTTGAGCAAGAAAATCTAGTCAAGTGACAATCTTCAGAGACTAAGAAGTATTAGAAAATCATTTTCTCCTTCTCTAAAGGTCAGTAAGTAAATTAGAATAACATAAAACATTTGTTGAATAACAGATCGCCATACTTGCCAACTGAAACACTCTAGGGAAATGTTTATTCATTTCATATAATTTGAAGCAAATCTTTTTTATCCAAGTTTTACTTTCCCCTACTGATGCTTCAAAGAATGCTAAACTAAAACAGGAAAATAAAGAAAATGCTGATGACGTGCCACATCTTAATTTGACAGCCTCGTGATCTCCTAGTGCAGAGGGAAACCACAGAATGCGCCATGGGCATGTGGGCAGACAATAATTTCAACCATTCAACAAATATTTATTGAGGCTCCAACTGGAGTCAGGCTGATGGTAGACTCTGGTATAAATACACAGACCTGGCTTTCAAGGAGCTTATAATCGAATGGGGGATCCAAGAAGTAAACAATATTTGGCAATAAAAGCCATGACTCCAAGTTAAGAAAGCCATGCGCAATGCATTCACTACACTTACACACTAAATTGCAATTTTTAGCCTTTGCTGATCCTTTATCTCACCCACCTCCAGACTTGTCTCTCTCACAACCTTTATCCAATCCATTAGCAAATCCTATTAACTCTTATCTTCAATTCTTATATCCAGAATCCAAGTTGTCACAGCCTCTACTGTTGCCACCCTAACCCACCCACCTTCGAGTCTGCACTTGGGAATGCTCTCCAGATACCTGCATGGTTCACTCCCTCACCTTTCAGGTCTGTACTCAAGTGTCACCTTCTTAATGAGCAACTCCAACTAAGACCCCTCCTCACTTACACAAACCAACCAATACACTCTAGATTGTCCTTAATTACTTTTGTTTGCCTCGCTCTAGCATCCAACTGCAGTAGGGCAAGGACTTTGTTTTCTCACTGCCATATCCCCAATATCTACAAAAATGCCAAGCACATGGTAGATTTCAATAAACATTTACTGAATGAAAGAATGAATAAATGAATTCTCTTCTTTCCAGGATCTTCTCCATGCCAGCCATACGGGGCAGCAGCCATACGGGGCAGCAACCATCAGAGACACAGTGAGGAGACAAAGACAATTCTGATAGAATTGCATTACACATACCTGATAAAGCATCAATAGAAAAGTTGATGGCTTTAGTTTGAAGCATCTTTCACGTTTGTTTTCTAATTGACAAAAGGCAAGCAAGGAGTCTGAAACAATCTGAAAATGTTTTTCAAAAATATTTTAGGAATTTTATTTTTATAAAATTTTTTAAATTCATGTATTAAAATGTATACAAGGCAAAAAAAACATGTAAGCTGTATCATAAATACAAAACTAAGTTTTCAAAACATAGAAGACACATACAATGTAAAAAAAACTTTACAGATACAAAATGCAATGTAATTTCCAATACAAAAAAATAAAGCAGGGAAAATGCTAGAAAATGCTCCGCTACAAGTACAAAACCAAACCCTCTCCAACTGACCCGTGAGCTGCCAGAACATTTGCAGCTCCTTCACACAAGACTTCTCCTCTTTCCTCACGTTACCTGTCTTTCTTCTCATTTTCCTTTTTAATTTATTTTTAAGACAAGGGCCAATCGAGGCTTTTTGAAAGCTGATGTTATATTTTAACAGTCAAGTGGCTTTTAATTCTGAAAGTTAATACTTTATACTCTGAGTTTAAAAAGAGTTCCTAAACATTGCATGCAAATCAAATTATGATCTGGCTATTCTAAGCAGAACACACTATTTACAGAAATCTTTTTATAAAATTAAGATTTTCACATCATATTTGCTTAAATCACAGTAAGTCTGTAAACTAAATTCCTCAACTCATCATAAAAACAATAAACAAACCTCCTCAACAATGTAAAAGATTTTACTTATTCTATGTACGGTTCCCTCAAATCCGAAGGAATACCTAATCTAAAACATATCTGGAGTGGCCTATTCCCTCCTACCTGCCCACATCTACTGATAGGCACCAATAGAAACTGGCTTATCTACTGTTAACTAATACTCATTTGATTTAGTTCCCATTACAGCAACGAAAATTTTTGAATTTTGGTTATTTTTTTATATGAGAACCACATCTATTTATCACCGCTTCCCTTAACCATATATTTCAGAGAAAATGTTTAGATTTAAGCTGCAATTAAAATTCCTAATCAGGAGGTCAAAAAAGTTAGTTATTGATGCTTCTGTGCTTCTTCCCTGTCAAAAGCTATCCTCCCTGATTAGCCTGAGAGGGCGGGGGAGAAGGAAGAAGAGAAGGGGAAGATAGACTGGTGGGGGTTAAAGGTGACATCTTCCCGAGTCACGAACACTCTTCTGGTACCGCATAGAAAACCAGAGAAAATTCTCTTAAAATTCACTAAGAGAATAGCACTGACAATACCATTCATCTACACGTAAATGGAATTAGAAGAAAATGATTTTTTACAATTTTATATTTCTTAGGAAAACGCTTGTTAAAATTTATGATTAAAATTGGCTCCTCCCCAATTATTCTGATTTACCAACATTTAACTGTGAAGCAACTGCTGAAAAAAAGGAAAAAGGTGAGGATTAAGAAAGGTCAAGTTCAGTTTGGGATTTAAAAAGACAGAGCAGGATAGTGCCAACTCAGAGACTGACAACGAGAGTCAGTTATGACATGGGGCTGCCATCAGCCAGTGAGAAAAAGGTAGACCAATAAAATCTACTCGCTCCAACACACACAATTTTTGCTTCACAGAGAGAACTTTTGAAACCCCAAGACTCACTCATTGAGTGAACTATTAAAGGAAATGTTGCAAACTTCACACACAGACATAATATTTTTAAAGCAAATTTAAGGGGTGCAAATAAGCTCCAAGATTGTATTTAGGAGAACGATACCCTTGGGGTAAGGGTGGTTTAGAAAGCAAGCAGCTGCTTCCCTGAGGCACAGCCTGCATAATGATAGTATTAAAATACATATTTCCTTCAAATTATTAATTATGTCAACCAACTGGAATGCACCAAGAGAGAATTTTATCAACAGTATAACAAGGTACCTATTTACATTTGCATTTGCATCTTAAGGACAAACTTAATAATGATGATGATTATAAAAGACAAGATTAAAGGTGTGTTCATTTGGGAAAAGCTACATTTATAGTATTCATCCAACCACAAACACTTTTGTAATGAACGCAATAGTGCAAAACAATTCACAGCTTTACAAAAAGTTGAAATACAAAGTTTCATTAGAATTTTTTCCAATTCAAAATTAAAAAGAGTTCAACTTACATTAATGCTAACTATTTTACTCTAAAACCTGCAAAATATATAAAATACCAAGATTATCAACAGTCACATATGTTTTGAAGTCAGGGGACACGTGTATTTTCTTAAGATTGGTTCCATTTGTGTAGAAGGTCTGTGAGGATTCTCCAGTGACAGCATTCCACCACTGTTCAAAGAACAATAAAATTCTCATTAGATTGGTAATTACACTGTCTGACAATTTGTAGCGCCAGCCAGATCCTTCACCCTATCACCCGCTCCCCACTCCCAAACTTAAGCAAACAGTAGGAAAGAAGTCTAGGATTTAATGCTGAATATCATATTATCAACCTGGTCAGCCCTTCCTGATTAACGCTGGTGACTGGCTCACAGCTACCCGACACATAACTCCCTGCAAGGCGCGCTGGGGAAACGCGCAGGCTGCAGAGAGCTGCAGACACAAAAGGCTACACAAAGTCCACCACGGCCACGGCCAGACTGAACCCCCCTGTCTGCATGTCTTTCTCCGTGGAATGCACAGAAGAATGCCCCTCTCTTCTCTAAAAAGGCGCCTTTGCAGACAGAGACTTGTATTCTGGCAGACAGCAAGACTATTCATACAGGATAGAATGTTCTTTCCACTGAATCTTCCCTTTCACTAGAAGTGATTCAAGAGCCCACAACCAAGTTTCTTTATAAAATAGTCTATACTTTTATTTGCTAAATAAACACTAAACATCTCAAATGTGGCAGGTGCTCTGGCCGAGTCCTTCCTTTTTCCTTGCAATCACCGAATCCACTAAGATTATAACAATATTTATATTCATTTACCAAATGGAGATCATAAAGCTTACCTATATATCTCATAGCTAAAATGAGGGCAAAAGAGACAACGTACATGAATACCTTTGGAAAAGGCCTCAGGTGCCTCACGATTCTGAGTATTACAAAAACAATAATAGTGTCATTCACTTTTGTATCCGTGGCGGTGCCCAGCATTCTCCTGACTGGCACGTGTGACTGGGTCAAAGTAAACCTCACTGAAGCAACATGTACTAACTTGACATTTTCCAGAACTGCCAATTTTGCTTTGTAAAACAGCAATGTAATCAATACTGCAGAGGACACTTTCCACCTACCTGGGAGAAGACTCATTAGTTTTCAGTCCCTAGGGGCAAACTGTAGAGGTAGTAAGGCCCTTAGAGACCACCTAGTCCAACTACCTCATTTTACAAATAAGGGAACCAGGGTTCTGAGAGAAAAAAGGCCTTGTCACCTAAGATGACACTGCTGGCAGGTGGCAGAGGTGGAACAGTTTCTGGCTTCCTAATCTAGTGCTTCCACTATCTTTCCCTCTATTAAAACAGACCACTCTAGTCAGAAGCACTACACCAGCTACTAATTTGAAAATGACTAAAAATCAGTGACATTACAATAGCAGCTAATACAGGGGATTTTTAGGGCAATGAAACTATTCTATATGATACTACAATGGTGGACACATATCATTATAAATTTTTCAAAATTCACAGAAAGAACACCACCAAGAGTGACCCCTAATGTAAACTATGGACTCTGGGTGACAATGATGTATCTATGAATGTTCATCGATTGTAACAAATGTACCACTCTGGCACAGGATGTTGATAGCAGGGGAGGCTATGTATGTGTGGGGACAGCGGGTATATGGGGACTCTGTACTTTCCGCTCAATCTTGCTGTGAACCTACAACTGCTCTAAGAAATTAAGTGAATTAAAAAAAACAGCAGCTAACATTTCCTCAGGGTACACTACGTGCCACCACATAATAGTGCTTTACATGTATTAACTTCTTTCACCCTCCCAACTCTGTAAGATAGATATTATCATTATACCCATTTTACAGATGAGAAAATCAAGGCACAGAGAGGTTACATAATCTTGTACAGGATCACAAAGCTAAGGAGTAGCAGAGCCAGGCTTTGATCTCAGGCAGTCGGCCCCAAGGCTCACTCTCCTGGCCATTACACTCTGCTGCCCCTAAGTAATGGCACACCTGCATTGATCGCCATGTATTCTATATTTTGAATCAGGCTTTCTCCTCATGAGTATGAATTAACGTTGGTTCTTGTCATTTTAACAGTATATACTCTGTGGCATAATACACGTAAACAGCTAAATTATATTATGCCAACTTATAAATAGGAATAATTTTGAAAGTTGAGCTTTTTAGCTACCGGATATCTTACTTTACCTTACTGATATGCGATTTATACAGCTTGGATTCTAAAGTAAACAGGCTCAAAAGGCCTAATTTCTTGGAAACTACAGCAGCTGTTCCTTTTTACTTTTAATTTGCTCTGTGCTTTTGGATAGTCTCATTAACATGCTGGGTAGATGCAGGCTGGGCTCTATCATAATCAGTTTAACCAGGCTAGTAATCAAACCAGAGGCAAGAACACCCTGACTGTCACACATACAGACTGAATATACAGGCTATGGGTTCTTTCACCTTAAGACATAACCTCCATAGTACAGATACCTATTCTGTTGCTTTATGTCAAGGTTCTCCAAGAAATCTGGTCACTGATCTCTATCACATCTTGTAAGCCAAACTCACGACTATGTGAAAGCCTTCGATGGGGCCCAGAGCATCGAATGACATGGTCTCTAGAAGCTCAGTGTCAAAGCTGAGCAGCTAAGTTTCTCAGCAGTTACTGCAGCTCAAAGACAGCAATGCTGATCCTCTAAGCGTTATCCTCAGAGCAGACTAAGACTTACAGTTTATCTTCACACTGAAGGAGGACGAGTGGAGATAGTCTCAGGATCCCCTAGTAACTGAATAAAGGTGTACCCCAAAAGGTGTAGGGTAATGCAACAGTCTGTAAACAGCATTGTATTTGCAATGCAAACTTGTAAAGGAATCACAACGTACATCCTCTCATGGGTCTAAAAACGTCCCTCTAATTTATTTTTTTCAGAAGCTACATTTTTACTTTGAGTAAAATTGCAATAACATGGGTCCCATATAACCAAAAACTTCAATTCTTTCATTCAAATTTTTTTTAATTTTATTTATTTTTTTTTTTTTGAGAAAGATTAGCCCTGAGCTAACTGCTGCCAATCCTCCTTTTTTTCCTGAGGAAGACTGGCCCTGAGCTAACATCTGTGCCCACCTTCCTCTACTTTCTATGTGGGACGCCTACCACAGCATGGCTTGCCAAGCAGTGTCATGTCCCCACCCGGGATCCGAACTGGCGAACCCTGGGCCGCCAAAGCGGAACGTGCCCACTTAACTGCTGCGCCACCGGGCCAGCCCCTCATTCAAATATTTTTGAACATCTTTACTGTGTGTGTAATCAGAATCATCTTCTACACTTGAATGTTTCCATTAAAAAATAGCAGTATCATAAAATCTAATTTATTAGGGATCTATTTTCAGTAGTCAGTACAATATAGTATCACCTTCAACCCCTTTAACAAGTAAACCACTATTCAAAAGACTCACTTCAAGTATCCCCCTCCACAGGAAGCCTCTGCTAACTCCTAAAGGTAGAACTGCTCACTCTTCTCCTTGGGCCTCCACCATCCTTATGCAAATGTGTCCCAGAACCCCTCCTGCACTTTAGAGATTTTATTTACTGTCTGCTTCCCCCAGACAGTAAGCCACCTGAAGGTAAGACCCAAGTCTTAAACATTGTGCCACGCAGCAGTGTCTTAGCACACAGTGAGGACTTAACACATTCTTATTGAGTGGATGGATAAATAGATCCAAGCACCAAAAGATGACCCTGAGGCACCACAACGCACTCAAGCCTTGGCCTCAGTATTCACTTGCTAAGTTTGTGTAAGCCAACTTACTAACCATGTAATTTTGGAAAGTCACAACCTCCATGAATATCAGTTTCCTCATCTATAAACCAAGGATAATAAAATTTAAGCCTCACAAAGCTGGCTAATGAGATAATGTAAGTAAAGCACTTTGTAAACATAAAGCAATATGCTGCTGTTGCTATTATTATTATTATTATTATTATTACTACCACTACTAATACTAATACTACTGACACTTAAGAAAGGAATTTCACACATTTTTTTAAAGACTTTCAACCAAAATAGTTAACAATTAGTGAAGTGGAAAATAAAATTAAGTTCAACACCCCACTTTCTAGTGATTCTGATCATCTAAGACTTTGTATGGGGCAGTATGAGAGCGCTAGACCAAGAACATCCCTAACACTGTCCTCTCAACTTCCAAGAGAGCTGAGGAAAGTAGTCTTGCAGACGGCAGTGTCATCACCGCAAAACGGGGATAAGAGTAACTACTTTTCCACTCTGCTGGGTTGCATGAGGCCCAACTAAGAAACAGGAAGTGAAAATAGCTTGGAAAGTAGGATATAGGCTGTTCTTTTCTTTCACAGTCTTTGAGGAGCTCTTACCTTAAGAGATCCTTCAGCAGAGACAAGCATTTTGCTATCTGGAGAAAAGCAAAGGTCAGTCACCCAGCCTCCGTGGGTAGCAGCTCCTTCTTCTACTGAAATCGGAGCACACAAATGAAGAAGCTCACCGTTTGAGACATTCCATATCTACATAAACATGATACAAATTCATTAACATGGTTACCCAGAAGTTTTATATATATCTGTCTCATGTGGAGCATATTTGGAAATCTTTCTTAAAAATATAGTTCAGTGATACCTTAGGAATTTTTTTTAGATTGTCTTCTCTCCCGTCAAAATTTTTAAAAAACACTAATTATAATAAAAACACATTATTTACAATATTTATCATTAACTATACTCCAAAAATAAAACAAAAGGACTTTGATTGATTGATTAGGATATTGTGGATCTTTTCATTTAATAAAAAGAGAATGATGGGAGGAGCAAGAAATAAACAAAGAAGACCTAGTATATAAACTACCTCACAAAAACACAGAATTCTGTCCAAGATCTACCACTAAGAATGATGTCATTCAAACATCTAAAGTATAACATATTTTAAACAAAAAGTCTCTGTATGGTTCTAAATATACATAAATTATTTTACTAGACTCATAAACACCCCAATTAGTTTTAGATGCTAATATATCCATTTATTTCCACTTAATACATGAGCAGTACATGCTCTAATTTTTCAAAGACATGCACATCAGAATAAGAAAAAGAAACAGAAGCATAAATAGCAAAAGAAAATAATCAACATCGTCATTTGTAAAATGTCTCCTTAGAAAATCCAAGAGAATCCCATGGAAAACTCATTAGAAAGAATTCAGTACGACAGCTAAATATAAGAGAGAGATATACATAAATTAACAGCTTTCTTTCATTTTGAATAATCAGGTAGAAAAATTTTTTTAATGTACTGAAGAAAAATTTTTAAATAACACTCATTTAAAGAGAGACAATTTTTTCCTTCGGGAGTTTCTGAAAAATGAAACACTGCCTCATAACCAGCAAAGGAGCCCTTTCATCCAAAGATGAGAACTCAGAGCAAAATTAATGTTCCCAAAGCAGCCCTGCCACTTCAGCTCAAGTGGCATTTATGAGACTGGCATAGAGAAGGTTGGTTACTTAGTCCTCAAGTGGAGAATCTTAATTTTCCTGGAAAGCCTATCTGATAATGCCTCTATTCCTGCAAATTGCATACTCTTTCATTCTTCTGCATTATATACCTATTCCTTGAATTTTAATTCTTCATTTATAAAGAAGAAAAAAAACAAGACTCTCCTCAAACATACTGGTTAGCAAAGCAGCTATTCCCAATGCCTAAACTTTTCCCATCAACTGCCCCATCCTTCCGACACAAGAGGCAGGCGGCCCATGAGGACTGCCACAGGCTACACGGTAAATGTTGACTGTCTCATGGACATAGGGCTAAAGAGATCTTTTCTTTCAGTGCTGAAAACAGCAGAAGTTGCATTTCATTTATAATCTAGATAACAATTTACAAAATCATTTTCCTCAAATTCTGCCACTAAAAACAACCTTTGGCTCAGGTCCAAGAATTAAGATGAATCATTCTCAAGCTAATAGCAGAGAACCAACTGCAAATAACTGAGGCATTTGCTTCCTCACATTCAGAAGAAATGCTTCACTCTAACATGAATTCTCTTCTACAGCGAGTACAGCTGTGAACCCAATGTGCACAAGAAACAAAACATAGAATGCCTCATCCAACCAGAACCCCAGGGCCTGGGCTTCCCTGTCACATTAACAAAGGTCCCCAACGTGGTGCAGAGGGCTAGCTAAAGCTCCAAGAAGAGCAGTGCTTTCATAGCAGCAAACACCATACCCTGATTTCTCCGTTGTCATCTCCAGTCGCCAACAGCGTACTGTCCCCAGAGAAGACAGAGCAGCGCACACAGCCTTTATGGCCCCTCAATTCATGAAGAGGGGAAAGGAGTTCAAAACTCCAAATCTGGAAGGCAATTAAGATTGTTTAGGAATAGTAAATACACTTGAAATGAGCATCTGCAAATTCAGCCTTGAGTCCAAGTCAGACATAGTTTAATCACGTGGAAATTCTAACATTCAACAGTTCAGAAACTTTCATGAGACGTCCAAGTTCCAATTTTGCAACCTTATTCATTTTTCTGAGTCTCCCTTTAATTACTCAAGTTAACTTGAGCTCAAGGATCAAAATCACAGCTTCTTGAACTTTAGACTTAGAAGGAAGAACAACGAATAGATTAAGAGCAGTCTATGAAGTGAAGCAGACTTGAGTGTGAGTCCTGGCTCCACTATTTACTAGTTCCTTGTGGTCTAAGACAACCCACATAAGCTTGTCTAGCTTCAATTTCTGCATCTGTAAAGTGGGGACAAGAGTACCTATAGTGTGAAGATTAAATGAGATAATAGAAAGCAAAATTCCAACACAGGGCCTAACATATGACAAGTGTTATTTAAATGTTAGTCACTAAACTATCCTACTATCTTGGCAGCCAAACGCTGCTCTTTTCCTTCCATTACTCTCCCTCATGGTTCTGTCATCAGTTTTTAACAAGCATACACTAAAACCCACCATGTTCTAGGAACTGTCAGCTAAGAATTGGTGGTACAAAGTCCCTGTCCTCGAAAAGTTCACAGTCTAATCAGGAATACAGGTTTATGAACAGTTAAGTGAACAGCTGTATGAAGTAAATGCTCTAATAAACATGAGTAACATGTAATGGGAACACTGAAGGTAGAACAGCTAATCCTGCCTGAGGGCCAGGAAAGGGTTCATTGGAGAGCTGACACCAAATCTGGGTCTGGAAGAATGAGTCATAATGCTTCAAGGAAAAAAGGAGCAAAAGGATGTATCAAGCCAAAGTTAACAGCATGCACAAAAAGATGGAGGTAGAAGTAGCCTGGCACAGAGAGAACAATGCAGCAGAAAGAGAATGGTGACGGGCTAAGGAGGTTGGCTTATAAACCATCAGGTCACAAAGGTGCTTCACCAGGGGACTCAGACATTAGGGAAGATAAACTGGAGGAGGCACAGACCAGAGGGAGGTCCACCAGTGAAGGAGGAGAGCCTGGGCATAATGGTGGGACAAGGAGAAGAAGGATCCGAGAGACACTGAGGAGTAATCAACAGAGCATGAAAGACAGGATAGAGTCCTAGGCAATTCTAAGATTTGCAGTTTGGAAAGATAGGTAGATAATGATGCCATTAACAAAAATGGAGAAAAAAATAAGAGAATGGAATATTCAATGTCCTCAACCAGGCAGCATCATTTCACTGGAATGTAATTTTCAGAAGCATCAACTTACATCTATCATATAAAAATTTACTATGGATGAGCAATTAAATGTAAATCCCTTTCAATGCTTTTTATTGCCTGTAATATGCAGTATAGACTGCATTTGATTAGTAACAGACAGAAAGTAATCAGGAAGAGAGAAATCAAAAGTCCTCAAAGTCATTCATTTAATCTACTTGACACTAACAAAATGCCAATGGGCATCTTCTAAAAACTCACAAAATATGAAAAGACATGTAGACAGAAACTTATTATTCTGTTTTAGATATTATTTGGGCTCATAATACAGAACTAATACCAAAGTTTTATGCATGCACATTTCTGCTGATTGACCTACCTTTGCAGTCTTGTCAGCAGAGGTAGATGAAAACTTGGTAGCATCACGAGAAATATCACAAGAAAGTACTGTATCCTGGTGACAGACGAAGTCTTTTTCTATTCTTCCAGTAATAATATTCCACACCTTCAAAGGAAAACTCAGAAGTTGACACTTTTAAAAACATTCTGTATTATTGAACATAATCAGCTAGAAGACAGATCTATAAAATAAGAGCTTTAGCACATTGATTGTTCTGACCTCTTTACTTTAAGTGTCCTTTAGTACAAATGCTCATAAACACACAGCAGATGTAGGTGACTGCAGTAAACAGAAAACAGGCATGAGAAAACAAATTTAAAAATGTAAGTAGTTACTTATCATCCATCTGCTTCTGGGTGTCACAATATAATCATGGTAATGGTAAAATACTTTTTAAAAAAGAAACCTGTGCTTCACATTACCTTCACTGTTCCATCAAAAGACCAAGAAAGCAGTCTTGAATTTCTCAAGAGCCTAAAGTCTTTCACTGTTTCCTGATGGGCTTGCAGAAAGACATATTCCTCTGATTGCCAATTCCATACCTGAATAACAAAAAAATAAGTCTGTTATAACCCTCTCCCCATAATATCCCATTGGAGGGGTGGCAGAGTATGTGCTCATTTGTCTAAAGTCTTTTGTCCTCATAGCATTTCAGTAAAACAAAGAATATAGTGTCCCCATTTTATAGACAGAGAAAAGCTATGGTTAATTAACTTGACTAGGGCCAAAACAAAATACTTTTCATCCTAAATAAAATTTGTTTTCTTCAGTTGCTTGGAGAGCAGATAATTATACTAGAAGATAGAGAAAAGCCACAATATGCTAGTGAGCCCACCATCTGATTAAGTTTTCCAGAGAAAATTATCCCAATTACATATTCACAGATTTCTAAACCTCACAACTTAGGCAAGTCTGCAGATTCTAGTTCCACTCAAGCTACTGAATCCTACTGGCCCTATTGGCTGGGAAAGTCAGCTGATCAGAGCAGCTTCAAACAAGTTCATGGAACGTTTGAGCTTCAGATCTTAGCTATCCCCTCATGCAATCCTCAAAATGACAAAAACGGTAATACAGTACATTATTTTTCACTTGGAGCTCCAGGAAGATCTCCTCAGGCACAAGGGGGCCTGTGTATGTTATATAGACATGTATAAGACACAGAGATGAACAGAACTGAAATTTATTTCTATGCCAAGTCCATGCAAAGAAATCTCTTAATCACTAAATCAAAGCAACTGTACTTAGAGCCTTATTAATTCTTGACTTGAAATTAATTTAACAAATGTTTATTTAGCACCTATATGTGAGGCAAATATGAATGAAACAAGGATCTAGCATAAAGAAACCTGAGTCGAGCAAAGAAAATGAGGCATACCAAAAAAAATAAAAACCACAAAAACCCAACAATAGAAGATATAATGATAGAGATAAAAAAAGTTCTGTGAAACTCAAAAAAGCAATTCCTTAGGGAAGACTTGATGGAGACAGTACATTCAAAGTAGGCTTGAGGAATGGGTTGGAAGTATGATTCATAAACTAAGAAGGGCATTTCAAACAAAGGGAATAAAGGCTTAAGTTAAAGCACAGGAGTGGAAAAATGTGGAAAGAGTATAGGAACCTTCTCATAATTCAAAATCTGCCTGAAGGAACAGGAGGAAAAACAGGTTGGGAAGATACTTAAAGAAACAGCCCAGAAGACCCAATGAAGCTAGACTTCTG
The DNA here is from genome assembly GCF_021613505.1 of Equus quagga. Lineage (NCBI taxonomy): Eukaryota > Metazoa > Chordata > Mammalia > Perissodactyla > Equidae > Equus > Equus quagga. The sequence continues at coordinate 22,990,039 of NC_060285.1, forward strand.
AGCTGTGGGCAACCAGGCAGGCTCCAACAGAATTTTCTTCTATTTTTTAATATCACAAATAAAAAGATAAAAATAAGCCACTACCAAAGGTATGCACATTAGTAATATTCTAGGTCTAGTTTCTGACTGGTGAAGGTTAAATGGTAAAAATGTCTTTAAGGTCTTTCCTATCAGGCTTAAGTAAAACTGTAAAAGAAATGACATCTCTCTTATCCCCTTTCTTTACTCCTTTATCCTCTACACTTAGCAGCCACCCTCCCCACCAAGCCCTGGCTCTCAGATCTCTCCATCTCTTCCGCCTCGGAGTGCTCCTTCACAGAAGCAGATAGCAGGAGCAGGGTACCCTGCATGTGAGCAGGGGACCTTAGAAGAAGAGCTGGAAGCGAGAATAGTTTTAAAGAGAATGAATTAGGAATTTCAGTATTTTAAGAACTCATTGAGATATGTGTGGGGGAGGTGGAAGAAACAGAGGCTTTTCTGGCTCCCCAAGTCATATCAGAAAGGAAAGGCAACCTGTGTAACTAAACATAAAATACCCTAGACCGTTCCACCAGGAACTTTCTGGTTCCCTCCTCCTCCTTTCTGGGCTTACTGAACTAGAAGATCAGTGGCTATTACTAACAGCTCTTCCTGGTTGACTGGCACTGCCATTCCCAGCTGTGTCTGATTCTCTGTTCATTCCTGACTTAGGTTCTAACTGCTGCCCTCCACATCAAGAAGTCAGAGAGCCTTCCTGAGCAGATATAACAAAGAATTTGACAATCACTTAGTGGATTTTGTGGCAGAAGCTTTCTGATAAGACAATGAAGATAGGGGTACTTTTTGTGTTGGACTCAAACCCACTGTGCTACCTGAATCACCTTACATAATAGCTAAACTTCCACCAACATTATTCAAATGTATCAAGGTTGAGTTTTGAGATGTCTCTACCATTAGCTATGATTTTTGCAATGCATATATACTGCAGAATTTTTTCAGCCATATAAATAATAAAATTTTAATTTTAAAAATGTTAAAGAATCTTCTTATACCTGCAAGAATCAATATATTCTCATACATTAGCTCAGGTGAACACTGCTACTACTTTGCTACTACTTGGGTTTTATTTACCTCAAGGTAAAGGATCGAAAACCAGCAAGGTAGACCTCAATTTCACAACTCTAGGTGCTACAATCAAGCGAGTTGACTCTTCCACTTTTGGCAATAACTTTAGTTCAGCTTAACAAAGGTTTACTGAACCTACCACATTCCAGGCACTGGTGATACAAAGATGATCAAAATAAACCTCCAAAATGGTAACCATGTGAGCTGTGTGCAGATTTGTTAATTAACTTGATTGTGGTAATTATTTCACAATGCGTACATATATCAAATAAAGTCGTATGTCATAAACATATACAATTTTGTCAGTTATACTTCAATAAAGCCGGGGGGGGGCGTAGTAAACCTCCAATCAATAATTTACTAAAACACAAAAAAACTAAAACAAAAACCCAACTAGTCAATTTCTGGAAATACCTAACAAGAGTTTTGTTATATGAATATATACTCATTAAAACATTTCAAATGTAAAAAATATTCTGAGTAAAGCCAATAGAGAGGATGACACACAACTTAACTCATATTTCTAAAAATAATCTAACTCTGATCCTAAAAATATTCCTAGAAATTATTTCTCCCTCTAGCTGAGAATATCTGATCTTCAAGCAGGTCATAAAAACCTATGAATCTGGCTTTTGACAGAAAAGCTATACAGTATATAATGTCTCAGCAGAATTTCATCAGATGTAGTTCACTTTTACCTATTTCAAAGCCATATGGAGAGAAAGAAAGGTGAATATTACACTGAGTTTCATAGCTAATACACCAGTATCATGGGAGCCTATAATAAGTAAATTTCTGTACTGAAGCCAAATTTCATTCCAATCTTATAGGACTCACAAAGACATAACATAAAAAGATTTTTTTCCAAAAACTTTTAGTAGTGTTGTTGAATATTGCCACTAAATAAAGGAATATATAGTAACTTCCATTGAACATATGCATTTATCTCCTTCACTTCTAAAACCCTACTAAAATGACAAGGTCAAGAGAATGTGAAAGAAGATAAAATGCTGAAGGCTGGAAAGCAGGAGAATGGTAACTGACTTAGCAGAACCACGGAAACAGAATTCTAAAAGTATTAGAGAAAGACAAACGCAACAAAATTGATACTAGACAACTCTCAAAATGCTCAGAAATTGAGATCACTAAGTACTTCTGGAGGTGGGAACAAGGGTGGGGCTGAGAACAGAAGTATTAGGAACTCTGGGAAGATGGCAGCGGTGCAGGCATAGTGTTTTTAATCTCCCTGAAACCCCTGTTAAAAGCAGACAAAGCAACTAAAATAGCAAAACTAAAAATGCACAGACAACATTGTCAACAAGACCATGTTAAATGACAAAGAAACCCCACAAACCCCAAGGATACAAGTGGGTGGGGACAAACTGAGAGCTGCAAGAGCTGCATGGTAATAGCATCTCTATGAGAAGAAGCAGAGAGAAGCATGGGGAGTCTGACAAACCAAAAACAGGAGGATCCCAGAAGATCCAAGCATGCCAAGTTGGAAACAGTAGCAGAAACTGAGTGCAAGGCAACTATGATACGGTCTGGAAGGGCTACAGCAGTCTGGCCCTGTGAACTCTCAAAATTAACCAGGACAATCCCACAATAAGGAGAACATGCTGGGGATAGAACCCAAATTGAGTAGAACAAGGATGACGGCAGCAAAGGAAAGAGAAGGTCTAAATAAAAATGAGAGAAGAGGGGTCGGCCCCATGGCCGAGTGGTTAAGTTCATGTACTCTGCTTTAGCAGCCCAGGGTTTTGCCGGTTCAGTCCGGGGCACAGACCTAGCACCGCTCATCAAGCCACGCTGAGGCGGCATCCCACATGCCACACCTACAAGGACCCACAACTAAAATAAGCAACTATGTACTGGGGGGCTTCGGGGAGAAGAAGGAAAAATTTAGAAAGAAAAAAATGAGAGAAGAGAATAGAACAAGATCTCGTAAGAACAAGACCATATTTTTAATGCTCCATGAAAACAACAGAAGGAGCTGTAGAGCTGTGAAGCTAGAAATGCTGGCCTTCCCCACCCCTTGAAAGAGTTTGGGAAAACTAACTTGGTGTAAAAAAGAAAAGAATCATCACTGAACCCCAAACAAAGTTACTATGAGAAAAAAAGAGAATAAAGTGGAGAATAATGCACCTATGGACAATGAAAGCAAACCAGAAAGAAAAGTGTCTGGATTAAAGTGCACCAGCACAACTGAGGGTAGGATTACAGTTCTGAGAACAGGGGATCAAGTGAAGGTTTACAGACTAAACATTGAGACCCTACACCTACCCCCAATTCTCTTCCCCCACTTGGCTCTAAGGACCTGTCAGTCAGATTTCTAACCTCCGGGCAGAAGACCAGGTTTTTCCCTAGGAATCTGACAAGACCAAGAGACCTAAAGATACTGACAACAAAGGTTCCCCATCCAAGTCACCTTTCAGAGAGGGTCTCAGCCAACACACAGGGCTTTCAGTCAGCCTTTTAGTGCTTATCTCTAGTAGCAAATGATCACCACACAGCTGAGGAAGCCCTTTAAAATAAAAAGCCAGGGGCTGGCCCAGTGGCATACTAGTTAAGTTTGCATGCTCTGCTTCAGTGGCTGGGGGTTCACTGGTTCAGATCCCAGGCGCGGACCTACACACCGCTCATCAAGCCAGGCTGTGCTGGCATCCCATATACAAAACAGAGGAAGATCCCCACATGTTAGCTCAGGGAGGATCTTCCTCAAGCAAAAAGAAAAAGATTGGGCAACAGATGTTAGCTCAGGGCCAATCTTCTTCACCAAAAAAATAAATAAAAGGAAAAAAGAAACAAACAGAAAAAATCAACATGAAGAGAATAGCAACCAAGAAGGAAATTTAAATTTTGAGGAAAAAGTTATACATATATATATAAAATCACATACTATATATGTATAATTCACATATCATTATTTACATAAGCATCCATCCTCAGAGAAGTAAGAGGAGCTAATTCATCCATGAAACAAGAACACAATGCCCTTTAAAAGAAATAAACGATAAGAATGTACTCTCCGGCATTAAAAATATAATGGTAAAAATGAAAAAAAATCAATGAAAGGGATGGAAGATAAAGCTGAGGAAAACATCCAGAGAATAGAGCACAGTATAAAGAGATGAAATGTAGAAACAGAAAACTAGATGATCAGTCTAGGAGATCCAATATCAGAATAATGGATGTTATAAAAAGAGAGAGCATATCAGGGGAGAAAAAAATCAAAGAAATAATTCAAGTAAACTCCCCTGAATTGAAAAACCTAAGTTTCCAAATTGAGAAAGGATAATCAATGTCCAAAACAGTGCATGAAGTGAACACACACCAAGGTACATCACCACGAAATTTCAAAATTCTGAGGACAAAGAGACGATCCTAAAATCTTCCAGAAAGATTAGGAATCAGAATGACTTCAGACTTCTCAACATAAGCTTTGGAACTTGGAAGGAGACGGAATGATGTCTTCAAAGTTTTAGGGCAAAATAATTCCCAACTACATCCAGTCAAAGGTAGAATCTTCCTAAATTAAATTAAACCAGGAAATGCATTTATAGTATACTTAGTCTACTTAGTCACAATAATGACACTAATAACCTAAATAAAATTTTCTCATAACTGTATTGGGATGATAGGGATTGATAAAAGGGTGTGTGTACATGTCAAGGGAAGGACAGGTGGGAGGAGAAAAAGGCTAAATTTTCACGGTACTACAGGGAAGGCAGTAGATAAATCCTCAAAAAGTAAAAATCAAGAATTAGCATTACAAGCATGCAATATGAGGAGATGAAGGTAAATATGTAAAGAAACATCTAAAAGCTAACAGTAATGCTTCTTGGAAATAAGAAACGGAGGAGTCTGTTTTTCACGAGCCTTGTAATACTATTTGTGTTTCAAAAGTACGTGCTCTTGAACTTTGATAAAAATGAATTTAAAAAGAACATACAGTATTAAGGCCTCTATATCCACAATCCTTCATTATGGTAAACTGCTCTTTTTTCACAAGATTTCATCCTTGGAATAAACATCTTATTCTTAAAAGGAAAGAATGAAACTATTTCAATCAGATTATATGAATGTCACAAAAAGTATATTTATTGATACAAATCCAAATACAAGGCAGGTGGGAGAATTCAAACGAATCCTTGATTTTCAAAATAAACAACCTTCCAGTAGAGGGTTCTAAGACAAAATACCTGCCTCACCCATAGAAAAATATGAATATGAATAGGTTTCATCTAAGCCCATATGCATAATCTGAATGTATGCCCAAAGTAATATGGTCTAATGAAATGTTTAAGATGCACACCAGATTTGAGCCATAATCAAAGTGTTCCTTTGCTAGAGTCAGCCTTACATATATTAGGACTTCATCCTCCTTCTCACCTGAATTACAGAATCATCAGAGCTTGAAATAAGAGTCTTCCCATCAGTTGTGAACTGGACGTGCCGTACAGCGCTCTCGTGCCCAATCTTGGATTGGAAGATTCTGTTGTTTAGGAGTTCTAAAATCTTCAAAGTAGAAAACCACAGAAAATTAACACAAAGAAATTCAGCAACACCTAGGGATTACACCCCAAAGATATTTAATTAAAATTAGACGGCAGAAGGGTATGGACGCTCCATCTCATAGTGCTTTCAGTTTAACTAAAGACACACAAATGCATGGTACACATACATACACGCAAATCTATGCACACGCACACACACATCCTAAGATAAAACACTCACTAGAACGACCAGATGGCACTAGGAACCAGTGGTCCTTCTGAGTACTCAACTACCCAATTCATCAAACAAGTGGCAGTCTGGGTTCAGCCTCCAAAATGAAAATAACATTTAAGATAAAAGAGAGAGAAAAAAGAAAAAATCCTGGATGAGAGACAAGGAAAACTCTTAATACGACAACACAGACAAGGAAAGATAAAGGACGATGAGGGAGACAGGTAGAGGAAAAGAGGATACAAGTAGGATGGGATGCAGTGCACTGAGAGGACTTAAAAAGACTAAAGACTATATGCCAAACATAGAGATTAAGAAAGCGGTAACAGAACTCAAAATAATGACTATGTCAAAAGGGCTTTCAAATGAACTCATAAGAAAAATAAAAAGTAAATATGGTTCCTTTGCCCAAATTCTAAAATGTATTCAAGGAAGTCTAAGGAAAATACCAATGATGCTAAAAGAGGAGATTGGAGAAATTCAAACTTAACCCTTATGTCTGAAAAAAGGTCCCTTAGATAGCAAAGGGGAATTGTGTGAACGAGCCCCTTCCTGAATGAGCAGGATGGACAATCTCATAATTCCAGTGGGGGGAGGGCAGACAGCAGATGAGCACAGAGGCTCAGAGACCTGGCTTTGAATCCTAGCTCTGCCACTTTTATGAAGGTTGTGGAAACCAGTTTAGGCATCTGTAAAACAGGAATAATATATACTTAACACCCAGGATATTATAATAATTCAATAAGAGCATCTGGCACAGTAAATATCTAACAAATGGTAGCTGTTATTATTTGATGATACTAGGCTAACCACATGAAATTGTCATTTTATAGGTTAAAGACTATCTAATATTTGTAATTTCATATGATTCACTGACATATTATTTATATTATTTGATGATTTCGAGGGGGATAAGGATAAGATTATTTCCTCCCCTCAGGCAAAGGCAGCAGTGCCCCACATGACACCTCTAACCCAGTGCCCATAGCCAAGTACTGCCCCTTCCCCACATGATGAGGGATATGGATCAAGCACATGTGTATTTTGAGTTATTTTTCTTGAATTATCTATACAGCTTATTTCAAGATACTTAGATGGTAAAACAAAAAGAACGTAATGCTGACTTGGCAACAAAGTAAAACGAAAAGGGGAACCAAGGATCCTTTAAGAATAAATAATAATACACAACAGAGGGAAAAGTAAAGTTTATCTATAAGTGTACAACTATCCCTTGCTTAACAAACATTTACAATCTACTTTTTTAAGAATAGCACCCATTTTCACAATTAATAAATAATTTTTCACAAAATGAAAAAAACCACAAAGCCTTAATTCTGAATCCATGCCACAATGGCCATGGCAAATATACAATAGCATTGACATTACTTACCAAACGCTTCCTTCTTCACTTTGTGTATAAACATATAGTCTCCTTTTTGAGGGGCAATATGGACTAGAGAATATTTGTGTAATTCTCTATGAAAATGAATCCAAAGTAAAATAAATGTGGCTGGTGCCACAATTAATAAATTACGAAATAATTCCAAAAAGCTTGGGTGAGAAAAAGTGAGAAAAGAAGGTAATATTCTCTGAAAAACTTAAACAGCTAGAGAAACTATGCTTTTGTGATGAGTTTCATTTGTGATGTGATTTAATTTTTATCCAAAATGATTTTTATTAGACTATCTTTTTAGCCTTACAACCTCATTGTATTTTTATTTATTTGGTCATGTTTGATAAGGATTTCAGGTGGTGAATAGGTGTACTTCTAATACCAAAAGTAGAACACAGGGGTTGGTGAAACAGGTAAACACAGGGCAACCCCACACTGACAGTCCCAATGAAGCTTAGTACCACAATGGAAACTATACCCCGAACAGGCTGAGCTTTTAAGAAGAGGGAAAAAATGCTCTTTGCATAGTTAGCTAAATCTCTGATAGTGTTTGATATACTCGAAGAACAGCAAAACAACTAGGTAGAGACTAAGGAACACAAAAAGACCAAAAATATGAGAAATAGTAGTAAAGGCAATCTGAAAAATATACAACCAACAAGATGGCAAGATTATTTTTAGCCTATGGAAAAATGGTTAATATATCACAGATTTATTTAGTATATGAGTCTATAATGCCAGACATACAATTTATTTTAAATAAACAGCTACACTGCACAGAATGACTCTGAAGACTAGAACTGAATACCTTAATGGCTCCATCTTCTCCTCCAAGTGCAACATACTGAAGATTTGGACTTAAGCAACAGGAACTAACTTGAGCTTCAGTCAGATAATCAATCTGACCTGTTTTTCCATTAATGAGCTAATGAAAAATAAGACACAATCAGTTACTAGGCTGTAAGAGCAGTTTTTGTTCTTTAGTACACAGACTTCAATAGAAAAATAAATAAATAAAACAGAAAATAACCAACAAGAGCTCCCAGGGGAACAACAAAGCTCTAGCCTAGTCTCGGCAGCTGCATTTAGCACTGCACGCTTTCATTTCATTTCACTTTTGTGGTTCAAATATATTTTCATAAAATAAAACAAGCTTTAAAAGGTTTAAAAAGCAGCTGCTATGTCCACCACCTGAGACACATCTGCCTGATTTCTAACCGCACAGCTACTTCCACACCGTTCTCCCTTTTTTCACAAAGCACATTTTAATAGGGCCATCGTTTGTTAAAATACAATTTTCTGATATTTTTCAAGAGGGTTGGTGAAATGAGACGGAGACAGACTACATAAAAAGACAAATTCAAATTAAAATGGGTTTTATATCCTCCAAATCACTCACAGAACAATATAAATTGAGAATCTTTTTCTTTTGGGCAGAGGGGGCATTGGAGAAGAACCCATAAGTATAATTTGGGTGGCTGGACTCGTAACGCTTAAACTAAGATTACCCAATTTCATAATATGTACCAACAATTAATGACTATTTTTAAAAATCCCACTTAATAAAGATGTCTTATCACTCAACTAAAACATGTGAGCTGGGAAAATATTTCTCAAGCTTAAATCAACTGTCAGATAACTCTTAAGTGTTACAACCTAAAAGTCTTGAGATATTTTTCAGTATGAAATAAGCAGTCATCTTTGTTTCAGGTACAATGATTACAAGGTCAATCAATCAAGGTAGCTTTTTCTTTACAAAATTTTACCCAGCATGTTCTGATCTATTAGACATTCAAAATGAAGACTGCGTTAGTAAAAGCTGAATATCCTCTTTTTCTCAAAAATCAATTTCCATATTCTTTTTAAGTAGTGATTGAAAGAATATTTTTTCCCCTTAGATGGAACTATGATTTGTCAGTTTATCCTCTGAACTCTCCCACAATCACTGACATAGAATAAAATGATCCTTTGATAGTCAGATGACTTAATTTTTAAGTCTCATAGTTATGACAACTATTAAAGTAAGGCTGCACAAATTTAATAAAGGTAATACAAGCATGAGGACTCTGAACTTGATGAGAAAACTGCAGTGGGTAATATCCCAAGTGGAAGAATCAGTCTGCTAAAAGTCAGTAATGAACAATTCACGTTCAATTCCACATCCCAATTCATCCCAGAAATACAGAGCATTGGGAGTACCTCATCAACATATTAAGGACAATAGTAAAATACAGAACAAGCCACATTTAGAAGTGTCTCACAGCTTGACTCTGATTCCCACAGTAGATGAGGAGAAATTACCACACGCCAAAGACAATTTACTCCCAGATATCTGTCCCCTCAATTTGGACTCCACCTTGACCCTACAACACAGCTCACAGACCTTGAAGACGAAAAGAACCTTACAAGTGAAGAAAGTGACACTCAGAGAAGTGACGCAATTTACTCAACATCGCCGAACTGCCCAACGATAAAGCTTGAACCTTACGTGGGTCTCCTGAGGGAACGGTACAGTCACTGTTCTCTCCACTACATCAAGCTGAGCTTTGCAGCTTTAGAACTAAAGTTCTGTCCTATGCTGTCAGTCTGTCTCAAGGTCTGGGTATCTCTCATACCATCCATGTGCACACTCCGTTTCTCTCTCCTCTTCACTCTTCTGTTTCTCTCTTTGCTCCCGCTCTACTTCACTATCTCATCTCATTCTCTCACATGTTCTTGCCCCCTATCTTTCAATAACCAAATCAAGAAAAATCACATGCAAAGCTGGCATAAGATCACATTATCATTGCTAAAACCTTTCCCTAGAAGTTGATAACACACTTCCATAAATCTATCTAGAAAAAAGTTTAACTCAAGTTTGTAATCCTGCTTCTAAAGAGCTAACAAAGGTCCTAAAATAACAAATAGACCGTGAGAAAATAGTTCACAGGATCATCACCCCTCACCTATGACAGTGTTTCTGTCCCTCCCAATCTTGTCTCTCAAGGAATCCTCAGGCCAAGGAAGAACGTCTCAGCAGCTTACAGAAAAGCCACACTGACCCCTGCCCTTCGTCTCTGGCTGCTGCTCTTGCCACCTCTCAGCCAAGGGTCACTGTCACTTAGCTCTATATTCCGACATCTCCTTCAATGGCCCCCCTACACTAAGCCTTCTGTGTCTCGAGTGCTGGCTCATCCAGAGGGTGAAGAATTCCTGCTCCTGTTTGCATGCTTTCTTGCCTCAATGTGTAAGCCCCCTGTACAATCTAGACGCATCTTGTATTCTGTGGCCTTTGTGTTTGACCTTCCAAGAGGTGGTTGCCTTCTCTTGCTGCCACTACCTAGAATGCTACCTTCACTTTCAGGACTTCTCTAGCAATACAACACCAACTGCACTGGACTTCTACAGACAACACTTTATTCAAGCCACCAACACAGTGGGGCCAACCTGCTCTTGAGTTCCAATGATCCTTAGGGCATCTGCTTTCTGTTACCACCACTCAAAGCGCCTTACTACCAAATCCTCTGCCAACAGATCTCTGGGGCTCCTTTCCTCTTCAGCCAGTCAAGAAATGCCTTCCTCTTACATACTGCATGCTCTGTTGAGGGGCAGCAGGGAGAACAGTCTAGAGTAGAGCTGTTTGGATCCCTAAGAGATACAGTTCTTTCAATTTTACCTCACAACCCTTTCCTTTTGAGGGAACATAATAAGCATTCAATAAACTTTTTTTTTTTTAAAGATTGGCACCTAACAACTGTTGCCAATCTTTTTTTTTTTTTTTGCTCTTTTTCTCCAAATACCCCCAGTACATAGTTGTAAATTTCAGTTGTAGGTCCTTCTAGTTGTGACATGTGGGATGCCACCTCAGCATGGCCTGACAAGCAGTACCATGTCTGCGCCAAGGATCTGAACCAGTGAAATCCTGGGCTGCTGAAGCGGAGCGCGTGAACTTAACCACTCAGCCACGGGGCCAGCCCCTCAATAAACATTTCTTGAACAAACGTGTCAGTAAATGAATGAATGAACAGGTATATTTCAGTATGTAAAGCCCAGCTCCTTCCACCTCCGTTCCAATGGTCACACACCTTCCACACTTAAGGTGATGTTTGTTCTTTCCTTTCCCTGTAATAAAACTTCCATTGGTATGCTCATCCCCCTTGAACACCCCAACAGACATGTCTAAATCACTATTGCAGACAAGTTCAAGTATGGCCTCATGATATCCTCGATTCTTTGCAAATCAAGGAATGTGATCATAGATATCAAGAGGAGAGGAATGAGATGAAGCAAGGTATCACCTTTTTATTTCTAAATACTAGGATATCTGAGCCTCAGCTCAAGACCTATACGTTTATTCAACTAATACCAACTAGGCATCTGTTAGATACTATACAATTATGCCTAATCCCAAGTCCAAAAACAAACGAGAAAAATTGTGAAATTGAAACTTTGATCACAACAATTTTTTAAATTGTTTTCTAAAAAATACTCACTTGCAGACGTCTCATGTTGTCAACTGCGAGAATCATAACTTCATTTTCTTGAAACAGAACGTCTATTTCTTGCTTTAACACTATACCAGAGTTTTTACATACTTTCTTTGTCTCCCAGAGCTGATTAAGAGATTAAAAAACTAAAATAAGATCACTGTATCTGAAACAATGTAAAGACAAGTCTTAGACTTAAGGCAAGATGCAAACCATGCTTTACACTCAAAATGCCTATGACACTAGAAAGTTTTCAATTAGATTATAATTCCACAATAAATATTAACTACATGCTACAGTAAGAAGCAATTAATACTAAGAGAAATAGATGCTAGAGCCAAAACGCCTTAGAATGAATTCTAGTTCTAACTAAAGTTGTAACTTAACCTAGTGATACTCAAGACAAGGACCTCCTACTGGTTCTCAAAGTGTTTGATACAAAGATAAGGAGCCTGCACCAAAATGTAAACCAACTAAATCACTAAACACACTGTTAACAGTGCTTAGTGATACAGTTGATTTTTTTTAACACAACTTTCTTGATGAAGGCAGCAGTGCACTGATTTCCACTCTGGCTCAAGCTTACTGAGACCGGAACTTTAAGTAGCACTGACTTAACCTTTCTGTGCCTATTTCCTCAGCTGCAAAAAGGACTGTTGTGAGAATGAGCAAATTAATACATGTACAGTACTTTGTACAATGTTTGGCATATAGCAAATACTAAATAAATTTTAGCTGTAATTTGTACACAACACTGTATTCGATGCTACAGGGACAAACCAGGGCCCCTGGCCTCAAAGAGTTTATAATTTAAGATGTGTGAACAAGTCAGAGGAGCAGTGGAGCACTGGAGGTGAGGATTAAGTCAAATCTACACTTAAATTCAAGGCAGAATTTGATAACAATAAGTAAATGAAATAGAGTTATATGGCATTAAAGAAAGGGGACATTCCCCCAAATGGAATACTAGAAAAGACATCATAGAAGGCTTGGGGGGACCTGTAGGATCGTCAGGGTTTCAACAAGGAGAGATACAGGGAAGTAGGGTATTCCAAACATAAGAAACCACATAAGCAAAAGTACAGAAGCAGGGAACTACAGGGTGTTTGGGAAAAAGTGAGCAGTCAGTGTAGGTTACCTGTAGGAATAAACTAGAAGACAGGCTGCAGCACACTGTGGAGAAGTTTAACGGTAGACCTAGGAGTACATATTTACTTTGGTAGGCAAAGGAGCCACTATCTGTTTTTGAACAAAAACGACACGACTATATTGTACATGAGGAAAATACCTTGGAAGCAGCATTCAGAAAACCAAGAAAGAAAAGACTTGTGGCAGAGACTAATACAAGAGAGGCAACAGGTAATGAGCATCTAAACTGGAAACAGAAAAGTAGAAATAAATGGTAGAAAATGGAAAGTTAGAATCCATTAGAATTGGCAAGTATTTGGATGTGGGAATTCAAGACAGAAGAAGAACAAAGAGTCAAAAATTACTTTGAGAAATCAAACGTAAAATATATTTGGACTTCTCCAGTACCTGGCCCATGGTAATACTCAATGAACGTGTGCTGAATGAATGAGACTGTTATAGTCCATATAGCACTTTTCAAGGATAAATATGACTCTAGAAGTTTCCTGTCTGTCTTCTCCCAATACTGCCCATCAATTTCTTAGCTTGTAGGAGGTTTAGCTTACCATCAGTAAATGTCTAAAATGAAAATCTCAATATTTCTCACCCTAATTGTCTCATCATCAGAAGATGTCAAAAATGATGATCCATCAGGAGAAAACATCACAGAATGAACCCAACTTAAATGTCCTCTGCAATCAGCTACTTTTAAACACGAGTCCATATTCCACAACTATAGAATAAACACAGCATACAGGAAATAACATTCATAAGCATTTTGAACACATCAAGAATACTGAAAATAGCAAGAATAACCCAATAATTCCTCTTCTATAAATACAGCCCAAAAACACACCAGCAAAAATGCAAAATGACTTTTGCAGAAGATTATTCATTACATCACTATTTTTAATATCAAAAAACTAGAAACAATCCAAATGACCAACAATAGGGAACCAACTGAATAAACTACATTAATCACATAATGGAATACTATGCAGCCATGAAAAGTAATGAGAAAAACACCCATAATGATTAGTCTCTAGGATATATTGTTTACAGAAAAAAAGCAAAAAGTATATATATTTCTGCAAAAGAGTATATTATAATATATATGTGTATACATATTTATATACACACTATACTATATAGGAGATGAAAAACAAATATTTGAATATATAGATGGATACAGATGTGGAGATACATACATATGAATACATATAGAAATCTGCTTATAAATGTAAAAAGAAACATTGGAACATTAAACCCAAACAAAAATGGTTACCTATGGGGTGGGTAGGAAGAGTGGAGGAGACGGGATAGGAATGAAAGTGAGACTTCTCTGAATATAATTTATTATAAAGCTTTGATTTGGAACTATGCAAACATTTTATCTATTTTTTATTTTTTCCTGAGGAGGATGTGCCCTGAGCTAATATCTGTGCCAATCTTCCTTTATTTTGTATGTGGGTCACCACCACAGCATGGCTGATGAGTGGTGAAGGTCTGCACCCAGGATCCAAACTTGCGAACCTGGACCGCTGAAGCAGAGCGTGCCAAACTTAACCACTAGGCCACAGGGCTGGCCCCATTTTATCTATTTTTTTTTAAATCTATCTAAAAAATAACAGGCTGAACATAAGCAGCTTCCATATTCAGACTACTTTCCACTGTCATCTAATCCTCATTTCATCTAATTGCAAAACTCTACAATAAATGAATGTACTTATTGCACATATACACATTTCTCCTGTTATTCATGCTTATTACAAATTATCAATGTCTACCACCAGCCTAGTTGTGTTTTGTCCTGAGGTCTGCTGTAAATTACTCAAATATATTCCAGTCTAATGAAGTATCATAAGTGCCTGAGTTCCTCTCTTTACACTCTGAATTACAGACCTACTTTATGATTTCAGAACTAGCCTGGACAAAACAAGTACTTCATCACAGGCCCAGTGGTTCTCACTCAGTGAGTTCTATGGCAAACAAATGTGTAACTACATGATATTTTCCTGCCTCACCTCTAGAGTCCAAGCTAAGACGTACAGAGCTAAAGGCCAGAAACGAAAGTCGTTCCCTAACTGAAAAATCTCCCTTGAAAATTTTTCCCCATCTTTCCTTCTTATTCTCCCCCACCATTTCTTTGTCATTCAGAGCCTCCAAAACCAAGTCCCTATATGTCAAGAACAAAGAATGTTTCCTGGAGCTTTCTAAGAACAGCAGAGGTTAAGGAGTTTAGAAGTGACAAGAGAGGCTGAAAGAAGGGTTTGCTCCTCCACTCCTCCTAAAAATCCTGACAAAACCCAGAAAGGGGAAATTTCCAACCACATCTACCTTGAGGATCTACAGGTAAAGTGTAAGATCTGTAGCAGATCTAAATCTTTCAATTCAAGGACTCTGTCAGAGAGAACACAGCCACAGCACCCTACTTCTTCCCACTGTTTAAAACAGGACTGGAGCTTGTTCACACTCACTGCCTCTGCTTCCAATGGGAAGGATCTTTGCAGGGAAGTTCTTCAGTGTTAGCTCCACTGCTGTACTTAGAATTAAGAGGAGCTTACAGAGTTCACCCACGAATTCTCATCTTATCTGTATCTCCATGCAGAAGAGCTATAGCTCAGCAATTCTCCCTCCACCCCTTCACAGTAAGGGGCAAGGTTGGCAAACTCACTAAAAATTGCTGAAATAGCACAGAACACTGAAGAAGTGCTTGCAGCAGTCAAGCTTACTTTGAAGAGAGCCTGTGAACTGAGTGAATTTCCCTATTTTCCAGATAAAGGCCCATATCCATCTTCTTGGACTCTAATCACAAGGGGCTTCAAATTACCTGGTGCTACAACTCAATCAAGGAATGAGTAGTAACAAAGCTGAGAAAAAACATTCCATCTTTGGAAGAAAAAAATCAGGGAATTCATTGCTTTTTGAAAAAACTCATATAGCAATTCACTGGGTAGAATTCTTCCAGAGCCAGCTAAGTATAGACTCTAAATATAAAATCTATCAGGTAAGTGCAAAATTATAAACATAAACAAGTAATTTATAAAAGTCACTTTATTCATTGGTTCTTGGCAATGAACATCCTAGATTAACCAATTCTAAATTTAACTTTCATCCTATCCTTCTCGATGATCTAAGAAATCTGAACTGGACTCATCTTTCATCATTCCTTTTAGAGAGGAGTCTATGCCTATGTTGTTTAAGAGATGCCATGTTTTTCCGCCTAGGAAACCAGTGGTCGTCCCATTGTTTCCCCAGACCTTGGCACATGCTAACCACTCCAAAAATACTTGGCGAACGATACCGTCATTCCCTGTCATACTGTCAAATCAGGTATTCAATCACTGCTAAAGTAATAAAGCTGGCTATACAGTTTAATATCCTAAAGCTACAGGTCATTATGCTATGAAGAAAATATTCCATAATTTCTCAAGCAAACATCCTCAGCAATTAATGGCTTAAGCAACCCATTCTCTGTCATCCATGTACCCCTGGAGACTCTGACTCCACAGAGTAAATTCAACCACTCACCTCCACACAGTACTGGGACAAAGCTACCACCGCCAAATGGTTACTTGGGGAGAAGTCACAGTATTGGATCGTGCTGTGGTGACCTGTATGGATTTCTGCCAATAGGCCACAGGTATGAACGTCAACAAGCTGTCAACATAAAATAGAGAGATATCTATAAAAGTAAGATATTTAAAAAAATAAGCTATACTCAAAACTAATCTAAATTTATTTCTAAAAGAATATTCTCCCATTTCAAATGTAAAGTATAAGTCCTGAAAAAAATACTGATAATTGGCATAATTAATGACAGCCATAAATAAGATACAAATCAATAAACATACACTTTTAAAATATTGCTCATCTTGAAACATATTTTCTTATAAAGGAAAATTTACCACAGATGATCTCTCAAGCTAGCCTAGTGAGAAGTAAAACCTGGGTGAATAGATGTCTAGATTAGCCAAGTTAACATACACAGCAGTTCTCCCTAAAGCTTGTTTATTCAAAAGAGAAAATGGATACTCATAAATGAAGATGATCAAAATAACACAGAAGAGAGGCTTGCTAAAATGAAATTAGTTCAATCATTTCTATTTCTCTTCAGAGCTACCAAATTACTCCATTATGATCAATCATTTTCCCATTTTTAAACCAAAAAAAGCTATTTTTGAGTAATTCAAGCTTCTTCATTTCAATTTTTGAAAGGTTTTTAAATGCTAAATATACTCTTTCAAAGTTTTTGCTAAATGATGAAAACATTTATATCAATATATAGTATAGTGATTTAAGACCAAGGTATAGTCTTTAAGAAGGGAAAAAAAAAAGCTTCCAGTGGGAGTCATGAAAATGTTCTGTGAATGCATAACCCTGCAAGCAAGAAGACTGCAAGCAGCCCAGCATCAGGGGCCAACAACAAAGGACAGGAAATCAAACCTAAAATGCCTCCCGGGACAGGTCACTCTTAAAAATTAGTGGCTAAGGGGCTGGCCCAGTGGCGCAGCAGTTAAGTTTGCATGTTCTGCTTCAGCAACCCGGGGTTCGTCAGTTCAGATCCCGGGTGCCGACATGGCACTGCTTGGCAAGCCATGCTGTGGTAGGCATCCCACATATAAAGTAGAGGAAGACAGGCATGGATGTTAGCTCAGGGCCAGTCTTCCTCAGCAAAAAGAGGAGGATTGGCAGCAGATGTTAGCTCAGGGCTAATCTTCCTCAAAAAAAAAAAAATTAGTGACCAAGAGTGATAAAGGAAAGTGGGCAAATATGGGATAGGGAGCTATCCCAGTTACCGGGGAGCAAAAAGAAAAGACTTAACAGTAGGAGAGGACTAACAACACAGAAGTGTTGGAAAGAAACAGGAGGAGAATGGAGAGATCAAAGATTAAGAAACTGGGATGTACATGCAGTTAAGGGTGACCTTAAGGTAGCTTTATTTTAGCAGGTAAAATAAGAAGCTGGTCTAGATTTTTAAAACAAGAAGGCATTTCATTCAATATAAAATTATTTTCCTCTCCCACTAGAACTTCTCTCTTAAAATGTTCAAAATCTGCTCAATACCATTAGTCATTAGCGAAATGCAAATTAAACCACGAGACACCACTTCACACCTAATAGGATGATAACAATTAAAAAAAAAAGGAAATAACAAGTATTGACAAGGATGTGGAGAAATTCGAATCCTTGTATATTGCTAGTTGGAATATAAAATAGTGCAGATGCTATGGAAAAGTCTGGTGGTTCCTCAAAAAGCTAAATAGAGAATTACCATATGCCACAGCAATTCCACTTCTAGGTGTATACAGCAAAGAACTGAAAGCAGGTGCTCAAACAGATACTTGTACACCAATGTTCACTGCAGCATTATTCACAACAGCCAAAAGGTAAAAACAACCCAAGTGTCCATAAACAGATGAATGGATAAACAAAATGAGGTATATATCCATATAACAGAATATTATTCAGCCATAAAAAGAAATGAAGTTCTGATACATGCTATAACATGGATGAACCTTGAAAACAGTATGTAAATGGAATGAACTAAACACAAAAGGACCAATATTGTATGATTCCATTTATATGAAATATCTAGAATAGGCAAATTCATAAATTAGAATAGAGGTTACCAAAGGGTGGAGGAAGAGAGGAATGGGGAGTTATTATTTACTAGTTAGAGTTTCTGTTTGGGGCGATGAAAAAGTTTCAAAAATAGTGGTGACAGTTGCACAACATTGTGAATGTAATTAATGCCACTGAATTGTACTTTAAAAATGTAATTCTAATTTAAAAATGGCTAAAATGGAAAATCTTACATATATACATTTTACAAAAAAAAAAAAATTTCTTAAGCAGTGGTTCCTTTGCTGTTCTTAGAGACTTTAACAAACTTTAAACAAAATAAGATATTTTTCTTTAATTTCCTGCTAGAAGGATATAAAAGTTTAAGCAACCAAGATCCAAGGGTCATAGCTACTAGATCAACAACAATACATCCCTCAGTGATATATAACTGTATGGTGTATTTCAATTGTGTTCTTTAAAACTGTAATATCTTGGGTGGGGGGAATAGGGAGAGGTTGGTAAAAGAATAAAAACTTTCATTTATAAGAGGATTAAGGTCTGAGGATCTAATGCATAGCATGGTCACTATACTTGATAAGACTGTATTATAAAACTGAAATTTGCTAAGAGAATAGAACCTAAATCTTCTCACCAAAAAAAAAATTATAAAGGTAAATATGTGAGGTGACAGATGTGTTAATTAACTCCATGGTGGGGAAACCTTTCACAATACATATCAAATCATCATGTTGTACACTTTAAGTATTGTACAATTTTATTTGTCAATTACAGTTCAATAAAGCTGAAAATAAAATAAAATTGTAATATCTCATATTCAAGTCTTTTTAAATTAATATTAGAATGGAATGTCACTGAGCCATAAATCAGGAGACCTGGTTCTCCAAATCATGGTGTAACTGTGCTGAAGCTCAGCTGCCTCATTATTATCATAGGGCTACTGCAATTTGCTGTGTCCTTTGGATATTTATATCAAAAGACATTATACATGACAGTACTGTGAATACTACAAATGTACGTAATTACTAGATTTGAAAAAACAGGAAAGCATTTCCTTGTCATTTACTTTTTTTGCGTATCTTCCTCATTTTCTTCATAGAAATCTCATAATCTTCCTCAATCGTTGATGAGTATTTCTCTATCAGTCACCAAATCATTAAATTTTAAGGATAAGAAAGCACTTTGAAAATCACCTAAACCAATGTATTTGAAATTGGGGGGAAAAAAGTGATGCAGAAAGTATTCCATATTCTAAATAAACTTAAGAAACACTGGATTAAACAATATTAATTGTTTCTGTATTGCAGGACTTGAGGTCTTAAACATGTTAGTACACACTGAGTACCTCTAATGTGGAAAAGCCATCGATAACATTTCTCAAACCTGTGTGACCATAGAGACCTTTTCTCATAAGACCTATCAACATCCCCTAGAGCATAGTTCTGAGAGGTTAGGGAGCTAGCCCCAAATCATATAGCTATACTTTCTTTATATCAATGAACAGTGTAAAATGCAACGATCAATAGAAGTTTTAATTTTATTTAAATGAGACTAAATTTGGCTTTTTAAAATAATAGTACTTACGAAGATTTTATTTTTCGCTGCCACCATTATTCTAGCACCATCAGAAGACCATGAACAACATTTCACTATCACTTCCATATCCTCTTGAGGCTCCTCTGAACTTATAAAGAACTGCTTCACATTAATGCTTTTCCTCTCGTTTGCTGATTTCACATCCCAAAGCTTCAAATTACAAAAATTTAAAAAAATTGTTTTAATCTCATATCATACCTCTAGAATTCCACCTGTATTAGATGTCCCACAAATTATTCATTTTGCCTACTAAATTCTTTTTACTCATGTATGACTTTTTATAAGGCTTTTAAATTAAGTACTCCAGTTTCATTCAGCACTTTCCTAAAAAGAAAAAAATTAGAAACACTGCCCAAAATGCAGAATGCAGAATGTAAAACTAACTAAAATGTTAAAAGAGTCTTGTATGGTGTGGAGGTGGCTAAAGATTAGGTATTGACAGTAAAGATGAGCATGGAAGAAAGGTGAGATGCAGAGACTCACGACTTGCCACTGCTGCCCTCTGCTGTGCCAGGCATGAAGTTTGCTTTCCATCTACTATACGCACAGCATGGACATTACACAGGACCCAGTCCAAGCCGAGTTATAATCTAGCAGAGAATCCAGAGACATAAGAAAGTCCCTGAAAATGGAAAGCAAAGAACATGCTAAAAGATACCTTGTGTGCTTGGTGGGGCCAGACGGAGCTCTCAAACAAGTGGATCCTGAGAAACAAGATACCAAAGACTCTGAACCTCACTCACTAGCAGATCCAACTGAGCAGCACAAAAGACAAAGGTCGGAAGAAGATCCATCTGTACTGCCCTGCACCTTGAGCTTCACAGAGCGATAATGGCTGTCATGCCCAAACAAGGGTTGGCCAAGGACAAGCACAAAAAAAAGCTGCTTCTGAGGCTTTAACTCAGCTTCCAGGGCACGGCTCCAAGGTAAAATCCAATTTGTCTGAACAGGGACACTTTTAAATCTCCTTGAGTTTAGAGAAGTATTATATACATTAAGAAATATAGCCAAAACCAAGACCTTCCCCTTGCAATAACTGTGGATAAATTGGATGAAGCAAAAGAGACATCAGGCACTAAAATAGTTACCCTTCCTAGACACTAAAGAGAAAAAAAAACACCTAAACATAAATGTCAGGAACTTTAGTCACATCAGCCAAAATACACGAGAAATCACATTCTGTTTCCCTCTTAATACGAAAAACAAAGCAACCACTGCCTGGATTTAAGAAAGAAAAGGAAAACTAAAACAATTCAGTTTCACTACATTTGCTTAAACTACAGCTTCTGCTTTTAGACCTGACCTCAGCTCCTAGCCAAGGAGTGATGAAATTCCACACATCAAGAGACCAAGTAAATACCAGCATTTCATTTTGAGCAAGTCAATGCACTGTATCCACGGCCCTGTGCATGCTGGCCCTTGTGTGGTTTAAATGGCAATTTTTAAATAAAACTCACATTTTGAAATAGTTTATCATCAGGGCCTGAAAAACACATGCTTATCAACATGATACCCTACAAAATGCTTAGAAGATTACAGAGCCATTTGGGACAGGAAATAATTTTATAGATCTTCATCCTCTCAGAAGGTAAAAGCTTCAGGAGAACTTGACCTTGAAATGCTGCTATGCAACATCATTTTGCAGGACCTCTGCTTACTACATGTCACTGTATCAGTGCGAACCAGCCAACAACGATACTGGCTTAACAGCACTGTGGGAAAGCCACCACAAACAGGGCAGTTCTCACCAAGAGTGCAATAATGTCTGTCCCCTACTGCTAGTGCCCTGTGTTCTACAATCACAATGTGATACTCACACATGAAATCAAAATCCCGTCCTAGAAGACTTTTTAAAAATTTTTGAGTATGGAGAAGTTTTAATTTGATTTGAAGAGACACAGCACAGGTTTATCATCTTGAACACATTTATTAACCATTATGCCAGTCACTTTGAGATTATATAAATGCCTCAGATACAGATACTCTCTCAAGGAGTTTACAGGCCAGTAAAGGAGGCAAGACAAGCATACAAATGACTCCAACACAAAAAATGTCAGATGTGTCATTTGAGAGGAAAAGATATAGTAAGTGGGAATGCTATACCCACGCTGTGGGCTTGAGGGGACACTTTTTGCAGAGGTGGCCACCTCACTCTCCTCCCTGAAGATTAGCCTACTTTACACCAATTTAAGATGAACAGAATTTCAACAACAAAAAGCCTAGAGTCTGGGCTAAGGGGTCAGTATAAGCCAAAGCACAAAATGGGAAAGCAAAGACCACAAAAATGGAGAACAAGGGCAGTCTGGGTGTAGCATCAGGGACCTGAACACTGCCCCACATAGCACCCTCTACTCTCACCATTTTCATGGTTTGTCTATTCACTTACCCTTCTCCTCAACTAGATTCTAAACGACTTCAAGCCAGGCATTATACTTTTCTTTTCTTAAGTGTTTAAAACCCAAATGCCTAGTACAGTATCTGGCACATAGCAGGTATTCAATAAATTATCAATAAATACATTTTAAGCGAAAAGACAGACTATTCCCATGTTTCAAGCACAGGTGAATAGAGAATAGCATTATTGAAAGAAATAGGGTTCAGGTTAAAGACACAGATAGAACACACATATTCATCTCCACATCCTCCCAAAACCCATGTAAAACAATAGTAAAGAGAATTTTTCTCTCTAGGCATAATTCACAAGGCGGAAGAGAATGGAAGAAGAGATAACAGCAACAAAACTGTAGAGGCTAGAAAGCAAAAAGACAAGTGATCGGGAGACTCCTAAAAACTAAATCGTGAGCCCTCAGTGAGGAAAACCAAGAAACAGCCCAGTTCATACCACAGAACTCCTAAAAAGCTCAGGAAGTGTTATACCGTACCTTCCGATAAAGATGGAGCTAAATCAGGAGGAATCACGGAAAGTCCCTTGAAAGCCCCTCCCCTACTACGCAATCGAGGTTGCTGTGCCCCTACTCTGGCTGAAGAATGGAGGGTTATTCTACACCCAACACAGTTGATAGCAGGGTCACCATCCTGAAAACAGGGAAATTCAGAGAAAATCTATATTCCAAATGTTGAGATGTCTGCCTAGACATCTTCACAGAACACATCAGCCATACTTATACCCTCCTGGTAGGAGACTGAAGATTTTTCTCCGAATACCCCACCAAATCAAGACAACAGATATAACGAGTGTGACATCAGAAGTTCACCATCAAAAAAATGACAGCCAGGGGCTGGCCCCATGGCCGAGTGGTTAAGTCCGCGCGCTCCGCTGCAGGCGGCCAGGTGTTTCGTTGGTTCGAATCCTGGGCGCGGACATGGCACTGCTCATCAAACCATGCTGAGGCAGCGTCCCACATGCCACAACTAGAAGGACCCACAACGAAGAATGTACAACTATGTACTGGGGGGCTTTGGGGAGAAAAAGGAAAAAAAATAAAATCTTTAAAAAAAAAAAAAAAAAAAAATGACAGCCAGATAACCCTACAGGGACATCCTCAATAAATAAGTTCACAATTTCCTATGAGTTTTTTGGTACTGCACTCTTAAATATGAGCAGATATCCAAGGCTCAGGCAACTAAAATATATCTCTAAAATGCAGACAAATTGAAACGGAAAAAATAGCAACCATACAGCAATATAAAAAATTCAAAAGAAAACTATTATTAATACCCACAAAAAAGATAAAAGATATTGCATCCATGAAACAAGAATAGGATAATATTAAAAAGGGAACTGATCCTAAGAACGGGTACTTAAAAATATGATAGCAGAAGTTAAAAACCCAATAGTAGGATTGAAAAATAAAGCTAAAGAAATCCTCCAGAAAATAGGAAAATGAACAAAGAGAAGGCAGGAGAGAAAAAATAAGAAAACATTCCAAACAAACAAACTACCAGACATTCCAGAAAGAGAAAGTAGAGAAAAATAAATCAAACAGTAAAGGAAACATCCAGAACTGAAAGATCTAAGTTTCCAAACTGAAAGCCAAGCACGATAAATGAAAACCAACCCACACCAAGGCACATTATTGGGAAATTTTTAAAAAGAAAAAACACAGAGAACAAAGAGAAGATCTTTAAAGTTTCAAGACAGGAAAACAGATCACATATGAATCACAATGGCTTCAAACTTCTCAAGAGTTCTCAAGAGGTCCTTTGGAAGCTAGACGACAAGGGAGCAATGGCTCCAAAATTCTAAGGAAAAATTATTTCCAACCTAGAATTCTGTATACTGTCAAAAATATCAATTAAGTATGAAGCTAGAATAAAGACACTTCTGGACAGGCAAGGTCTCAAAAATTTAACTCCCATAGATTCTTTCTTAGGAAGCTAGAGGAGATTCTCCACCAAGCTGAGAGAGTAAACCAAGAACGAAGACAAGAAATCCAGAAAACAAGGTTTTCAACTGAAGAAAAAAGCAAAAGGAATTCCCAGGGTGACAGTAAAGAGAGATCCCAGAACAGCAGCTAGACACTGGGAATAGTATCATCAATGGGAAGGGAGCAAAAGAGACCCCTTCAAAAAAGGTATTTCTGGGGCCGCCCAATGGCATAGTGGTTAAGTTCACGCACTCCACTTCAGCAACCCAGGGTTCACAGGTTAGGCTCCTGGGGGCGGACCTACACACCACTCATCAAGCCATGCTGAGACGGCGTCCCATACAAAATAGAGTATTGGCATAGACGTTAGCTCAGGGCCAATCTTCCTTACCAAGAATAAAAAAAGAAGAAGGGGCCAGCCCAGTGGTCGAGTGGTTAAATTTGCGCACTCTGCTTTGGTGGCCCAGAGTTTCGCCAGTTCGGATCCTGGGCACGGACATGGCACCACTAATCAAGCCATGCTGACATGGCATCCCACATGCCACAACTAGAAGGACCCACAACTAAAAACATACAACTATGTACTAGAGGACTTTGGGGAGAAAAATGAAAAATAAAAAAAAAGGAGAAGAAGAAGAGAAGCATTTTTAACAAAAGAAAATTTATCAAATACCTGATAAGTTTGAATTATTTAAGAAGCAATTTAGATAAGGGATAATTTGAAGATGAAGTAGTGATAATCACATTGAAAAAACAAGCAAATGAAAAACAAAACTATAATGCTAAATGTACAACAGATTTAATCCCAAAGAAAACAAAAAGTTGTATGAGAAAGGAAAAAAACCTCATGATATATTACATGGCTCTACTGTGATCAGTCATGATGATATAAATCCTGAACACTGATCTAACCAAAATCATGAAAGATAGAGGAGCTACAAAAAGTGGGCCAGGTTTGGGAAGAAAAAATAATTGGTTCAGTTTGAAGCACAATAAGTTTGAGTCAGTGTATTATTTAAGTGACAACAAGCGGTAGGCAGTTAGGGATGCAGGACATAAGCATGTACAAGAAATGAAGGCTGGAGATAACACATCTGAAAGTCACTCACAGAAGAGATGAGAGTTGAAGCCACGAGACTGGATGAACTGGGATGGAAGAAGGACGTAGCAGTCAAGGTTAGAGGCTTGAGGAACAGCTATATTTAATGGGCAGGAAAAAGAGTTAAAGAGGTTAGAGAGATAGGGGGAGAAAGAAGAAAACACTGACATCAAATGAGATTCAAAAAGTAAATAAAGGAATAGCGGGCAGCTGAACACTGGTAATACAATAAAAAGAATAAGGACTGGATAAAGAAAAATACCAGATATCACACTAATCCAAGAAACATTACACTTTACAACAAAAAGAATGGAGAATGAAAATAAAACTGAATTTTACTCTTCAAGGGAATGGGATCAGGCTAAAAATGGGTTAAGTAGCGAATGAGTAGTCAGGAAATGGAGGCAAGTATAGGTGACTTAAAAACTCCAGTCATAGGGGCTGGCCCCGTGGCCGAGTGGTTAAGTTCGCGCGCTCCACTGCAGGCGGCCCAGTGTTTCGTTAGTTCGAATCCTGGGTGCGGACATGGCACTGCTCATCAGACCACGCTGAGGCAGCGTCCCACATGCCACAACTAGAAGAACTCACAACGAAGAATACACAACTATGTACCGGGGGAGCTTTGGGGAGAAAAAGGAAAAAATAAAAAAAATCTTTAAAAAAAAAAAAAAAAAAACTCCAGTCATAAAGGGAAAGAGAAAAAGAGAATGACTATTTCAGAAGCTAACATAATCAAGGAAGAATCAAAGGTTTTTCACTTTTTGGTTTTATAATGCTGAGGAAAGACCAAGAATATCTGTAGGCTGTGGGAAAGGATCCAAAAGAGAAGAAAAGCTAAGGATACAACATAGAGGAAATAACCAATGAGGAAGGCACCAGAGAAAGGAGAAAAAAGGAACAGTAGGCACAAGTAGAGAACTTTCTGGGCACTGAGATGAGAAAAAAGGAGGGGAGTACAGACTTTTTATGGC
This sequence comes from Equus quagga, assembly GCF_021613505.1. Taxonomy (NCBI): domain Eukaryota; kingdom Metazoa; phylum Chordata; class Mammalia; order Perissodactyla; family Equidae; genus Equus; species Equus quagga. Next base: position 23,016,438 of record NC_060285.1, read on the forward strand.
AATTTTTGAGGGGGCTCATGGTGGGAAATGTCAACCTTCTGAATAGGTAGGACGTAAGGTTATCTCCATAGAATGAAAGGGATGCAGTGACAGGAGCAGGGACTTAAGAATAGCAGAAAAGATTTGAAATTGGCACTATGGTGAATACGGCAAATAATCTGGGATGAACAGATAACTCAGCAGCAAAGAAGGCCCAGTTTAGTTGCACAGGTTAAATTCATAGAATAGATAAATGGCCTGGTTTTACAACTTTCTCGAACATTAAGCAACCTAATAATAATGGAATAATGCTAAATATAATAGAACTGCCTAGTACTTGGATTAGCAAAGGAGGTAATATGGAACGAGAATGAGTTCTGAGATATAAAATGCTTCTTCTGAAGTCATTCACTTAGTAAAAAACAAGAAATAATAGGCTTGTGTGACTCAAAGAATCTCTCAGAAGAGGATTGCCTTAACCTGCTCAAGGGTACTCTGAAAAACTTCCTCTGATATGGATTATCCTAAAGAGCCAGATATTTAGTATTTGTAGATAACATGTCATAGAGGCAAAAATCCATTTACCTGAATATTCTACCTAAGACTGCTCCCAACATCTACTAACTGCTAGGAAATTCTACAAAGTAGAATTCTACTCAGAAAAGATTCCTAGATGTCCTGAAGTAATTTATACAAAAACGAGCTATCCTCAGTCAGCAAAGAGAGATCAACTAGAGCATCAACATCAAGAGAGTTTACCTTACTAGAACTGTAACCTAGTAGCACTGACAAATCTCCTTCTCTAGAGATTCGAAGAAACAAAGCATAAGGTAGTAAACCATTAATAAACAATCATTATGACAAGCAGTTTTATTAAATATGCTCCTGGAAGTTGAAGGAAGAAGCTCTTTCTGTAGAAATGTGAAAAACAGAAACCTATTTGCATAACCCAATTGTAAGAGCATAAAATTGCAATCCATTTTAACGATGAACAAAACAAAAAGCATACCTTCAATGATCCATCAGCTGAACAACTAGCCAAAAGTTTATCATCTGGTGAAAATCTGCAGTGATTGACTGAATTTGTATGACCAAACATGGTATTTCGACAATCTTTTTCATTCAAATCCCAGAGCTATTTGAGAAAGATAATGGAGAAAAGTTAGAAATCATGTAAAGTTCTTCCTTCCCTCCCATTTCAGCTTTTCCAGTTATAGGAAGATGTTCAATTCACAGTAATAGAAGTGTCAAACACAAAGGTGAACATGTGATTAACAAGTAATGGAGCAGCCCTTAGATCAGCACCTAAATCAAAGTATTGAAAAATGACTGGAATCATTATTTTACTCAGCTCTATAAGTAATATATAAATAAATTGCCCTCAAATTTTTCTAGATGCTAGGGTATCCAACTCAAAAATGGTCATTTCTAAGATTTCCCAATGTAAACTGAATCTACTAACTAGGCTAAAATCTATTAACACTCTGAAAAATGACTCCAAGTAAGTTTGGATTCTGATTCCAATAAATCTATGGTAGAAAGATATGTTTTGAGACTAATGGGGAAAAAGTGAACATGGACCAGATATATTACAAAATTACTGTTTATTATGTTAGGTGTCAAATGGCATGGTATTTATGTTTAAGACCTCAGAGATGTATGCTGAAGTATTTTGAGTGAAATGACATATCATCTGGGATTTGCTATAAAATATTCTAGTCCAAAAACATGAGGAGTGGTGGGAGAATAAAATAATGTTGGCAAAATAACACTAATTGTTGGAACCAGACGATGGATACCACAGGGGTTCATTATTATTCTCTCTCCTTTTGGGTATGTTTGAAAAGTATAAAAAATACTATAAATAAAAGGGGCAAGAGTCACTTCCAGTGACTTATGCTAACTAGATTAAACATAGAAAAAGAAATCATTTATCCCCCAAAATTAATCTTGGTAAAAATCCTGTGGAAATGATCAGTAAGTGAGATAAGTCCTGTTCTTCATGTCCACCTCCATCCTTGACTCCATTAACCCAGTCCTAGGTAAACCCAATTCTTCAGATAAGACAAATTACACGGGGGCAGCTTCAGATTTACGTATTTTCATTGGCTTCTCTCAGTTCAAGAATCACAAAAAGTGAGATATAATATCCCTCATGGTAATAATGCAGGCATGGTATGACAGATCTTAAAGTAAAACTTGTCCTTAATTAAAACTGCTGACCAGCCAATAACCCCTTCCCACATCTTAAGAGATTTTTGTCTATATTTAAAAGGAAGAAATATAAACTTCCTCACCCTACAAAATGTTGAAAAAAAAATAAAAAAATTAGTCATAAATAGTACAAAAGTCTTATTTTTTTAGAGGTGGGTTTATTCAAACAGGGCAAAGCTTTTCTGAAATAGCACAATAGTCTTTTTTAAAGGTGGGTTTATTCAATAGGGAAAAGGTTTTCTGAACAAAAGTGAGCTATAATTGTGAGATAATTTTATGTTACTACATTATTCTGTTATTTTGATCCAATCCAATGTTTTCAAACTGTGCTCTGCAGGGCCCTCGAGATTCCAGAAACATGCTTGGAAGGCACCATGGTGGAGAATAAGAAAGAGAACAAGAGAGAATAAAAATGCAGGCCCTTAACCCCATTTCAACCACAGCAATGGGCTTTATCTCTCTTACAAACTGAGCTTCTATGTAAGTTTTCACTTGGAGAAAAAAAAGATAAAAGTTTAACTTCCTAAAAATGGGAGAGGGGATAATTTTCAACAACTGTTTCGATACTTCCTTAAATTTTTTTTAAATAGCTTATTTAAGTGTCAAAAAACAGAGTCTATAAGGTTTTCCAAACTAAATGTTTTAACTGCCCCTCCCAAAAATACGTCTCATTACAAAAATGGTATGACATTAAAAGAAAAAAAGGCAAAACCCAAACCAAAAAAATCCAAAAGAAGTTAGCAGATATTTCTGGGATCCCAGAAAATTTAATCTAGCTATCTTCAGTATGCCATTTAAAAGGAATATTATCTAATTTGTAATTATAAAACATTATCAAATATATATGGAATGAATATCTAATTTTGGTTTAGTTTGGTTTTTTATTTTTCTTCCCATCAGCACCTTTTTTCCCTCCTTCTCTTGATAACACAACCTCTCTTTTGAACCAAGTCCCACTTATGATTCGAGTGGGGCTGACCTCGCCTCATTTGTCCCATTTCTACATGGTTATACTTTAAACCCTTGGCCAATCCAAGGATTCCACCCTTCTGGCTACTAGGGTTATTTAGCAATGAGCATGTAACCCAAACCAGGTAAACTAGAGTTTTCTATAAAATTAAATCTACAGGATCTGGGAAAGAGCAAGTTTCTCTTCCTCTGTGATTATGAGCTGTAAGATCCATGCAAGCCTGGAGCTGAGGAGAGCCATGTTTCCTGCCACACTGAGAGAACATGCCTAAACCAACAAAGAGGGAAACAGAGTCTAGAGATGGAGAGAGAATTAAAGCCTGAGATTGTGATTCAAGTATCTGGAATCAGCTAGCCTGAAGCCATACTCCCTCTAGACTTTTCAGTTACTTGAGCCAATAATATCTTTTATTGTTGTTTAATATGAAAGTTTCTATCACTCCAACCAAAAGAGCCCTTATTAATACAATACATGAGAAAATCAAAGGAGATGTTCTAATGTATCTATCAAATTTATCTACATAATTCTCATTATCTACACTTACTTTGAGGAAGGAGTCACTTGACCCAGTGGCTAACAGAAGGTGATGACTGTTGTTGGTGAAGTGGCAGCAATTGACTTGCTCTGAGTGCTCATCATAGGTATGTACTAGTTCCCCAGTCATAGAATTCCAAATCTAAAGAGAACAGAAAAAATAAAATTTACAGCTATCCCTTATTTTCAAAGGGAGAACAGAGGGGCAAAGCAAATGTGAGCTGCTTTGCAGGTGTTACCCGTCTTGTCTGCCAGATTTTCCCAGACATGATGCTAATGAATACCTTCCCCTTCCCCAAAATATGTCAGTATTTTGCCAGGATGTTTCTTAAAAAAATTACTTGCAAGTCTATACATGTGTCTTTCTATAGTACAATTAGAATTCCATGAAAACATTACATTCTTCAAGGGCAAGATTTTTACATGTTCATACAAATGACAGCAGGCAGAGAAGCAATATAAAGGGGATGAATAATGGACTTCAGATCAGACAGATTAAGTCCAAGACCTGGCTCTACCACTTATAATCTGTGTCCCTGGTAAAGTCCTTAATTTACCTGCATCTCAGTTCCCTCCTCTGTAAAATGGGGACATTTAAACCTGTCCTACACAATGCACAGCATCAAATGAGATAAAGTACATGATAAGTGTTCTGCTGACTTCAAGGTACCAACAAATAAGTAAAGGCAGATGGCTTAGTGAAAAAAATAAAGGCTTTAGATTCTGAGGGAAACCTAGCTTTCAACCCTGGCTTTGTTAGTTATTAGTTAACACGGGCTTGGGCAAATGACTTCAGCTCTGAATCTACTTCCTCAACTGTAAAATGGGATCAATACCTACTTTGCCAGTTGTAGTGAGAAACTGATAATGTAATATAAGAAAATGTGTAGTATAAAGCCTCACACAATACAAAGTTCTCAGTAAAAAGTAATCATCATTCTAGTTACTATGTAAGACAACTAAGCAGACTGTTCCATCTAACAACAAACAAAAGAAATACAGTACCTAATGAATCTTCACTGGGCTTTGGACTTCCTAGAGGTACTAATGTCCCTCCCAGGGCATTTTCTTTTTATCTTATCAAAGTACTCCCCAAAGGTCCAAAGAGTTTATTTTATTTTGAAGTTCTTTAACAGGTATTTCCGCCTCTTGCTTTAAATTTTGAGTGCTTAGAAAGCAGAAACGTGGTATTATTTCCTTTTGCTCCACATAGCTCTGACTTTGGAGCTGTTCAGAGCGGCCAACTCCAAGTCAGACTCAAAGTCAAGGCTACAGAGCGAATTAACTGCTTGGTTGTAAAGCCATCTGTACAATCCAGTCTGTCATGAAGCAGGTTTTCCCAGGGTCTCAATTTAGTCTGGACACTTCAGAGCCCTCTTCAAGTGAGCACAAACTCCAGAAAAACTCCCAAACCAACTTTCTTGCTCCCAGGTCCACTAAGGCCCATGTCACCTAGCCAGCTTCAGCACTCCACAACCCCTTTGAAAAAAGCCCGAAGCGAGGTTCCCCCTCCATTTATCAGATACAACATGCCCCCAGACTTCAGTCTCTCAAATTCCATATAAACACTCTGGCTAAAAGCCAAATTTAGGGACAAGAGACAAGACAGAATAATTAACAAAGATAAAAATCACTCTGTTTATTTTTTTCTCTATCTACTTTTTACAATAGTAACCTAATTGTTAGTTTGTTTATCCATCTGGTTTTGCACTCAATATAAGCCAGTTCATAAAAATAAAAGAATCTAGGTTGCATTTCTCAAATTATATATTTTACAACAGTAATCCAATCCCAGACAATAATTGCAGCAATACTTCCAATCACAGTGCACTCAAAAGATTTTAACTGATATTTAACCCATAGACCTGTCAATAAATGGGAGGCAAATTCATTAATTTGTAATTGTTTTTCCCAGCTGCCTGGCAAATATTTCAGGCTGACCAGCCTAGGCATTTTTGCTGGTGCTTAAAAATAAAGGATTTTCAGGGGCCAGCCCGGTGGCACAGCGGTTAAGTTCCCATATTCTGATTCAGTGGCCCAGGGTTTACCAGTTCAGATCCCGGATGCAGACATGGCACCACTTGGCAAGCCATACTGTGACAGGTGTGCCACATATAAAGCAGAGGAAGATGGGCACGGATGTTAGCTCAGGGCCAGTCTTCCTCAGCAAAAAGAGGAGGATTGGTGGCAGATGTTAGCTCAGGGCTAATCTTCCTCAAAAAAATAAAGGATTTTCAGGCAGCATTAATTTACAACGGATAAAAATTGTCTTGCCTCAAGTTAGTAGGTCAACAAGCAAGCGTTCTTTAACCCTACTTACCCCAGTCCCTCTATTATGGAAAAAGAAAATGAATTCTGTGGTGATTACAACTCAAGAGGAAAATATTTTCCCTACCTTCACTTTTTTATCCACTGAGCAGGTTGCTATAAATCTGTCATCTGTAGAGAATGCACAGCAAAGCACTTCATCCTCATGAGCCTTGATTTCTAAAAGTTTCTCTCCAGTTTCAGCTTTGAACACCTGCACAAGCAACAATAAAATCTTTTTACTATAAACCACTTAACCACGGGCCATCATTCAATAAAAGTCTTTCTGTAAAAGATCTTAATCACTGTATTTTCCAACAGAAATGAACCTTGGGAAAATCACTGCAAAAATTAGAATTTCTGTCATAATTTGTATGACTTAAATAGAAAACTTCATTATTAAATGTTTGTAATGTCAATAAAAAGAACTGACAGAGTATAGCTTCAGTTCCTGAGAATGGTTTGACAAATTCTTAACAATCAAACAGAAAACATTTCATTCAACATGCTTTCTTTCTGGGGTTCAAAAGCCAAAATCAATAAAATTAGTAATAAAGTATACATGTAGAAATAAAGTTTATAGTCATAATCTTGCAAAGACTAAAGCTATCCTAAATATAAAAGTTTTAACTAATTTCATCCTACTTCCTTCAAATCAAAAGGTAGTACACAAATTTAAAGAAAAGCACTCACGTTTTCTGAAAACAAATGAGAACTTAAAGGAAATTCCTTCAAGCATCTTAGGAAATAATCTAATCCAATTCCTATATACAGTGAGAAATCTACACCTCAGCCTGTGATAAAACAGGTATTTTACTTAATCACTGTTTTTCAATCAGACTATGAAATCCTTTATGTCTTTTAACAATTATGTTTCCTCATTACCCTTAGCTGGCACATGGATCACAGTAACTGACTGGCAGGGTAAAAGGCCCTTCTACGTCACTTGGCAAGTTTAGAACTATGAAAACACACAACTAAATCTTTTAAATCTCTACAGAAAAGTTCCATAAAATGTTCAAGAGATTTGGATTTCTCTATTTCTAATGTGCAATTTTCTTGAATTTTAGAATTTAAATATATTCTAATATGCACAGTACTGGGTATATGCCTCTTTCAATTTTTCTCAAGAGATATGTTTTACCTGCAAGGTTTTATCAGCACCACAAGAAGCTATTCTTTGACCATCCCCAGAAAAGCAAGCATGGTAAACAGCATCTGTATGGGGGCGGACAACTAAGCGGGAGAGATTCTTGATGTTTTTTTTGTTTCTAAATACAAGGAAAAAATGAAAAGAAACCCAATAAATGAGAGTAAAAGTAATTATTTTCTTTCAGTAATAAACTGTCTTTTAACATAGTTATGTTCTCCAAAGTATAAAATTCTTAAATTATCAACATGTAAACGACAGCACAGATCACCTGAAGAAAAAAAGCATTTGAAGAGAAATGCTATGCTATATGAAGCAACCTGTCATATGGTACAAATGTCACTGAGTTGGAAGCAATCTAGTTAATCAAATACATGTCTCTTTGATACATTAATAATGATAACATGTGCAGAGAAAACATTATATAAGGATATCCTCAGAAAAATCTCAATCTTTTTTCTGAAGAAAGAAGCCATAGCAAAATGAAGCTCATTTCCTAACAAACTATGACAGTACACTCACCATTATGGTGATGGACTTTAAATCTGCTCTTCTCTAATTATAATTATTCAGATATAGAGAAAAAAAGATAAAACAATGTCATTTTCTTTGTTCTTTAACCTACTGAATACTAACTACTCAACTAGAATAGGTACTACATTATTTCTTATGGGCTAAAGGGTAAAGGAGTATAATGTATACTTAAAATGGGGAAAGTATTAGAACCTTGTCAGAATTGCACATACAGATACCTTGGTCACTTTGAGCACAAGTAAATATGTTAAATGGTATTGTGCTCACTTTAAGAGTGAAAGGTTAGGAGTCAGTTAAACTTAAAGAGCAACCCCACTTCTACTACTTATTAGGTGTGCAAACTTAGGCAAATTGCTTAACCTAATAAGTTCCCTTTTCCTTGTATCTAAAATGGGAGTAATGATGCCTGCTCTGAACAGTGCCTGGCACATAAAGATGCTACTGTTGTTATTCTTTTAAAAATGAGCCAAGATAAACCAAATGAAAAAAAAAGGGAACACAGAGGTACTCAGATTCAGGCCTTGCCTAGAAAGTATTACACTTTACTAGAAGCAATAAAACAAACAACCATAACATAAGAACTAGAGTGAGGAGAACCTGGAAGAAAGATAAATTACTTGCAAAGTTTAGAGGATTCGAGTAAGAAAATACTCTCTCTTTTCCCTTGATCTACCTACTCAATTCTCCAGACAAAGCTCAGAAAGTGACCTGGCACAATGATGGGCACATAGTAGAAGACCAAAAGTATTAGATAAATAACAAAGGAATGCATAAACAAATGATTTCTCTGAAAGCCAAAACTCAGTTAAAGTAAGCTTATACCAACCTAAACTCTTCTATAGGAAAAAAAAAAAAAAAGGTTTCTAGTACTGAAAAATAAAGCATTCTTTGAACTTGACCTGGTCAGATCCAGTTAAAAAATACAGCTACGAATGACTAACTAATCTATGAGAGCACATCACAGGTACAAATGCAGTTGATGGAATGGAAAAAAAGAAATAGCAAAAATAACAAACTCAACAGTTAATAAGAAAACAAGAACTAAACCTATGCCCATTTGAGTATCAGACTGAGTATTACAATTCTATTTCAGCCACTAACTAAAACATGAATTCAGTCAATATTCCACAACTTTCTATTGAATACCAACTATATGGAGCAGGCAAAATGCTAAATGCTATTCTTAATAACAACAACTAATATTTATTGGGTACTTTCTATGATGTAGGTACTATTCTAAGAACTCTATGTATGTGTTTATATTTGTATACACACACATACTCATTTAATCCTCACAACAGTGCTATGAAATAGTACTATTCAGCAAAAGAAGTTGAATAATTTTCCCCTAATGATACACAACTAAAAAATAGGAGAGTTGGGATTCAAGCCAAGGTAGTCTAGAGCCAGAGTCTGTTACTTTAACCTCCAAACTACTGTGTACCATAGAATGCATGTACTACTATGGGAGAAAAACAAGTAAACAGACAATCACCATAAAATGAGACAACACAACGATATGGGGTAAACAAGTATTCTGGGATACAAACAGATCTAACCTAGCCTCAATCAGTTAGGGGGCTGCTTCCAGGGAGAGTGAAACCTCTTCCCAAGAAAGCACTAAAGAAGGGTTAACCCTGGGAAGTGGGAAGGTGGGGGAAGATGGGGAGTCTTTGACATTTCCTTTTACACACCCCTAATATTATTTGATTTTTTATTTTTAATCAGGAGCATGGATTACTTTAAAATAAAAATAAAATCAATAAAAAATTAAATTTTAAATAATTTTTTTAAACTCTCTCCTTTACGTAATCTTCCCAGAATTCTTCACCCATCTAAGTTAATTACCCATTTCTCAATTCTACCTCTATTTTATAAACACTTTTGTTGCACTCATTACATTACATTGTAATTATTTGATTAAACTTCTTTCTTCACTACTAGATTGAGAGCTCTTTGGGGACAGCCTTAGCACCTAGTAACAGTGCTTAGGACATTAGAGAAAGCCAAATGTTTGCTGAACTAAACTAAATTAGGGGAATCACCCATGGCAACCTGACTTATTTGGAAAGAGTATCCAGGGCTATAAAGATCACAGACATCAACCTAGAGTCCAATTATACATGTGAAAAGATGACCATTCATACTTATTATTTCTAGCTATAAGAGCATCTCATCATACAGAAGGAGCATAGAAAATAAAGCTAGACAGATCCAGGGTTTAAATCTCATTCAACAAGCCACAGGAGCTTAGTTAAGTCGCAACCTCTCTATGCCTCAATTTTCTCATTTGTACAACATGGCAAATTATATTTACTTCATAGGGTTGTTTTGAAGATAAAATGAATAACATATGTGAGCATATAGTATAAAACAAGAATTAAAAAGATAGTTTATCCCTTCCTTTTACTAACAGATAAGATTAAGGTAAGAGCAAGACTGAATGGCCTCTTTTAGGAATGAGAAGAATCAGGATTTAGTGAAAGTTTAACAAGGGCTATGTGCAAGGCAAAGTGCTAATCACTTTATATCCAGCATCTCACTTAAATCTTCACAAAAATACTACTTACCTCAAAGGATTATCTCTAATGTGCATATGACAAAGGAGAGTAACTTGTTCAAAATCACAAAACTATCAGGTTTTAGAACTGAGTCTCAAACCTAGGTTTGTAGACTCAAAGCCCATGCTCTTCACTACTATAATACAATAAGTAAAGCATTTGCTATTAATATATAGGATAACTTCGTCAAAATGCCTTATAGGCAAGCATCTGTTTTTATGGACTCTTTGAAAACAGATATTTCTCCTATGCTTACTTCTCTAGAACTTTTTAATAAGAAAGAATGCTTATTAAAAGTCCCAGCCCTTTCCAAAGTAGTTAAATCTTCCTGGAGTGAACTTATTCACTACCCAAAAAATAATGACATAGTTAGCACTCCGCTCCCTTTGGTTTCTCTCCTAACCTACTTACATCCACTCCAGGTAAAGCGTTCCGTTATCGACCTCCTGCTTGGCCTGCAGCTTAGCTTGCTGATAAACTTCTGAAGTTTCCGGTTCACAGAGACCCAGTTGTACAATATTAGGAAATGGCTGTCGTCCAAGAAGATGTCCATTTAAAGATAAAAACTCCTGGAAATTCTCACAGACTGAACAATCCTGTGAACAAACTGAAATCTCCTAGAAACATAACCAGAGCCAAGATTTGACATTTTTCTGTTTCTGTGATCTTGTCACTTTAAAGGCTTAAATAAGATATTCTCTATATGAGCTAAAACTAAATAGCTGACCATTAGGTAACAAATATATAATGACCCTCATCCGAGTTTTAAACATAGGGTAAAAATCTCAACTGATAGAACTATTTTCTTAACAATTCTTTTTTAAAAAAAAACCACTGAACACTTTATTTCTCCAACTTTAATTCTCAATCCTCTCTACATTCCCGATAGGGTAGGTAGCAAAAGAATTAGAATAATCAAAGATCAAAGTAAGGAAATTCTCTCTTTGCCCCATCTATTCTTCTTATTCCCACTATTAAGCCTAGAATTAAATGTCAAAATGAGATGTCCTTGAAGCACTTATAGCTCATATTAACATATACCTTTTCATCCAATATATGCCTATATTCCACAAATTCATGAATCAGATGAGCAGGACCTACAAGTTCCGTTTTTGCTTTAATCCAATCCAAGGAAAACATTAAAGCACAAAGTTCCTTTAAAAAAAAAAAAGTAAGATCAGGAGCACTGTTAAAGAGATCAAAGAATTGTAAGTCTACCATCATTTTCCTAGCACTGCTGACAGGAACTTCACAGATATCTAGAATTTAAGGACAAAAAGGAAGCCAGTGAAAAAGAACACATCATTAATAGTTCCAAAGAAATATAAAATGGACCTCACACATTAACTCAAAATAAATTTCACTTGGATTAAAGACTTAAATATAAAATAGAAAACTTCAAAAAATACTAGAAGTTATGGGTAAATATTTTTGTAACCCTGAGGTGAAAGAAATTTTGATAAACATGACACCAAAGCAAAATACCAAAAAGGAAAATAGTGGTGCATTTAACTACATAAAAACTCAAATCTTCAGGGCCGGCCCGGTGGCACAGCAGTGAAGTTCGCACATTCTGCTTTGGCAGCCCTGGGTTCACCAGTTCAAATCCCAAGTGCAGACAGGGTACCGCTTGGCAAGCCATGCTGTGGCAGGCGTTCCACATATAAAGTAATGGAAGATGGGCACGGATGTTAGCTCAGGGACAGTCTTCCTCAGCAAAAAAGAGGCAGATTGGCAGCAGATGTTAGCTTGGGGCTAATCTTCCTCAAAAAAAAACAAAACTCAAATCTTCAATATAGTAGAAAATAATATAAATAAAATTTAAGACAAAAAATAAACCAGGAAAAAAATATTTATTTACAACACATATGACAGATGAGGGTTAATATTCTATTTATAGAAAATTCTAATAAAATAATAAGAAAAAGATAAATGCCCCAATAGAAAAATAGGTAAAGGCAATGGATGAGAGCCGATTTACAAAATAAAAAGTACAAATGGCCAAAAATCCTACCAATAATCAAAGTGAAACAAAAAAGATTTACTATTTTTAGTATCAGACTTCTAAAGACTAAAAGGAGTGATTAGCTGGAATCAGAAGAAAAGAAACCGCTCATACACTGTTGGGAGTGATGTAAATCAGAGTACCCTCCTGGAAGATAGTCTGGTAAGCTGTATTAAAATTCAAACTGTACACACCACTTGACCTAGAAATTACACTTATAAATATGTGTCCTAAGAAAATAATCAGATGAGTGTGCTTAACCAATCTAATCGTCCATCAACCAACTGGCCAATCATGATGCAGCTACACAATGAAATAGTATGCAGCTTTAAAAATTATGTCACTCTAGGTATACTGACATAAAAAGATGACCACAAAATACAATTAAGTAGGAAAAAAAACATGATATAAGACTCCATTATGATCCCATTTTAGTTTTAATGAACAAGTGTGTGTATCTGAGAAGCAAAATGATCTGGAAAACTATACACAAAAGCATTGGCAATGGTTGTGATCTTTGTTGTCTTTTCATTTTCTTCCTAAATTTTTCCAATGAAAATAAACCATTATCTTCAAAAATCAGAAAAAAAGGCTAAAAAATGAAAAGAAACTGAATTCTGCCTCACTATCATACATAGCAAAAGCTATAAAAAGATGCATTGATCCGGTAATTCCACTTACAGGAATTTTCAAAGGAAATAATATAGGTACAAAGAAAAACAAAAATGTCCATTACAGCATCATAAGGACAAAACAACCGAAAACAACTTAAATGTTCAACACTTACAGTTTGGTTAAGTAAATTAGGGCATGGAGATTTTACTGAAATACCTTCATTCCAATATAGATTATTAAAAGTAAACTATATTTTTATAGGTAAAAAAACCAAGGGACAACAATATACCATTTTTGTAACCAAAGGATAATGTACCTAAGTATAGAAAAATTACTCCAAGTACATATTGTTTTCCAAAATATTAACATTTTGAGTAGAAAGGTAGTCACCACTTCAATTATCATCTATGTGCTGATGATTGTCAAATTTTATCTTTAGTCCATAATTTTCCCCAGAAATCCAAATTCATATATCTAAGTACTCAGTATTTCCAGTCGGATGTCTTAACATGGATATCAGACTCAACACATTCAAAATGAATTAAGCTTCCCTTTGCCCCGAAAAATACTTGTTCTACCCAAACACTTCCCCATCTCAGTTCTTGGCAACTCAAATCTTTCTGTTGCACAAGCTTGGAGTAATCTTTGACTTTTCTCTTTCTCTTATAACGCACATCAAATCAATCAGCTAATTATTATGATTCTATCCCTATATCATCACTTTCTTCCTCCTTCCATGCTTTTTTCTTCTCCTGAGCACTCACCACCTCCTGACATAGTACAAATTTATTTGTCCACTGTCAGACCCCCACCAAGAATGTAAGCTCAAAGAGAGCCTGCGGTATAACCCCATAATGAAGAAAAATACCAGTACATAACAGGCACTCAATAAATATTTGCTGAATGAAGAATGTACTTTCCCACACTCCATTTCCTCTCAAAACTTAAAAACAAATCCATACTGCCCATAAAGGAAAGTTTCTGGTAAGAAGAAAGCGAATTTTTGGTGGTTCATCTACTGCAGTTACTAAGGTATCTTTTTAAATCACTTCAGGTAAAAACAGTAACAAAAACAAAAATATTTACATAGACTATAATTCTATTTTTACTAATAAAAAAATTCTAAACACAGGACAAAATAAAAGTGAGCTAAAAGAAAATACTTTTTAAACGCGCCATCTTACTTTGTGCATATTGGCACTGGCCATGTGATAGGCCAGAAAATTGTACCAATACATGCAGTCCTCCTGATCTGGTGAAAGAGTATGTAGCCTGTGGTGTCTCTGGAACTGAGTGATTATCTTCCTGTGCAGATCCTAAAACCCAAATGAAGCATTTCAGAGGACAGAAATTATTTCATAACCAAAGCACACAGTAACTCCAGCTTCCAAAGCTATTTAAGAATGTACAGAGAATCTCCCCACAAGATACTTATTACAAAAGGAAAAAACAGTAACTTTATAGAAGAGAAACATCAGATACCACTTTAACCAAGTGATGGATGTTAGTGATAATAAGACACATCAATACCCTGATATGATGCACTGAGGAAGACATAACATCACTTCTGTGGTATTCTTGCCAAAAATATATAACCTCGATCTAGTCAGGAGAAACCCAAACTAAGGGACATTGTACAAAATAACTGGCTCTTCAAAAGTGACCATGAAAGATAAAGAAAGCTGGACAATTTTCATAGATTTGAGGAAACTACGGAAACCCGACAATTACATGCAATATGGGATCCTGAATTGGATCTGGACCACAGAAAAGACATTAATGGGAAAGCTGGAGAATTTCAAAAAAAGTCTGTGGATTAGTTAACATAGTGTATCAATGTTAATTTTATGTCTTTGATAACTGTAATTATGTAAGATGTTAACATTGGTGGAAGCTGGGTGAAGGATATATGCATAGAAACTCTCTGTACTATTTTGCAACTTTTCTGTAAATCTAAAATTATTTCAAAATATAAAGTTATAAAAGATATATACAGAGGTGCAAATACCTGAAGCTGGTTGCGATTCTTCTCTGTAAGGAAATCTACTTGAAGATCATGTAAATAATAACGAAATGATTTTCCATTTCGATCACAGAATAAGAGAGACTTATTAACAAACTCCTGCAGTATGTCTTCAACTTCTTCAGTTTCCATGTCCCAGAGAATACATAATACCTAGGAATCATTTTAAGCATTTAATGCCACCAAAGTACAATAACCAGGATTGCAGACAAGGTGTTAACACAAAGAAAACCATATCATAAAGCCTTGAATAAGAATATTTCCCAGGTCAGCCTGGTGGTGCAGCAGTTAACTTTGCACGTTCTGCTTTGGCGGCCCAGGGTTCACCGGTTCAGATCTTGGGTGTGGACCTATGCACCGCGTGTCAAGCCATGCTGTGGCAGGCGTCCCACATATAAAGTAGAGGAAGATGGGCATGGATGTTAGCTCAGGGCCAGCCTTCCTCAGCAAAAAGAGGAGGATTGGTAGCAGATGTTAGCTCAGGGCTAATCTCAAAAAAAAAAAAGAATATTTCCATTTCATTAGAAGCAGCTCAACTCTTCCTCAAGATAGAAAAGAGAGAGAAAGAAGTCAAATGCTTCTCCAGCTTCACTAGAATCACTAAGAAAAAGGTAACTTGTCTGAGTTCAACACTGAGCCCTTGATGGAGATTAAGAGCAGTGGGACTTGTACATCCCCCACCCCACCATCTCAGTCACACAGGTCTCATCCTTCCAATATCCTCTGTAACAATATCCTCAGTACTACATCAAAGGTTAAATGCCATAAATACCCAATGATGAGGTATTACCTTTGTAGGCACCTTAACATCCTTTTGAAGGATGGAAAGATCTGTGTAATAATCTTTGATGTCTTCTCTGAGCATTTCAACACTTATAGACATGGCTTCATCCAGAGCTTCATAATCATAAGATGAACATTTCCTTATCCTCTTAAATTGCTTATTCTGAAGTTGCCTGAGGTAGTACTCCCAGCGGTTGGGAAAATCACGTAAAAGTGCACCAATTAAAGACACTACAAGAGGAGAACCTAAAAAAAACAAAGTCACCATGTTAATACGGTCTCATTTCAAAACTACCACTAAGTTAAGAATCAATTTATTCTTGAACAATTTCTGCTGCATGTTATCCAAAGCCTTAAAATATTTATAACTCTTGGATTAACTTTAGGTATTTATACTAAGGAAGTTATTAGAAATAAGAAATATTTCATTTAAGGATATTTATCACAGGATTATTTAAAATAGTGAAAAATCTTAAGAGGTATGACTGAATAAATTAAAGTATATCACAGTATTACACCACTGGTAGATTTTTTTCAAAAGATATTTAATGACACAGGGAAATGCTCAAGATCTGTTAAAAGGACAAGACTCAAAATTATGTATACCAGTATAATCTGAATATTTTTTCAAAGTTTTATATGTCCTAAAAGACTAGAAAAAATATTCTCATAGTATTAATAATTATCAGATTATGGATAGTCTCTATTTTTTCTTTATAGTTTCACACATTTTTTAAATGTTTCAAAATGGACATGCATCACCTTTATATTGAACACAAATCAAGTATTTTTCCTAAGTTTTAAAATATTTTTTAAAAGTCAATTAACTCAAAATCAAGTATACATTTGATGGCAGAAAGAAAAACAAGAACATATTTCCAAGCATTAATGACAGAAGAAATAATCCTAAGAGCTGACAGATTTGACTATATAAAATTTTAAATTTCTGTATGTCAAAAAAATACTACAAATAAAATTAAAGGTAGACAAAAAACTGGGGAAAAATATTTGCAAAAATATGACAAAGAGCTAATAGCTTTAATAGAGGGCCTAAAAATTAATTAAAAATATTTATATCACAAAAGACAAGTGAATCAAGGATAATTTCTCAAAATGTAAATATTTAATAAACACAAAAGTTTAACTTCACTAATAAAAAAATGCAAATTAAAAAGACATCAGTTTTTACTTATCAAATTGGAACACTATTTTTATAAAATCCCAACCAAAAAAATTTTTAAATTCTGACTCTCACTATGTTTTTTATTCTTTGCAAGCAGAGGTTACGTCTTCATCTCACCCCTCCCGTTAACATACAGTAAGTGTTTATTAAATATTATTTTAACAAATGAATGAATACCAAAATATCATTATCCATTTAGGGTATCAGAGAAGAACCTAAAATACTGAACGTTCTAGTAAAGTTTCTGGACGTTCAAGTGCTAAACTGTCATATTCATTAGCTTAATTTACAAAGGGGTAAAATAATATCTCTATAACCCCCTAATACAGAAAATAACTAACTATACCTTTACACTCTTTTATAATACTGTGAGCTTGTTCTGGCAAATCTGCTTTCTTCATATTAACAAAAAGGGATAAAATTTCAAGTCCTTTTTCTTTTCCTAAGCCACTCTCCACAGGGATTACGTATTTAGGACCTGCAAAATCACAAGACATAATAAGTAATTTGCTATGTCATATATTTAAATGTAATTGAATTAAAACATAAAGGTACTAAAAAGCAAATTAATAATCCTTACCCATTACTGAATCTGTAACACTCCTGTCTCTGGTTGTAAGAAGAATATGACACTGATTGTCAAAAGCTTTTAATACCCAAGGATCCCAAACATCATCCAAGATCAACAGAGACCTAATAAAAAAAAACTGTACTGAGTCACTAGTGACATTCATTTTAAGCATCTTTTAAAAAAAGAGAATGCCATTTAAATTTACAAAATAAAAAAAAAAGAATAGATGTCTACTTCATGGTTCTTCCTCTTTTCTTTGCTATATCTCTTTCACAATATACTGATTGAAACAAGGGGAAAAAAAATTAGAGACTTTCTCCTCCTCCCACCCCAAGTCAATGCATACAAAGTTAAGGACCCTATAAAAAGAGGACTGTGTATACCACATAAGTAGTAGAAATCAGTTTACCTAACGCCTAAAAAAAACTGACCAAGTAATGGGATTTTTCCAGTTCAGTCTTTAAGGACCAAAACCAAAAGAGAACTGAGCTTTGGTTAGTATCAGAATGAATCATAGAACAATAACAATATTTGACCATTTTTTTTTACCTACAAAACTAGCTATTTTATACGTTCCAAGCTAATAGAATACACTAGCAAGAATACTACTTTTAATGTGGTACACAATGGGGTTTTTTTCCAACCAACAAATCAGTTTGTTTATTCATAATGATAAAGAACCTCTGTGCCAATTCCCAATTCCTCTCCAAAAACTTTTTTTAAACTAACCAGAACAAATGGAGAAAAAATGAAACTAAAATCTGATAGCATAATTATACACTAGTGTTTTTATCTGAATGACACACTACTTCTGTACACTATAAAAAAAGACACTAGGGGGCCAGTCCTGTGGCCGAGTGGTTAAGTTCATGTGCTCCACTGCAACAGCCCAGGGTTCCGCCAGTCCAGATCCTGGGCGCAGACCTAGCACCACTCATCAAGCCACGCTGAGGCAGCATCTCACATAGCAAAACTAGAGGGACTTGCAACGAGAATATACAACTATGTACTGGGGGGCTTTAGGGAGAAGAAAAAAAAAAGGGAAGACTGGCAACAGATGTTAGCTCAGGGCCAATCTTTAAAAAAAAAGACGGGCTGGCACCGTGGCCGAGTGGTTAAGTTCACATGCTCCGCTGCAGGCAGCCCAGTGTTTCGTTGGTTAGAATCCTGGGCACGGACATGGCACTGCTCATCAAACCATGCTGAGGCAGCGTCCCACATGCCACAACTAGAAGGACCCACAATGAAGAATATACAACTACGTACTGGGGGGCTTTGGGGAGAAAAAGGAAAAAAAAAGACACTGAGTACATACACAGGTTGGGAAATTGCAAAAGCATAAACCAAAATGATAGTGAGAGAAAAACAAAATGACCGGCTTTATAAGCCATGGTCTGATACATCTGAGAGTGGTAACAATATTTTCCTAAACAGAAATCACTTTTATTTTTGCAAAGAAAGGAAGTAGGACTAGGGAGAAGTTACTGAGCAAGAAAAGAGGGAATGGTTAGTGGTCTCAATCCTATTTCCTCCAGGAAGATGGATACCAGTGACTGTCAAGGGGAGGAGAATATAACAGAGGGACATGGAAGAGAAGGAAGCCAGAGAGAAAGGAGCTGGGCCTCTGTAGCGAGTATGCACCATAATCACTCAGGAGGCTTCATCCAATATTCTGGTATTAATCACCTTACCAATTTGAGAATCACTGCCATATCAGCATTGATTATTATTATTACTATTATTACTGTTACATATGCAAGTGTACTGCACTGCATCAGTAGGTACATTGAGGCATTAAAAGAAAAAGGTCAGAGCCATTACCTAATTCTCATCCAATTTACTGTTATACTCCTAAGGAATACTTTATTCACCTTTGTACTTGGAGCATTTGACCCAGAACCTGGCACAACACTCAGTGTTAACTAAATGAACAAATGAAAGAATGGCTGCTAGATCACAGAAATCAAATCAACAGATTGAATCCCAGGTTATACTCAACATAAGCAGCAATTAAGCTGTTGTCTCGCTTCAAGCTAATGAAAACTGTGAAACAGCAGATAGTGCCTGGCAAATAATTATAATGGTTTTTTTTTTTTTTGAGGAAGATTACCCCTGAGCTAACATCTGCTGCCAATCCTCCTCTTTTTGCTGAGGAAGACTGGCCCTGAGCTAACATCCGTGCCCATCTTCCTCTACTTTATAGGTGGGACGCCTACCACAGCGTGGCTTGCCAAGCAGTGCCATGTCCGCACCCAGGATCCAAACTGGCAAACCCCGGGCCACTGAAGCAGAACATGTGCACTTAACTGCTGCGCCACCAGGCCGGCCCCTAATAGTATTTATTGAATGAATGAATGAACTATTGAAATAAACGAACCCTTGAAGTACAAGGAAGTAGAAGAATTACATGTACCCAAAAATGAAGACAACACAATGGAAGGGTCCCACTAAGTAAATAATCCTTCCTGACTCAGTCTTTTACCAGTTGCCTACACTTATTCTGTCTCTTGTTCAATGTTAATCCATTAGAAAAAATGCATTCAATGTAAGAAGCTTAGATTTTCTAGCAAAGACCGCTCAACAACTCATCTACTTAAGAAAAATTTCTTGAGAGCCTACAGTGGCACATAAGAGATGATGTGGTAGGTAGGATGCAAAGAAGAGAGAAGTAGCCATTTTTAGGCAGCCACTTTTTTTTTTTTTTAACATGAGAAAGAGAACAGCAGGAAAGCAATGGTTCTTTCTTAGATCCTCTACCAAACGGCAAGAAAAGGGTATGATGTTCTCAAGATGTCAGTAGTTAAGTCTCATTGAGACTTCATACACCAACTAAACCTGACCATCTGTACCTTGGGTGTTTGCGCAGCATCAGAATGCGGAGACGGTCTTTAGCCTCTTCAATATTAAGTGGAAGCCTCTGGGAGAAACTCTCATCTTGATCCAATCGTGTGCAAAGATTCTGCAGTTTCATCAGAAGTCCAGATTTGTCTTGTTTCCCAACTGAAAGCCAATGCACACCCCCTGGGAAACAACCTGGTAAGGAAAAGAATAGTAATCTTAAGGCCTTTGAACAGGAGTTCTCCTTTGAAACGTTTTGCTGGTAAGCAGCAGATTTGTTCCTATTTGCAATCTCATCACATTATTCAACTTCTCTCCATTCAGAGTATAAATTTTGCTTGTAGGGTATTATTGAACCTTATAGCCTGAATCTACTAAGAAAAGATGAAGATGTGAAGAAACTGAAGTTTGGAGGAAATCTGTTGCTTCTCAATAAAATCTCACCAAACAAAATTTCACAATCTTTGTCCTATGCCATGAATAATCACTGTACAGCAGAGTTTCGCAACTAAGCACTCTGGACATATTGGGCCAGCTAATTCGTTGTTGTGGGGGACTGTCCTATAGGACTGTAGGATGTTCAACAGCCTCCTTGGGCTCTATCCACTAGATGCTAGTAACATTCCTCCTCCCCAGTTATGATGACCAAAAATGTCTCCAAACAGTGTCAAATTTTCCTGTGGGGGCAAAATAACCTCTGACTGAGAACCACTGATGTCCAGGAAGCATAACTCACTCCTTATGGTTCTCATATAGAGACTTCGAGGACAGTACAAAGTTAGGCTCCAGTCTAGCTCCACTGCTTACTAGCTATGCAATATTTAGCAAATCACTTAACCTCAGTGTCATCTATTATACTGGAATAAGACTGTTTACCCCACCTATTTCAGAGTTGCTGTGAGAAATTAGTGATACAAAATACGTGAAATTGCTATCTTAATTGAAAAGGGTTATAAGAGACAGGATTATTAGTGATATGTATCTGAGAGCACCTTAAAATATGAAGCTTTGAACCAATAAGTACCATATGAGAGTGGATATTATTTGTATTACTGTTACTGTCAATTGTTATCATCATTATTAAGCCATACATATCTTAAAATACATATTTTTATTTACATATTACCAGGAGCCAAAAATCTTAAGCCTTCACAGACTATACTTAATCAGTTCCACATAGATACAAAAAAAAGCAAGAAGGGTCCCTATGTGTAAAATATGGTGAACAGTAGCATTAGATCATACCAGTGGCATTAAGTATAAAGATTTATATTATGTGACAGTAAAAGCATATGAAAAAGCAAAAGATAAATACAAAGAGTTACATTACACCAAAGAGCAATTTATTTACTAGTATTTGCAAATTAAATGCAAGAAGAAATCAATATTTAAAAACTTAATCACCCAAAAGAAATATTTGTGTATATGCACAAAGATCTATTTAAGATGGATTTTTTTGAGCACTATTCTAAGAGTTCTATGCATTAATCTACATTTAATCCTCACAGCAGACTATCAAGCAGACACTACTATTATCCTCATTTTATAGATAAGGAAACTGAGGTATAGAAGGGTTGAGTAATTTGTCCAAGGTTACACAGCTAAGAAGGCAGAACTGGGATGCAAACTTCCAGCATCAATGCTGAACTTCTAAACTATTCTGCCT
Source organism: Equus quagga (assembly GCF_021613505.1). Taxonomy (NCBI): domain Eukaryota; kingdom Metazoa; phylum Chordata; class Mammalia; order Perissodactyla; family Equidae; genus Equus; species Equus quagga. Next base: position 23,038,371 of record NC_060285.1, read on the forward strand.
CCACAAGGAAAACTGTTCACAACAGGAAAAAGCTGGAAACAACTTGCGATGTCCATCTTAACCTCCTGTTCCACTGAAAGCTTCCAAAGCCTGAGGTAGACCCAACTGAGGAAGGGGAGAACCTTACATATAAATGAAGTTTAGAGTATTAAATAGGACTTGACATTTTAATTATTGAAATGAGATTGTTTTTAAAACTTGAAATTACTAGGAACTCTGAACCTGTACAAGGCCAGGGAAAGAATCAGTTCCAGAGAAGAGTTTTGAACAGGCAAAGAGGAAAAAAAGACTAAAGTTGTTTTCTGATTACACCCTACAAACCACAACACAATGGTTACATATTCACTAAATAAACCTAGTAAAACTGCCAAGGTTTATGATCATGAATTTACATTGGAACTCAGCTGGGAGATTTTCTACAGCAAAGGGGAAGCAGCCAACATCATACTCAATGGACAAAAGCTGAAAGCCATCCCTCTGAGGACAGGAACAAGACAAGGGTGCCCACTTTCACCACTCCTATTCAACATAGTACTGGAGGTGCTGCCCAGAGCAATTCGGCAGGAAAAAGAAATAAAAGGAATCCAAATAGGTAATGAAGAAGTAAAACTCTCGTTGTTTGCAGACGACATGATCCTATACATAGAAAACCCCAAAGAATCCACAGAAAAACTATTAGAAATAATCAACAACTACAGCAAAGTAGCAGGGTATAAAATTAACGTGCATAAATCAGTAGCATTTCTATACACTAACAATAAACTAACAGAAAAAGAACTCAAGAACTCTATCCCATTCACAATCGCAACGAAAAGAATAAAATACCTTGGGATAAACTTAACCAAGGAAGTGAAGGATCTATACAATGAAAACTACAAGACTTTCTTGAAAGAAATAGGCGATGACATAAAGAGATGGAAAAACATTCCTTGCACATGGATTGGAAGAATAAACATAGTTAAAATGTCCATACTGCCTAAAGCAATATACAGATTCAATGCTATCCCAATCAGAATACCAAGAACATTCTTCACAGAAATTGAACAAACAATCCTAAAATTCATATGGGGGAACAAAAGACCACGAATTGCTAAAGCAATCCTGAGCAAGAAAAACAAAGCCGGCGGAATCACAATCCCCAATTTCAAAACATACTACAAAGCTACAGTGATCAAAACAGCATGGTACTGGTACAAAAACAGGTCCACAGATCAATGGAACAGAATTGAAAGCCCAGAGATAAAACCACACATCTATGGACAGCTAATCTTCGACAAAGGAGCAGAGGGCCTACAATGGAGAAAAGAAAGTCTCTTCAACAAATGGTGCTGGGAAAACTGGACAGCCACATGCAAAAGATTGAAAATCGACCATTCTTTTTCACCACACACCAAAATAAACTCAAAATGGATCAAAGACCTAAAGATTAGGCCTGAGACAATAAGTCTTTTGGAAGAGAATATAGGCAGTACACTCTTTGACATCAGTTTCAAAAGAATTTTTTCGGACACTGTAACTCCTCAGTTGAGGGAAACAATAGAAAGAATAAACAAATGGGACTTCATCAGACTAAAGAGCTTCTTCAAGGCAAGGGAAAACAGAATTGAAACAAAAAAACAGCTCACTAATTGGGAAAAAATATTTACAAGCCACTTATCCGACAAAGGGTTAATCTCCATAATATACAAAGAACTCACACTGCTTAACAACAAAAAAACAAACAACCCGATCAAAAAATGGGCAGAGGACATGAACAGACATTTCTCAAAAGAAGATATGAATATGGCCAATAGACACATGAAAAGATGTTCATCATCGCTAATCATCAGGGAAATGCAAATCAAAACTACACTAAGATATCACCTTACCCCCGTTAGATTGGCAAAAACATCCAAAACCAAGAACAACAAATGTTGGAGAGGTTGTGGAGAAAGAGGAACCCTCATACACTGTTGGTGGGAATGCAAACTGGTACAGCCACTATGGAAAACAGTATGGAGATTTCTCAAAAAGTTAAAAATAGAAATACCCTATGACCCAGCCATCCCATTACTGGGTATCTATCCTAAGAACCTGATATCAGATATCTCAAGAGTCCGTTGCACCCCTATGTTCATCGCAGCATTATTTACAATAGCCAAGACGTGGAACCAGCCTACATGCCCAGAAACTGATGATTGGATAAAGAAGATGTGGTATATATACACAATGGAATACTACTCAGCCATAAAAAAAGACGAAATTGGCCCATTCACAACAATGTGGATGGACCTCGAGGGCATTATGTTAAGCGAAATAAGTCAGTCAGAGAAAGACGAACTCTATATGACTCCACTCATAGGTGGAAATTAGTATATTGAGAAGGAGATCTGATCGGTGGTTACCAGGGAAAAGGGGGGGTGGGGGGAGGGTACGGAGGGGGAAGTGGTGTACCCACAACATGACTAACAAAAATGTACAACTGAAATTTCACAAGCTTGTAATCCATCATAACATTAATAAAAAAAAAAAAAAAAAGGGGAAGCAAGCAATGGTCTGGATGGAGCAACAGGAAGTAAAAAGGAATACCTACTCCATACTCCATCTTCTAGCATAGAGAAGAAGGGATCAGCTTTAACTAAAGAGAAGGAGGGAACTAAAGAGCCAAGAGTATGTGCTAAGGAGCAACCGAATGCCGGGCAAAAAAATCTAGGCCCAAGCCTAGGAGGCAGCTGACAGGATAAATAGAGGATATTGTGGAATCAATGGATAAGACTTTATAGGTCAGAAAACTGTAGTAGTAAACTTTAAGAACAGAATAGGCGGAGGTAGGCAAAGAGTAGAAGAGAATGTTTAACATCAAGATTTGAAAAGTGGTGTTGTTTCTGGTAATGCCAAGGACCAGGGTCCAGTCTATGATCAGGAAGTACATGGCTGAAGGGGAGTGAAGAAAATGTTTACTGCAGAAAGAGAGGTCAAGGAGCTGAGAGGCTAAGATTTTGGACTCATTCACATAGATATAGAAATCACTAAGAGTGCCCCAAAACGGTGGGGGGGGCAGGGCGGTGTTAAATCTATAACTAAGAACAACCACCATCAATGAGTGAGAGGGCAATAACACAACTAGGAAAGATTAGAGAAATGAACGTCAAAGAACAAAGAATTTTCTGGGGAAAGAAGGTCTGGATGAGGCCACAAAGAGCAAGGACAACATCCACCCACTTCCTAGCACTGAAGTATTTGAGGTATAAAGGGAAAAAAGTTGTTATACCACTAAAGAAGGCTATGGAGAAGGTGGTATCCTCAGGGAACTTCCCAGTTTCAGATAAGGCAAGGAGGTAACCATTCTAAGAAGCGGTAGATGACATAGAGGAGTTTCCTGATCACAGAGGAAGAAGTCTAGAGGGTAAGGCAGGAAGGCTTGGGAAGGGGAGGGGGAGGTGTGGGGCATGCCTAGAACAGAATCTGGCAATGTACTGAGTAGTAACTGCCTAAGAATCTAAAAGATGACAAATGACCAGGAGACAGAGAACTCGGCAATAACTGAGGTGAAGACAGCGCTGTGAACCAGGGTTTGATTATAGAGCCAGTGACTTCGATCAATGCAGACAAGTCCTACGCCTTACTGCCGAAAGCTTCCTGAATTTCCCTTAGGCTTCCTTCAGTGTAAGTCAACAGTTACAAAACAGTAAATCCCTGAGGCTTCGTTTAGAGTTATAGCAGTGTTCTGTGTGTGTACACATTTGTAAACGCACAAGAAAAAGTTTGGGAAAACTCACTCTAAACTGTTAACCATGATTATCTCTGGTGAAGAATTTAGGAGAAAGGGGAGAAGGGCAAGCAAAAAGAATTTTTATTTCTTTTTAAATGAAAATACCATACTGTAATATGTAAACAAACAAAGTTTTAAACTACCAGTTGCTGCTAAGTTTTTTTTTTAATTTGTGCTTTGTATTTAAAATTTTTTTTAATCATCCTAGGATTAATGATAAGGCAAAGAGAGTATCCTGATACAGCAAATAAACACTTCAGATTTAAATTTAAGTACCTAATACCTACATCAAAAGTTTTTCTCTCCTAAATTTAAATTACAGCATTATAAATATATGCAAGAAAAAATAAAACACTACTAGCTTTAAAAAGAAAGACAAACCAACCAAATAACCAATTGATCTTCAAATCTCCTACCTCACAACATAAATACTGAAGCATTAATTCCACGTTTCAAAGAATCTAAACATCTTGACTATGGGCACAAGAGGGAGCAATTTAGCTCTGAATGAGGCTGGTACCTATAATTCACTCAGAGAAAAATTGTCTTTATTCAGAAAAAATTAACCCCATTCTTACTTTCATATGAGGTTTCTCTTGGTAGCAATTAATAATCTAATAGCATCAAGGAAATCTTGGGAAAGACAAAAGCAAACAGGTAGACAGCCTCTGGAGAAAGCTTCTATGCTTTAAAAACTCATTATATAAATACAACAGTGTAAATGGTTTAAAAATATGTCAACTCTACAATTTCCCTATCAAAAAGCAGAGTTGAACTTTCAAAAGGAAACAGGACTACTTAAATATGTACAAGCATAAACAGTTAAGAACTTAATATTGTTTCAGTTATACCAAACACCACCCTAAAATAACAAAATTTCTATAAGAACCACAGTTTGTTTTTATTTTTTTTAATTAAAATATAATTGACATTCAATAGCCTATTAGTTTCAGGTATACATCATAGTGATTCGGTATTTATATATATTACGAAATGATCGTCACAATAAGTCTGGTGACCATCTGTCACCAAAGTTATCACAATATTATTGACTATATTCCCTAAGCTGTACATTACATTCCCATAATTTATTTATAACAGGAATTCTGCACCTCTTAATCTCTTCCATCTATTTCACCTGCCCCCCCAACACTTCCCCTCTCTGGTAACCACTAGTTTGTTTCCTGTATCTATGAGTCTCTTTCTGTTTTGTGTGTTCATTTGTTTTGTTTTTTTAGACTCCACATATAAGTAAAATCATACGGCATTTGTCTTGCTCTAGCAGACTTATTTCACCTAGCGTAATATCCTCTAGGTCCATCCATGTTGTTGCAAATGGCAAGATTTCATTCTTTTTTATGGCCAAGTAACATTTCATTGTATATATATACCACATCTTCTTTATCCATTCATCTATTGACAAACACTTAGGTTGCTTCCATACCTCGGCTACTGTAAATAATGCTACAATGAACATAGGGGTGCAGATAGCTTTTCAAATTAGTGTTTTCATCTTCTTCAGAAGTGGAATTGCTGGACGGTATGGTAGTTCATCGCATGGTAGCTTTATTGTGCGTGTGTGTGTGTGTGTGTGTGTGTGAGGAAGATTGGCCCTGAGCCAACATCTGTTGCCAATCTTCCTCTTTTTGCTTGAGGAAGATAGTTCCTGAGCTAACATCCGTGCCAATTTTCCTCTACTTTTTGGTATATGGGACGCCACCAAGGAATGGCTTATGAGTGGTGTGTAAGTCCACGCCCAGGATCCAAACCTGTGAACCCTGGGCCACCGAAATGGAGCACGCGAACTTAACCACTACACCACTGGGCCGGCCCCAGTAGTTCTATTTTTAATTTTTGAGGAACCTCCATACTGTTTTCCATAGTGGCTGCACCAATATACATTCCTGCCAACAGTGTATGAGGGCTCCCTTTTCTCCACATCCTCACCAACACTTATCTCTTGTCTTTTTGATAATCACCATTCTGACAGGTACAAAGTGATATCTCATTGTGGTTTTGATTTGCATTTCTCAGATGATTAGTGATGTTGAGCATCTTTTCATGTGCCTGTTGGCCATCTGTATGTTTTCTTTGGAAAAATGTCTCCAAGTCCTCTGCCCATTTTTTAATTGGGCTTTTTTTTGATATTAAGTTGTGTAAGTTCTTTACATATTTTGGATATTAATAGATGTATGATTTGCAGAGATCTTCTCCCATTCAGTAGGTTGCCTTTTCATTTTGTTGATGGTTTTCTTTGCTAAAGCTTTCTAGTTTGACACAGTCTCATTTATTTTTGCTTTTGTTGCCCTTGCCTGAGGAGACTGGTCCAAAAAAATACTACTAAGACCACTGTCAAAGAGCTGACTACCTATGTTTTGTTCTGGGAATTTTATGGTTTCAGGTCTTATATTCAAGTCTACAATCCATTTTGAATTAATTTTTGTATATGGTATACCCCAACACCATTTATTGAAGAGACTGTCTTTTCCCTATTATATATTTTTGCCCCCTTTGTTGTAAATTAATTGACCATATAAGTGTGAGTTTATTTCTGAGCTCTCTATTCTGTTCCATTGATCTATGTGTTTGTTTTCATGACAGTACTATACTGTTTTAATTACTATAGCTTTGTAGCATAGTTTGAAATCAGAGAGCATGATACCTCCCAGCTTTGTTCTTCTTTCTCAAGATTGATTTGGCTATTCAGGATCTTTTATGGTTCCATACACATTTAAGGATTCTTTATTCTAGTTCTGTGAAAAATGCCATTGGTATTTTGGTAAGGATTGCACTGAATCTGTAGATTGCTTTGGGTAATACAGACATTTTAACAATATTAATTTTCCAATCCATGAGCACGGTCTATGTTTCCATTTATTTGTTACCTTCAATGTCTTTCATCAATGTCTTATTGGTTTTCAGACTGCAGGTCTTCCACCTCCTTAGTTGAATTTATGCCTAGGTATTTTATTCTCTTTGATGCAATTGTAAATGACATTGTTTTCTTAATTTCCTCTTTCTGATTAGGAACCAGTTTTAATGAAGTTTCTAACCCTTACAGTCATCTACACTTTCAAAAGAGGAAAAGCTTTTGTACTACAATTAAATGCAAAAAATCCAATGTTCCTATATTTTAGAATGCAAGCAAACTCCAGAGATTAAAATTAGGAAAACTCTCTACTCTTGAACTAGTGGATATACAAAAGCAGACTCTAAACAGATTAAAGAGCTAAATATGAATGGTAAGATTGTTAATAGGACTAGTTAAGCAAAATCCAGGAAGCACAAATTAGAAGGCAAAGAAATTGATTAATTTGACTACATCAGAATGAAAGATTTCTATTAAGGACATCCAGGACAAAGTTACTACAGATGACAAATAAAGATAAGATATTTACAAAGTCTAAAACCAACAAGGTCTAATGTCTAGAATATACAAGAAACTCTTAAAAAGCAACAAGAAAAAGATGGAAATCTCAATGGAAAAACAGACAAAATTTATAAACAAGGAACCCCAAAAGGCTAAAAAGCTTATGAAGAACAGCCAAACTCAAGTTGTCAGATAAATACAAATTTAAAAATACCACCTTACATCTGCGGCCTGGCAAAAATTACAAAGCTGAATGATACCTAGTGTCACTAGGGAAGTGAGGATATAGGAGCCCTCACACACTACTGGTGGGAATGCAGAGATGGGAGGGCAATCAAATTTGATAGTTGTATGCCCTGTAATTCACTAATTCTGCTCCAAGCTTCACACACTCAAGAAATTCTCACTTCTGTAAAAGTTCAACCCAGCTTGGCTGAGGAAGCAAAGAGTTGGAGACAATCTACATACCTATTAACTAGGAGAACAGACTGTAAAATGTGTTGGATACACCCCATGAAAGGTAGCAATCAGGTGTACAATAGGTATACACAGCAACAAGGAAAAATCTTTAAAAAATAGTGTCAAGAGAGGTAAGAAACAGAATAAAATAATGAACACAATTACATTTATGCAAATTTAAAATATCTGCATACAAATAAACATTTTACAAGAAAACATATATTACCCATACATTTACAAAGAATATACATTAAATACATCAGAAGGATCGCCTTTGGAAAGGTGTGATATTATGATTAAACATACATTTGGTCTTCGTCTGTTCCTGGCACACAGCTCTAAAACCCTTGTAATTTCTCATATTAGAGCCATAGTGTATCTTTTGTTGTAATATTTAGTTTTGTTTCCAATTCATGAAATAGCTCCAGAGCTATAAAAGTGAAATGGGTGTCTTATGTTATTCATAAAACAAGCCCCTTTCAATCACACCTGAGTTTACGCTAATGAAGTGATTTTTGGAAAGCCCCTAGATAACATAGGGATGGGGGCTGCTTGCCAGGAGAACCAAGCAAATGATTAGAGGGTTAGAACTTTCAGTCCCACTTTCCAGACCTCTGGGGAGGAGAGAGAGGCTAGAGATTGAGTTCAATCACTAATGGCCAATGATTTAATCAATCATGCCTAGGTAATGAAGCCTGCATAAACATCCAAAAGGGCAGGGTTCAGAGAGCTTCTGAGTTGGTGAACACATGGACATATGAGGAGAGTGGCACAGCCAGAGAGGGCATGTAAGCTCTGCGCCCCTTTCTCACATTCCCTGCCCTATGTATCTCTTCCATCTGGCTGTTTCTGCATTATATCCTTTTATAATAAACCAGTAAGCTAGTAAGTAAAATGTTTTCCTGAATTCTTGAGTCACTCTAGCAAATTAATCAAACCCAAGGAGAGAGAACCTCCAATCTATGGTTGTTTGGTCAGAAGCACAGGTAACAACTTGGACTTGCAATTGACATCTGAAACAGGGGGCAGTCTTGTGGGAGGAAACCCTTAACCTGTTGGATCTGATGCTATCTGCAGGTAAACAGTGTCAGAATTGAGTTAAAGGGCCGGCACCGTGGCCGAGTGGTTAAGTTCTCGTGCTCCGCTGCAGGCGGCCCAGGTTTCGTCGGTTCGAATCATGGGCACAGACATGGCACCGCTCATTGAACCACGCTGAGGCGGCGTCCCACATACCACAACTAGAAGGACCCACAACTAAGAATATACAACTACGTACCTGGGGGCTTTGGGGAGAAAAAGGAAAAAAAATAAAATCTTTAAAAAAAAAAAAACTGAAATCTAGGGGCTGGCCCTGTGGCCGAGTGGTTAAGTTCGCGCGTCCGCTGCAGGCGTCCCAGTGTTTCGTTGGTTCGAATCCTGGGCGCGGACATGGCACTGCTCATCAAACCACGCTGAGGCAGCGTCCCACATACCACAACTAGAAGAACCCACAATGAGAAATATACAACTATGTACTGGGGGGCTTTGGGGAGAAAAGGGAAAAAATAAAATCTTTAAAAAAAAAAAACTGAAATCTATCATAAAAAAAGAATTGAGTTAAATTATAGGACACTCAGCTGGTGTTGAAGAATTGTTGGATGTGTAGAAAACTCATACATCTGGTGTCAGAAATGAAGTAGTGTTGTAGTTATGAAGAGGAGACATATATGAGAAGTATGTTTTTCCTTAGGGGAGTGGAAGGGAATTGAGAACAGAAATTTTAAAAAATAAATTTTAAAAAACAGCAAGAAGCTAAGTCTTATGCAGACCTAATATGACAATGGGCTGTGAACTAAAGAAAATGATTGACTGAGTCCTCTGTACAGCCATGCATCACTTTAATGACAGGGATACATTCATAGAAATGTGTCGTTAGGCAATTTCGTCATTGTGCAAACATCATAGAGTGTATTTACACAAAACTAGAAGGCACAGCCTACTACACACCTAGGCTATACAGTACTAATCTTATGAAACCACCATTGTATATATGGTCCGTCATTGACTGAAGTGTCGTTATGTGACACATAACTATACTTGAGACTTCAAAAAAGTATATGGGGGGGGCTGGCCCCGTGGCCGAGTGGTTAAGCTCGCGCGCTCCGCTGCATGTGGCCCAGTGTTTCGTTGGTTCGAATCCTGGGCGCGGACATGGCACTGCTCATCAAACCACACTGAGGCAGCGTCCCACATACCCCAACTAGAAGGACCCACAACGAATAATATACAACTATGTACCGGGGGGCTTTGGGGAGAAAAAGGAAAAAATAAAAAATCTTTAAAAAAAAAAAAGTATATGAGGGACATGAATTAAGCTCACTATTCACCAGACAACTGCTAGTATCTCTGACATTTTTCAAAGTGGTTAAAATCTATTCCAAGAGCACAATTTATACAATTCCTGGGTAATTAATTCCATAAGTTGCTGGTCAACTTTAAAGCCTAAAAATGAAAATTCACCCCAATAATCTAGAGTGATTTAAATTGAGTTGAGGGGCACACTTGTAACCCTATGAATTACTGTTATTATACATACATAGTATTGAGGGTCTAATGGTTAAGATTCGGCGCTCTCACTGCCACGGCCTGGCTTTGTTTCCTGGGTGGGGAACCACACCACCCGCTGTCAGTTTTCATACTGTGGTGGCTGCATGTTGCTGTGATGCTGAAAACCATGCCACTACTATTTCAAATACCGGCAGGGTCACCAATGGTGAACAGTTTCAACAGAGCTTCCTGACTAAGATAGACTGGGAAGAAGGACCCGGCCACTCACTTGCAAAAAAAATTGGCCATGAAAACCCTATAAATAGCAACAGAGCATTGTCTGATATAGTGCCAGAAGGTGAGAGGATGGCACATAAAGACTGGGCAGGGTTCCACTGTTCTGTACACAGGGGCACAAGGAGTCAGAATCGACTTTATGGCACTAACAACAAACAAAAATATATATATTGTAAGGAAATTCATCATAATATTGAAAGGAAAAGTAATTCCTTCACACGAAAGGAACCCAATTTTATCCTGAAATATCCTGGGTCATCAAGTTTGCAGTAGAGGTAAAAAAAAAAAAAAAGAATAATAAAAATAAACCCTTGGTCCTGAGATTTGTATGGAGCTGAGCCCCAGGAAACTTCTCTATAATGACAAAGGGGAAAAATCAGGGTTCAGGAATTGGACATATTCGGACAAGAGTATGATCAATGCTGCTGACAAAGGCTGTGAGCTACAAACTAAAGCCAGATGTGTACAATAGATCCACCCTAGCCTCCATCTTTCTAAATCTCTTAGAGGCTTACTATTTATTCCATTCATTTTGCTATCTCATCAGAAACTGTCTTGATTATGTATTGTAAATCAAAAAAGTTTTATTAACAACTAGAAGTCAGGAACTGTCTTTAAGTTCCCTTAGAACTCACTAATGAATACAGGCACCAGAGACTGAGGGAGCTATATAACTGTTCCTGCTGAATACCCTGAGAACCTACCAGACTCATCAAGGTCAGGAGTATACCTACCAAATGTCCTAAATCCTCTGCTATAGCGTGCCCTTCCCCATTGCAGTAACTACGCAATACCCTTCCCACCTACCCTACTCCTCCATTCCAACCTAGTCTGCCTGGTAAACTTCTATTCTTTCTCCAAACTCCAGCTAAAATGTCATCTCATTCAGGAAGCCTCTCCTGTCTATCCTCCTCCCCCAGAGAGAGAACACTTCCTTCCTTTGTTCTAACTTCGTACCTTACACTTGTTTCTACTGTTCAATTTATCATGTATATCATAATTTGTTTACACGTCTGTCTCCCCTACTAGACAGTGCGTGAATTCCTTAGATGCACAGACTGTGCCTTCTTTTTGGATCCCCAGTGCCCAAAACAGTGCCAAGCTCCATAGCAAGCTCTCAAACATTTACTGAACACGTGAATACCTGAAGTGAGAAAAGGCAGTCACCAAATGTCGAATAAATCGATAAAACCTACCCACAAAAACCCACTGGTTGCCACAGTCAACTCCCAATTTTTCTTTATCTCGGGACTTACAGATAAGAGAGACAAGTTACTAAAGATTTTTTACTTTAAAGACAAGCAACTGATAGAATTAATTACAGAAATGGAATTAATAGTTTAATACAGGATGCCAAACACACGGGAGAAGCACCCACTAGGACAGTCATTAATGGGAACTGAGTTTCCAAGAATCTCCTACCCCACAGCGCTCTAGCCCACAACAGACACTCACTTGACAGGAAGATGGAAGTCTAGTACTGCCTCAAACGCAGCGATGTAACCTGGACAACCTTTCAAGATCCTTTTTCAACCCTACCATCCCCTGAATTGTTAAGATACAAGGGAACCTGCTTCATTTCAGTGATAAGTGCCCTCCAATAATAAATGAACTTACTGGCCTGGCTAACCAAGCCTCATTGTGACAGGTTAGGTAAAAAAATAAATTTCAAATTTAATCATGCCTGTCGTAGGCAGAATAACGGCCCCCCAAAGAAGTCCACATCTTATTCCACAGAACTTGTAAATATGTTACCTTACACGGCAAAAGGGACTTTGCAGATTCGATTAAATTAAAGATTTTGAGCTGAGATCATCCTGGATTATCCAAGGGGCCCAACGTAATCGGAACAGCCCTTATAAAAAGGAGGCAAGAATATCAGAGTCAGAGAAGATGATGTGATGACAGAAGCAAAGATCAGAGAGACAAAGATTTAAAGATGCCATGTGCTGCCAGCTTTGAAAATGAAGGAAGGAACCATGGTCAAGGAATGAAGGCCACCTCTAGAAGATGAACAATACAAGAAAAAGAACTCTCCCTAGAGCCTCCAGAAGGAACTCAGCCCTGCTAACTCCTTGATTTTAGCCCAATAAGAACTATTTTGAACTTCTGACTTCCAGAACTGTAAGATAATAAATTTGTGTTGCTTTAAGCCACCAAATTCTTGGTAATTTGTTACAGGAGGAACAGGAAACTCATACACTGCCTAAAGAATATCTCCTTAGCCAGCAACACATGGTAATCAAAACTTACCTTCTAAGAGGGTATGATCTCGAACAGCTTCTGCAGCTAATACAGACTTCCCACAACCTGCCATTCCATAAATGGTGACCCATCCCGGTTCACCATCCAATTTGAGGAGTTTCTGCCGAATTGCATGAACCAGCTTCTTTCTAGTAACAAAAACAACTGGCCTCTGTGGTACTCCACCTTCACACAGGACTGTCTTTACTGAAATTCAAAATAAAACAAGTAGGAATGAATACAACTTTGAGGTGGTAACACAATACCATAAAAACCAAAAAGAGCAAGGCTGAGGCCTTAGCCTCAAAATTTCCAAGAGAAATGAGAAAATGTGGCTAGCACATTAACTTCAACTTTCTGATTTCTCAGAACAGCTAGAACAAAAGCAAACATATACCTTTCAAGATGACTACAGACAATGGAAATCTCCATCTATACCTGCCCTTACTCACTCTATGCCTCCCTGACTCTCCAGTCTCCTTTTTCTCAGATTGAAAACTGGGAAGGAGAGCGTAAAGAGAAGAACATGGAATCCCTTTCAAGAACACAGATTCTTAGTCTTTCCTATGCATGAATTTGATAAACATAGAACTAGAGAAGAACTTAAATACAGGCCTATAAATTGTCTTATTATCTCTAACAATTAGGGTATGTATATTATTACCTCAGCAGTAGACAGTTCACTGGGCAAGAAGAAAATGTGAGAGTTAACAGAGATGCAAATAAAAAGACTTAAATTGGAAAATATAGTTTTTTCACATGCATTTTTTCAATGAACTAATCAGTCTCTTCAGCAGACTCTATCTACAGTAACACAAAGCTGCAGCAAGGTAGCCATTGTGAGAGAAGGTATCATGGATACAAACCATATGAAGTTACTCCAACAAGCAAATCTTTGCCGTTGGAAGAAGAGATAACAGGAATGCCACCATGGAGAAGGGCAGCAAGATCTTTATATCCTTCTTGTAGTAGAGCCTTGTAGAATGATATGTAGCAATAATTATCCTTTTTAAGTATCATTTTAATTAACATAGCTGCTTTTTGCTGTCGAGTGGGCTGGAAAAAAATAAGTAGTTTAGCATGCTACAAAGAATATGTTTGCAACATAAATTAGTGGAGACCAGTACAGGTTCCAAAATAAATTCTAAAAATTTTTAAGAAAGCATAGACTGCCTCAGAGGGCTTTACCTCATTTTTTACTTTTTCCTCCTCCGATACTGTTAAAACTCCATCACTAATCATGTAATCCATGATGTAGGAGGTTTTGATGTCCTTTTCCAGGGCTTCTCTATGTTGAAGTAAACAATTTCGAGCTTTTGCATCCATCCTCCTTCAAATTTTTCTCTTTCTGAACTGTCAACCATGAACTACAAGCAAAACATCAAAATATGTGTTAGGCCAATAAAGATATGAAAAGATGTGTAACCTCACTGGTAATCAAGAAATGTAGAGAAAATAAGATTTATTTTGCGAAGATTTTTTTAAATGGACAAAACCAAACGCTTTCAGAGATGTGCAAAAATAGGTATTTTTAGGCACACTTGAGGAGAGTACAAAATGGATGCAACTTTTCTGGAAGGCATTATGATAAAATATAGAAGTGTTTACAGTAAGCACTGTCTTTTTAACCCAGAAATCCCACTTCTAGGAATTTACCTCAAGGAGACATTCAGATAAGTATACGAAAATATGCACAATAAGAGTTAACAGAGAGTGTGTTGAGGTGAGACAAAAAGATGAAAACATCCTAAACGCCCATTATTCTGAGTATGGATTAAAAAAATTAGAGTATGTACATAAAATAGAATATTACACAGCCATTTAAAATGGTAAGACACATCTCCATGTACTGACACAGAAAGATGCAATGACACATTGCTGATTGAAAAAATTAGAAATATGATCCCATATATAGAACAAAATATTTGTCAGTATCATATAAATACATAGGGAGATGTTTAGAAGTTTGTTCAACAAAACGTTTGGGTTACTTCCAATTAGCAAGATATATCCCATATCTTTTTTGTACTTTTCTACATTGTCTTAATTTTTCTCAAAACACATCATCATTTTTACGATTAAAAAAATTCTTTTAAGGGGGCTGGCCCCGTGGCCGAGTGGTTAAGTTCGCGCGCTCTGCTGCAGGCGGCCCAGTGTTTCGTTGGTTCGAATCCTGGGCGCGGACATGGCACTGCTCGTCAGACCACGCTGAGGCAGCGTCCCACATGCCACAACTAGAAGAACCCACAACGAAGAATACACAACTATGTACCAGGGGGCTTTGGGGAGAAAAAGGAAAAAATAAAATCTTTACAAAAAAAAAAAAAAAAAATTCTTTTAAGATTTTATAAACAGTGGCCATACTGCAGTCCTAATGCTTGGAAACCTCGTTTTCTTTGTCCAATATAAGACTAAATAGAGCACTACTGGTACTGAGTATTAGTTCTTGCTCAAGGTGAGTGTCAGCTCTAGGTCTTCAGTGGTAAACACATTTCTCACATGCTCACTCCACTAATGTTTCAGCTGAGCTGCTAAGTATGACAAAACTACAGAAAATACCCTCTGACGTCATTTCTTGAATTAAGAGGACACAAAGAAAGAACAATATTCTTCACAGTACAATACTCTAAGTTTCCACCAGCTTTATTTCATATACATTGCAAACTTTTCCACGGGTATAAAACCCAGATCGGGGGCTGGCCTGGTGGCATAGGGCTTAAGCTCGTGCCCTCCACTTTGAAGGC
Source organism: Equus quagga (assembly GCF_021613505.1). Lineage (NCBI taxonomy): Eukaryota > Metazoa > Chordata > Mammalia > Perissodactyla > Equidae > Equus > Equus quagga. The sequence goes on from NC_060285.1 coordinate 23,053,762, forward strand.
CCAGGGTTCACAGGTTTGGATGCCAAGCAGATCTATACACTGCTCACCAAGCCATGCTGTGGGACGGCCCACATACAAAATGGAGAGAGACTGGCACAGATGTTAGCTCCGGGCCAATCTTCCTCACCAAAAAAAATAACCCAGATCAGAATGTTTGCAAGTTTTTAAAATATTAACAGAACTCTAGCCAACATATTACAGTGAGTGTCTAAATGTGTTTGTTAATTAATTCATTCAATAAACATTTGAGCTCCTCCTATGTGCCAGGCCCTAAGTCTACAGAGAAGATTAAATCATATCCCTGAAGGTATTCACAATATAGCAAGAGAGAAAAATAGATAATTAGAATGTGATGTCCTAAACGAAAAAATAGAGATAAGCACAAGTAATTTAGAGTGCACAGAAGAGCAGCAATAATCATTAAGCCTCAGTGATGACCATATATTTTTAAAGTGCAACTAAATGTGGCACCATACTTATCAAGGTTCAAAAAACGCCCAGTACTGGTATGAAACTGATCGATAAAAGAAAAACTTCTGATTAGAATCAAAGCTATCATATTTTTTAAATGTTAATAATGTTTTATGCTCTCAATTTAAATATAAAACATCTAATTTTTAATAATAAAAGTCGATTTCATAAAACAAAAACTTCTTTTGTAGGCTACGTCCAATAGTTAAGCAAATAGACACTCTGACAATCTGAAACTAATTTCCAAGTCTACCTAGCCATATTTAAACTAAATATGTAAATTTCCTAAGTTTTTAAAGTCTGCACAAATATTCTGAACAAGTTCTCAGTGTCCCACCTTTCTCAATCATATCAAAACGGGAAGTCAAAACTCTTCACAGTTGGGAAATGGAAAGAAAGTAAAGGGCAATTTCATCCACAAAAAAACCGTAATAGTTGACTACTTCCTCCTTGGATAATTTCTCTTCCTGGTACAGGAGTAGGATGATAATCAATTACACCTTGTCCCAGAATTCTGAGTCCCTGAAATCGGCTACTGAACCTCTAAAGAAAGCAGCTCGGGCAGCAAAGCAAGGCGCAAACTTACCCGAACCTTCGCACCAGGGTCTTACGGGGAAGAGCGGCCCTTCGGGGCCAGACTGAGAGATCAAGTTTGGGGACGAAAAGGCCAGAGGGCCTCCGAAAGGGCACGCAGGGCTTGGGGCGCAGCCCCGGGACAAGTCCGGACCTCAAAGGCGCCGCACCGGGGCCTCGGCAGCCCGGGGAGCCTGAAGACCCCCGCGCACCTCCGGCCGGCGGAGGAGGCGTCCCCGCCGCTGGCTGACCACAGTCCCGGGGCGCGGAGGGGAGGCCTGGCCCAAGGGCCGCCCTCTCGGGGAACCCCACCCCCGACACAAAGAGAGGAGAGCCACTCGGGTTGTCGCTCCTTCCCTCCGGCGGCAGTTGCACCCCAGCCACTCGGGACTCCGCCGCGGCTATCTCCAAGTCCTGGCGGGTCGCTGACGGCCCAGACTTCCTCGCCGCCGGCTCCCTCACCCCTTCGACCCAAGAATAGAGCACCCGCGTCCACTTAATACCGCCTCCTCTCCGCCCCAGTCCCACAGAGCAGTCAAACCCCGCTGGGCCCGCCCAGTCCGAGCAGTGCACGCCCGCGCATGCAAATAAACACGCGCCGAGCCCCTCGGGGTGCACGCCGCCGCGCGCGCACCCGCTCCAGCTGGTGCCCACGCGCGCACAGGTAGCGCCCCCCGCAGGACCCCGCAGCGGGGGCGTGGCTAAGCCACAGGGGCGCGCCGCGTCCCAAGGAAGGGAGGCCCGCGGCGGCGGCGCGCTCGACGTGGCGCGAGCGGCTCCGCCCCGCCCCCGCGCGTCCTGGCGGCCGGCTCGCGCCCGGCAGCTATGATTTCCTCAGGTTTGCAGCGTTAGCGCAGAGACGGGCGGAGGTAGGCCTCCTGTCCGCCTCAGCTGGAGGACTTAGCAGGCGGGTGGCTGGGATGCGCTGTGAAGCAGCGAGGATGGCCGGCAGAGGGAGGGGACTGGTTTCCGGGCGGCGCCAAATCCGAGAGGGGGCGCGGTCACCGCCGAGGCTGCCGGCGGAGCTCAGGCGGCCACGTCCCGATCCCCCAGGGTGAAGAGGCGGCCTGGGTTTGTCGTCCTCGGGACCTCCAACATGTCGGAGGTGAAGAGCCGGAAGAAGTCGGGGCCTAAGGGAGCCCCCGCGGAGCCCGGGAAGCGGAGCGAGGGCGGGAAGAGCCCCGAGGCCCGATGTGCTGGAGGCGGGGGCTGGGCGGACCCCCGGACCGGCCTGAGCCTGCTCTCTCTGGGGACGTGCCTGGGCCTGGCCTGGTAAGTGTCCGGCCTCCGCTGGTCGCCCCGCTCTTCAGGGCTCCGGCCCCACCCGACTCAGCATCCGGTAACCTCCAACCCCGAGACTTGGGACTTCTGTTCCGCTCCCTCGACCCCAAAGAAAGGACAGCCCAACTTTTTCTTTCCTTTCGCTCGTTTCTTGTAACTCCTTTTTCCTACTTACTAGTGTCGTGCCGGGATCGCTCAACTGGAATTGAGGCTAAGGTTTGGGGAGGAGTCAGCCTTTAGGCGAGGCGGATTCAGCCAAATTTTATTTAGCGCCTGCTACACGTCAGGAGCTTTCACGTTTCTCTAACCCGTTACTTCCCGTCTGCTGTGCGTTTGTCGGGACAAATTTGCCCCGCCCCGCCCCACCCTGTGAATGCCTAATAGGAAAGTTTGCAACCTTACAAGAATTCCCTATGATCTCAAAGCCACAGACGTTCATGATAATATCAAAGTTTGGAGGATTTCTCATATTTTGATCAATGTGCATGCGTTCTGAATTGAAAATCTATTCCTAAGTTACAGATTTGACTTTAGTACTATAAAGCTACAAAAGTATATAGCACTTGTGTTCACCTAAAACTAGACTTTTATAGCTTTTAAACCAAGCGAATAGTGATGTATTGGTATGATAGGACAAATGAATATTAGGAATAAACTTAAAACCAACTTATTAATTTCATTTTCCCCAATCGTTTTCTTTAGGAATAACTATTTCATTTTAATAGTAAGACTGACGCTGTAAATTAGAATGCCCCTCCATTTTTTACCTATTTTTAAAGTATTTAGAAGATGGTTATTCATCTTCAAGAGTAATGGTATTCTAGAAGGCACCCTGGACATCCTCTAGTTTAGAACATTTTTGATGTTCGTAAATTTTAAAGATTTTATTTTTCCTTTTTCTCCCCAAAGCCCCCCAGTACATAGTTGTGTATTTTTAGTTGTGGGTCCATCTAGTTGTGGCATATGTGACGCCGCCTCAGCATGGCCTCATGAGCCGTGCCATGTTGGTGCCCAGGATTTGAACTGGCGAAACCCTGGGCCGCAGAAGTGGAGCCTCGGAACTTAACCGCTTGGCCATGGGCCGGCCCCCTATGTTCGTAAATTTGAAATTCTGCTTTACTGCTGACTCATTCTGAGTCGAAGTTAATAAAAGATTTGTTACAATAAAGTGAAATGTTGATTGTTAAATATTCTCTTCAAAAAAAGATAAATTGTTTATTTTACTAATATGGTATTTTTATTTATGGGACATTATTACTTTGATCTTAAAAGAATAAATGTACTGGATTTACTGTTAAATAAACTATTCTTGTGTCTTAAAATGCATGACCTTTAGGTAAATAAAAAACCCATTTTGTGTTGGGAAAGTTATTCAGTAATAGAATTTAGTAGCCTAAAAGATGTATGTTGCTTCTCTCTGAAGCCTAATACAACTGATTTTAGTTACTGTATTTATTCTCATTAATTATCCAAAAATACATATTCATGTGAGATAAATTACATCACAAAATGTTGAGCTTTTCAATAATTTTGTTAGTCCGTGGGAAAACACACTAATAGGAATGTATAAAGGAAAAAACTCTTGAAAAGCAGACACTTCAGCTTAGGAATTTACTGTTAAGTGCCTACAGTAAAGAAACAAGTTACATTCATTAGGAAGATTTTATTTGAACTGTGTCTGCAAAATCATGAAACAGTGCTCAAAGATTATTCCTAAAATGGACAGATTATATGATTGTTCTTAAAATAGTTGACTGTTAATTGCTCTTGTGAAATCTTTTGCCGTAAGAGTTGAAGTATAAGTACTTTGGTTGCTGTTTATAGCAAATTATTTATTCATGGTAAATTTAGGAATAAGAAAGTATTCTGGGAAGACATTTGCAAGCATTTTCCAAATAAAAAACAAACGTTTGGCATCTCAAAATACTTAAAAGCACACTGGAATTATAAGAAAGCCATTGCAATCTTTACCACTAGAACGCATATTTCAGCATCTAAAAGTGGGTCTAGCAAATCTTTATTGAATGCTTACTGTACTAACACTGTCCTGATGGTTAAAATACAACAGCGAATATATGTGCTATCTGTATACTCCTAAACACAGCTTATCCATCCTCTCACACTTTGTCTGATTAGGTCGAGGGGGAAAGTTTACATCCTTCACTGCCCAAGGAGGATTTCAAGACATCATTATATGTGTCTTCAGACATTTAGTCTTTGGATCCTTGTTTGAAAAGTAAACAGAGATAATGCATAACAAAAGTTGGTTTTGGATCCCAAGTGTGGACCTACACACTGCACATCAAGCCATGCTGTGGTGGCATCCCACATACGAAGTAGAGGAAGATGGGCACAGATGTTAGCTCTGCAACTATCTTAAGCAAACAGGAAGATTGGCAACAGATGTTAACTCAGGGCCAATCTTCCTCTCCAGAAAAATAAAATAAAAAAGTGCTATATTCTAACATTTTCTCCCTGTTAAAGTCCTGATATATCATCCTATGTCAGCTTAACAAGACACTAGTGATACCGTTGCCCAAAATTATATGGCTTGAGTGTTATAATTTGCATACCTCATTTGTAAACTTAAGGCAAATTTTCAGATAAGATGATTGAAGAAATTATGCTTTAAAAAGTTTGAAAGTTGTGAAGTCACTAAATAACACACAAAACCTTACAAGCTTATTTAATTACAGTACATGGAAATTTAGTCAACTGGAAGTTCTGTTGTGAAAATTTAAGTTTCTTTTGGAAATTTCAACAGATTTTTAAATTGCCTTTATAAAAGTTTTTCATAACATTTGTGACAATTATGTATAAGAAGTCAAAAGCTCTTTAAACAATAATTCACGTTTTTCCCTCTATCATCTATCTAGTACAACTTTCTCTATAAATTATACAGCAAAATCTTGGTTAACCCCATTTTCCAGCTTGTTGTTAGTGGAGCTTTGTGTGAAAGACAGGGTTATCCTTTAAACACCCTGCTTTTTAAAAACAGAATATGGTCACTGTTTTCCTGAACATTCAGTATTGTGCTGAAAATGAGGCTATAGTGTGAAACACAGGGCCAAATGGGTACTGACCGTAGTAGCGGCCCTGGAACTCCATTTCTTGCAGAAGGTCCATAATAACAGTTTTCTTTGGTTATTTGCCTCTTTTTCATTATCAAGTTGAGACAGCCAGAGAAAATTCTGTATTTATAAATCCTCAATGAGCTGTCTGCCATCACCTAAGCTTCCTAAAGGAGCTCTGCAGAGGCAACACTCCGAGGAAATGCACGCTGTTTAATCCTACAGGGCCCTGAATCTATGTGAGGTCTGTAGTGATGGATTTTGAAGGAGTCAGAAAGATACCTTTTCTAAGTCCTACACTAAGGTAGCCAGTTAACCCAGCTCCCTTTCTCCTACGTCAATACCTTCAAGGCCTTTACCTATATGAGAGTGAGAAGAGGCCCAGAAACAGGGTAAGAGAGTGCTTCTCTTCCTGTCAGTGGTCTCATCCATCCGTTCCATTCCATCCTTCATTTGCTATAAACCCAGCCCTGGTTTCAAAGGGAGACAGACCTGGGGCTTCTATCAAGTGCAAGTATAAGGGAGGAGCCCTAATCTTTTATACCACTCTAGGCTTGTCAGAGGGATGGAAAAGCAGCTGCACGAAGCAGTCGAAAAGGCCAGGTACTTACAGAGAATCGTTGGTGTGTTACGCTGTAGGCACTGTCTAGGAGCTTTATAATTAAAAACCCGTTTAATCTCTACGGCAGCCATGTGAACTAAGTAGTGGTGTCCCCATTTTACAGATGAGGAAACTATAGCAAAGATAAATTAAATAACTTGCCCAACGTGGTTATACAGCTAGTAAATGGCAGAGCCAAAGTTGCCCAGCTCCACACTTAACCAGTATGATGTGCTGCCTCCCTTTTATATTAATCCAAAGAGAGGCCAAGACCCTAGAAATAGAAATCCCTGCTCTAGAACTATTTGTAGTCCTTTTCTTTTTTCTACTAGAAGCTGTAGCCCTTAACAGACCCTAATTGTTTGTCTCATCTAGACTAGGGAAGATAGAGAGTAAGGAGGCCTTGAACTGTTCCTGTTAGAGTGTACCTCTGGTTCATAAAAAGGAAACAAAGCAGGCCGGCCCATGGCCAAGTGGTTAAGTTTGCACGCTCTAATTCCGCAGCCCACTGTTTCACTGGTTCGGATCCTGGGTGTGGACCTAGCACTGCTGATCAGGCCATGCTGAGGCGGCAACCTACAACAAGAATATATAACTATGTGCTGGGGGGCTTTGGGGAGGAGAAGAAGAAGAAAAAAAAAGAGGATTGGCAGCAGATGTTAGCTCAGGTGCCAATCTTTAAAAAAAAAAAAAGGAAACAAAGCACCTTGGGCACTAATCTGGATGCCAGTTTCAAAAATTACTTTTTCAGAATTGAAGCCGTCTTCTCTCAGCATACCATTTTTGGCTTCTAGAAAATCATCTCTTCCTTAAATGAGTTAATGTTTTATAAACATTTATAAGCACTTAGAATGTGTCTGGCACATCTAAGTGAAAAAAGGAAACAAATGTGTTTTAACTCAGCATTGTACAAACCACTTTTCATTTTTCTCATTACTAGCACTGTCAACTTGATGTTTGTTTTTTCTTATGTGCACTATTCGTATGTAACAATGGTGAATCTTTTATTTTTTTTATTTTGGTGAGAAGCTAACCATGAAAAATCCTGCAAATTATCATTAGAGGTTATATTTCCACTAACATGACACCGTTTTCTTCAAGCTTTTGCTTAATATTTGAATTTTGAAGAGAAGGCAGAGATACAGCGTTAAAAATATTTAATAAGGGGCCAGCCCGGGGGTGCACTGGTTGGGTTCGCACGTTCTGCTTCAGCAGCCTGAGGTCCGCCGGTTTGGATCCTGGGTGGGGACATGGCACTGCTCATTGAGTCATGCTGTGGCAGGCATCCCACATGTAGAGTAGAGGAAGATGGGCACGGATGTTAGCTCAGGGCCAGTCTTCCTCAGCAAAAAGAGAAGGATTGGCGGCAGATGTTAGCTCAGGGCTGATCTTCCTCAAAAAGAAAAAAATTTAATAAAATGAAAAGTCCTATAATGTATTGTTGTAGTGGATCAACCTTCACAAAAAGTCTCTTTTATAATAACGAGTTTATTCTAAATAAACACACTGATTTATAGAATAAACTCATGAGGTAACACTGTGGAGAAATGGATGATAAAACTAGTTCCTGATATTAGACTTTCTTTAGAGCTATCTCTATCCTTGGTCTCTGTCTCCTAGTCTCAGGTAAGCCTATACTACGAAAAGAACCTCTTAAAAGCAAAGAATGAAACAGTGAATCAAAAAAGAATTGTCTACACATCCATCTTTGAAAATTGGAATAATGGCATTTTCTGATAACCGGAAGTTTTGTTTAAAAATTCCTGTTAGCACACAGAAGAAAACTCAATCTGTACTAATTGTGTAACCTCGGCTTAGTCAATTCAGTGTTATCTCATAGGATAGACATTAGCCATCATCAAAAGAAATTTATTTCATCCAACATATGTTTAAAAAGCTGAAAATCTATTTTAGCTTTGGGCAGTTTTGTAGCACCATCTAGCCTAATGATGACATTTATGAGCTTGAAACATCACCACCTTTGCAGTAATGCAAAGTGCAGAAGTCTTTCACCTCTCCATTGAGTTTTGGAATTTTTAAGTATTTGACTTTTAATAGAAGTCAGTTTCACAAGACAGTGTCAATTAGTGGTTCTCAGCTTTGCTGAGATCCCCAGGTAACCTAGGGAGCTTTTAAAATTTACAATATCCTTGTGGTTAAGTTTGCACTCTCCACTTTGGCAGCCCGGGGTTCACAGGTTGGATCCCGGGCTTGGACCTAGCACTGCTCATCAAGCCATGTTGTGGTGGCATCCCACATAAAATAGAGGAAGATTGCCACAGATGTTAGCTCAGTGACAATCTTCCTCAAGCAAAAAAAAAAAAAAAAGAGGAAGATTAGCAACAGATGTTAACTCAGGGTCAGTCTTCCTCACAAAAACAAAGCAAAACAAAAATAAAATTTACAATATCCAAGTCGCATCGCAAACCAATTAAGTCATAATTTCCATGGGTGGGACCCAGGCATCAGACTTTCTTAAAGCTGCCGGGTGTCTCCAATATGCAGCAAAGCTTTTGTCCCACTGGTCTATGTACTCTGATTTAGGCACTCATTTCATATGGTTCTGCTCCACTGCTTTTTGATGACTCAGTAAATGTACAAAGAATTTCAGCTGCTTTTTCTGAGCCCAAAGAATTGAATCAGAGTAGATTAACCAAAATGGTATCAGATCCAAAGCATTTCTTTTGTGCTTGCTCATTCCAAGTCCCATACAAGCAAAAGTCCATTTATTGTTTTTAAGATTAGGATAACTTTTTTAGGCTTCTACCCTTTACGATTTACCAGATGAAGAACAAACTCCAATTTTAGAATGGTACCTGAAGTACACCAATATGACTTGTATTTTTGTATGTATTACGCACCTTGCACTGCTAATGTGTTCTCTTGTCACTTTGACAATGACTGACTCCTGTTTTCAGTTTTGACTTCTGTTATTTTGCAACTTCTAATCATCACCCATTTCTTTCGTTCCACTCCACTGCTTTTTTCTCCTCTCCTACATTTTAATTTAAAAAATTTTTATATAAATAACTCTTGCTTCTGCATTTCAGTGTAAAAAAATTAATTTTCTAGATATTGCCCAAATACGGCCTTAAGAAAAATAGTAGAGATCACATATCTTGCTCTAAATAATTCATCATTTCTTCCTCCACAATATTTCTCGTGCATACTCTGTTACAGATATCACACCGTCTCGCTCACAGGATTGTGAGTGTGAACAGGGGCAGAGTTTCACTCATCTATGCTTGAGTAGTACACTTAAACCAGTAACTACCACATAGCAGGCTTTCTAAATGTTTGTTGAAATAAACTAATAAAAGCTGCCACTACCTGTACCAGAATTCATGTTGTTCCTACCAGAAGTGGGTGTAAAATAATCCTTGAAAATTCAGACTTAAATGGATATGAATTAGGAGGTAGTGATTTTTTCTTTCTTTTCCAGGTTTGTATTTCAGCAGTCAGAAAAGTTTGCAAAGGTGGAAAACCAATACCAGTTACTGAAAATAGAAGCCAATGAATTCCAAGGGCTTCAAAGTAAAATCAGTTTAATCTCAGAAAAGGTAATTATTAATTGGCTTATTTGGGGAGATTTTCCCATTTTTCTTCTCCACTCCCACCCTTTTACCTCGTTTATAAATTCTTTTTTCCTGCCTTGTAGACCATTACTATTTTAACTCTCACTAGTCTTCCAACCTCTTCACGTTCTCCCTTCAATCCAGTTTAGACTTAGATTATATTCTGAAAGGACAGGATTTTTTTATATAACAAACGTTATTGTTTAAAAAGAACCATATGCTCATATTGATGTGACCGCAATTTTGTAATTTAAATGTCAAGTATCTAGAGCACTGAAAATACAGTTAATCTTCAGGTATAAAGTTAGAATAGAAACAGCACTTGGGCAAAGATCCGTCAGTTTTTCTTTCTTTACTCTCCACTTGGTAAGCATATATACATATGCATATAAGAAAAACTAACCTAAAAATAAGTAGATTTTGTAGCCAAATGAAAACTAAAATCCACGTTTATATTGTGTTTCTTCAACCTGCAAATGCAGATGCATTATTACTGTGATTCTTAGAAATGTGAGACAGATTAAAGAATTTTTATCTACCTCGCTTCTCAGGAGAGGGTCAGCTACAATCAGTAAGGCATCCTGTGGGCCTAGTCTGGCTACCAGGGACCAAGCTGTCATTGGGAAACATGCCTTGTTTGTTCATTTATTCATTCACTAAATCTTTACTTGTGTCCTAAGGTAGACAAGGACTTGTGCTTGGCACCGAGGTAAGCAAAGATGTTATAAAAGTAGACAGAAATGAAACAGAGTGTCTAAGTTCTTACAGCCTCATGCACAGGATGAGCATATAATCGCTCAGAAGAGAAAAACCAGGGGCTGGCCCACCGTGGCCGATTGGTTAAGTTCGCACACTCCGCTGCAGGCGGCCCAGTGTTTCGTTGGTTTGAATCCTGGGCGCGGACGTGGCACTGCTCATCAAACCACGCTGAGGCAGCATCCCACATGCCACAACTAGAAGGACCCACAACGAAGAATATACAACTATGTACCGGGGGGCTTTGGGGAGAAAAAGGAAAAAGATAAAATCTTTAAAAAAAGAAGAGAAAAACCACGGGTGAAAATTATGCATCTCCCACCCATGCCAGAGGATTTCGTGGAGGGTGAGTTTAGCTACCTCTGGGAACGAGCTGCAAGAGTTGGTATTTTAACCTAGGGCTCAAGCTGGAATCTGGTTATAGTTGTTGAGGGGCCCTCTAATCAGAAAAAGCATAATGATAGAAAACATACCAGGAGATAGAAACTTCCTATACATACATGCTATTAAAAACAAATTTTGAAGAAAGATTTCTTTTTTAAATGAAAAATTTGGTAGCCATTAAAATTCTTTTTGAAGCATATTTTTAAAATATCATCGTAGGATCCAAGAAATGTTCAGTCTTTGCATAGCTCCTTCTCTCCCAGCCTGCCCTAGGAATAGTTTAACAATAGCTGCCTTTTCACAAAGCTGCCCCCAAAGGCCAGCCTAACTCAGTAGGAGGGGAAAACATCTACAAGTGGGCTCTCATCACAACCGTATGACCTTGAAAAATTACTTGAACTTCTCTTGGCCTCTATTTCATCATTTATTAAATGAGAATAACAAGATTTCTATAAAGATCAGATGAGATACAATATCTATGCAAAAGTGTTTGAAAGTTTTCAAGCAGTAATAAAGTTAAGGTATTAGCTCTTTAAAAAATGAAAAACTGGTAGAATATATTGGTAGCCCAAAAATGCTAGCTGTTGTGGTATACTAGTCGCTATATATTGGCAGATTAAATCTTGAGACCTTATTATCCTGAAAAGGTGATCTTATACTTGTGGTCTACTGGGGTATACTGCCTCCAGATTAAAATGATGCTCTACTGAACAGCCTCCAAAGGACGTGACCTTAGGTGCAGATAAGCTTGCCGCTTCAGAATGCTGCAAATAAGACAACTAAATCTAACGGTATTACCAGTGTACAAGTATTTCTCAGAATTGGTTTTTAAAGGAAGTTCTATTATGGCTACACATATACATTGAAAATAATTTTTAAACAAGATTTCAGAGTGGTCTTATTCTATTAGTCAGGACTCACATGTTGTTCCCAGCTATCACTTGGAACTGCTTTAGGTGTTGATTGAGGTGGGCCCAGAAGGTTTATAGCCATTCTTCTTCCTAAACATCAACAAACATGTTCTTTATACCCTGAGATATGGGGACTACAACAAGGCATAAAACATAATCTCTTCCCCTAGGGAACATAGAAGCTCTCATATCTTCCCCAGGGTAATTCATCATCTGTTAAAGAGTCAGATTTCAGAGTCTCTTCTAAGCCTTTCTTCACTGCCCTCCAGACTTCTGATTTCTCCTCTAAGCATACATTCTCCCCATGCTAATTCTGTCGTGATACAAACCATAATCTATTGTGATTTTTTGTTATTAATTTGCTTGTCTCCTTTACTGCTCTTTAGGACAAACATTGTGTTTTTTATCTCTGCATACCTAGTGCCTAATAATGGAACAGAAGACACTCAATAAATCTTATGGGACTCTAGAATATATGATGTAAAAGATTCAAAGCACTATCTCCCCTATCAAGTTGTGAAGTCAGGGGCTGTACTATATCTATATTTTCTGTCTGTCTAGCACAAGGTCTGGCACAGAGTGAACACTCAAGAATTCTTGAATTATATATGCTAAGTACCAAATAGTTGGCAAAAACATAATACAATAGGTGCTACAGGAGTTCAGGCTGTCACGGCTCAGGCTGTGGAAGAATGCCGCACTGAGGAGCTGAAATCTGGTCTGAGCCTTGAAGGAAGAACACAACTTAACTAAGCAAAGAGGAGGGAAAAATAGCATAGAGAGAGGTTATGGAATTTAGGACTTTACCCTAGAAGTATTAGGAAACATTGTGGGTTTTTTAATGTTGTACCATGGTGTGCATAGCAGTTTTTTTTTTTTAAGATTGGCACCTGAGCTAACAACTGTTGCCAATCTTCTTTTTGTTTTTTCATGCTTTTTTCTCGCCAAATCCCCCCAGTACAAGGTTGTATATTTTAGTTGTGGGTCTGTGTAGCAATTTTTAAAAGCTTAATCTGGCTATGGTGTTAGAATGATTTAGAAAGGAAGTAACTGGAAGCAGATATTAGATAATACTTCTGAAATATTTTCCTTGATCATCAAAATCTAGTTTGGGTGCCCTACCTAAATGCTTCTATAGCTCTTGCCCTGTCATAGCTCATATAGACTTGGCTTTCTCCCCAGTTAAACTAAGCTACTTAAGGGTAGAAGTATGTCTTGTACAGTATTATGTCTTCAACACAATGCTGCAAACATTTGATAAATTAATGATCATTTCTATGCCTTCCTATATTCTGTAAGGTTATATCATCTATGTGTGAGTGTAGACCAAAAGAGGTCCACGACCTGGCTCTTCTACATTCTGGACACATATTATAGGAGATGCCAGGAGTTTACCGTAATTTACAGATACTTAGAACACTTTCCCATTTGACATTAGTTGTCTCAGTTTTGCCTTTGTGATATCTGTAAGATCTGATTCTGGTACCTTCTCTACAAGAGGTCAGTCAACAAATTTTTTTCTCAGGCAGAAACTTCCAGAACCATAGGATTTAGGAAAGTTAACAAATTTTATAACTAAGTTGCAGTTTATAAAAAAGCCAAATAACCATAAAAATTACAACTAAGTTGCTTTCCATCGGAGTGGAAAAAAGAGGGAAATGTGATCTACTTCAAACTTCTGTAACATTATTTTTCTCTTGACTATCCCTCCATAAAAATCTGCAAATATTTAGGACTGTAAACTCAAGTGTATATTTTTTCTACCATAGCACTAATCTATTAAATTTTTTAAAATATTTTGACAACTATTAAAGTAATAATTGTTTTTGTCAGTATGATTCTTATATACTTGGATATTTTAGACATCTTCAGAATTTGAACTTGCCACATGATTGTTAGAGTGTGTTTCCCTCATATAAAAGTTATTAAGTAGCCTTGGGAATTGTTTTGTGTTATAAATGCAGCTTGAGTCTACTGAAAGTATCCTGCAGGAAGCTACATCATCCATGTCTTTGGTGACCCAGTTTGAGCAGGAAGTGTCCAGCCTCCAAAGTATCATGCATGACATTCAGAATAGTGAAGAGATGCTCATTCAAAAGATGCAAAGCCTTAATGAGAAATTCCAGAATGTTACAGATTTCTGGAAGAGAAGCCTAGAAGAAATGAATGTTAATACAGACGTTTTCAAATCAGAATCAAAACGCATACGTTCTCAAGTTACTGTCCAAATTAACTCAGCTGAACAAGGAATAAAATTGCTCACTGAAAGACTAAAAGATTTGGAAGACAGCACATTAAGGAATATTAGAACAGTGAAAAGACAAGAAGAAGAAGATCTTCTGCGAGTAGAGGAGCAGCTAGGCTCTGACACAAAAGCAGTTGAAAAGTTAGAAGAGGAACAGCATGCTCTCTTTGCCAAAGATGAAGAGCTGACTAATAAACTTTCCAACTACGAACCCAAAGTTGAAGAATGCAAGACACATTTGCCAACAATTGAAAGTGCTATTCGCTCTGTCCTCAGAGTCTCTCAGGATCTAATAGGGACAGAAAAGAAAATGGAAGACTTGACTATTCAGATGTTTAATATGGAAGATGATATGCTGAAAGCAGTATCTGAAATAATGGACATGCAGAAAACTCTTGAAGGAATTCAGTATGATAATAGCATATTAAAGATGCAAAATGAACTGGATGTTCTAAAAGGAAAAGTTCATGATTTTATGGTATATTCAGGTACAAGAGAAAAGGGAACTTTAGAAGAATATAATCTAGAAAATAAAGGAGTTGATAGTGATTTTTAAATGCACTACATTTATTCTGATGAAGCATATTGTTGTATGTAAATTGATTATTTCCATGCTTTTGTGTTACTTTAATATGCTTCACTTATCCTACATTATTGGAAAATGAGTGAGATGTCCACACAAACAGGTTATCTAGATAATCAAAGCTTCTCTTTTTAAGCAATAAAACTTATTTCATTTTATCCATTTTAAATAGAAATATTTCTAAAATATATATTCTTTTTAAAACAATATACTTAATATTTTTTTATCTTTTTCTAATAATTAATGGACATCATTATGAATTTTACCTATGATATTGGACCCAAACGTATTAATGTCTCTAGGAGCTATTGAGGAGTGTTTACCTCCTCACTAAATGACCCCTGTTTGCTATTTTCAAACTTTATGTCTATTTCCTGTAGCTTTTCTGTCATCTGAAAAGGTGACCCACTGACCTGATCTTAACTGTCAGGTTGGTTGATAATATGCCTGCCTCAGCCAGTTCTTCATTAATTTACTTCAGGCTAAGAATCTAGACAACCAAGTTCATAGGAATTTTGTCTAAAATATGAGCTAACATGCCTGAGGGAGAACCTAGGGAGCTTTGCTATGAATTAACATGTACTTTTGAAAACTCTGGAGCCTGGGAAACGTTTTTACTTTTTGGTGAGGTTCTAAACTGTGTTACAGATTCTGATAGGAATTTTCAAATGAGTAAATATGTTTGTATTGAAGCCTTTTCCTATGAATTAAGTATGTGTGCCTTGAAGGATGGACTTTTGGAATATCTTTGTATACCTGGGCTTCCTTTTTTTTTTTTTTTGAAGGTTCTAACTGTGTTTCAGACTCTTGAGTTTGCTAGATACATGATCTCCAGATAAATTCTTCTACTTCAAGAAAAATACACCAATAAGCCTGTGGCCTATTTTAAAGAGGAAAAAGCAGTATAATGAGAAATGATGATAATGATGGTAATTGAAAGTATGTTATTATTTTAAAGAGTCCCCAAACTAATTGCCCAACCAAACTTGTTTCACATAGTGATTTTATTTTACTCAAAATTACATAATGGAGTCACAAGGAATAAGACATGGACACGCTGAGGTGAGATTAAGGGGAGGGCTAGCTAGATTTTTCCAATAATGATCATCAGAAATGAGCAGGGTTGGAGGAGCACATAAGACTTTTGTTGGTAAACTCGTGTCAGGAGCATCTGAGATTAGTGTTGAAAACTGAGTCAACTGCATGTGGAAGTAGTGTTCTTATTTGTTTCTTCTTGTCAGTAACCAACTGTAGTCCCAGTTTTATAATGCAATTTCAGCAGAATTAAACACAAAGAACTTGAAAACAGTTACAAAAAGTAGTTGTGGTCAGGTAGTTTTACTGTGTAAATTTGCACACTTTTTGGGAAAATCCCAAACAAGTTCTACTTTGGGGTTAGCAGGGCCTATGATAGACAGCCATGAGTCATAAAAATAAGCCTGGAAGAGTGCTACTATTAAGGAGCGTAGCATTAATTTCTGAAATCTTAACATTAAATTTCTTGACTTCTGAACGTCTAAGTTCTTGTCTGTGTACACTGGCAAAATTGTGTTTGTTTACTTTTATTTTCATGCTAATAAAATAGACTATAAAGTTAGCTGGAAGTTTGTTGTTTCAACCTCTGGCCTGTCAGGGCAGATGTGATCTCCTGTACTCTTCACTTTTATTCGTTTATTTTTTTTTGCCTATCACCAGATTTGATACATCATTGTTAACTTGTATATAGCATAGTAACGGTTACAAAAAGTAAATGGAAACAGAGTGGCCACTGTGCTCTGTAGTGACAGTTACAAGGGAAAGAAAAACTGCCCTTCTACAAGTATTTCATGAGAAAATTATTGAGTACATGTATAAACACATGTATGCACATGTACATATTCCTTTACTCGGGTTTTCCTGTAAAACATTGCCACTAGAGAGATTTAGACATACTTAATTTGTCTGTCTTTGTTTCTTACATTCATTTATTTAACACAGATACTTGACATTTCAAAAACTTCCCTATGTATCAAATATTAAGTTACATTTGTAGTCTTTCCTTTAAGGAAGATTACCATATTTTAGAGCACATTTTTGTATCTTTGTAGTTGATAATAAATTTTATATCAATTAATTTCTATGAGTACGGGGTCCATTTTTTTTTAATTTAGCAATATAAATCACTTCTTTAAAACAAACACCTAATTTTTTTTAAACTTTTGGATGTAAAGTTTAAAAGTATATTTACAGTAATATTGCCTTAAATTTTGCTTAATGATTAGAGCCTGTTGATTGTGTACTTTTATATTTTGTGAAAATGAAAAATGTTGATTTATTAGCCTTTATGTTTCATAGAAAACTAAACTGTAAAATACAAAGTTAATTGCCTATTTTTAACCTCATTGTAATTGTAGACCATTGTATGAATCTATAATCTTGAGCAAAGCTTAATATGAGGTCATTATAAATAATGATGCTGTAAATTCACCAAACAGTTGGGGAAAAAAAACTCCTTTCTCTATAGATTTACCTCATATTTGCACAGTTGTCAAAAATTCTGCATGGGCCGGCCCAGTGGCCGAGTGGTTGGGTTGTGTGCTCTGCTTCCGTGGCCTGGGCTTTCACTGGTTCGGGTGCTGGGCATGGACATGGCAACGCTCATTGGGCTTGCTGGGGTGGCGTCCCACATAGCACAACCAGAAGGACTTCCAACTAGAATGTACAACTATGCCCTGGGGGTTTTAGGGAGAATAAGAAGAAAAAGAAAAAAGCCTGGTGCTGGCCTGGTGGCACAGTGGTTAAGTTCACACGTTCTGATTCTTGGTGGCCTGGGGTTCGCCAGTTCAGATCCCGGGTGCGGACATGGCACCACTTGGCAAAAGCCTTGCTGTAGTAGGCGTCCCATGTATAAAACAGAGGAAGATGGGCATAGATGTTAGCTCAGGGCCAGTCTTCCTCAGCAAAAAGAGGAAGATTGGCAGTAGTTAGCTCAGGGCTGATCTTCCTCAAAAAAAAAAAAAAAAAATGCCTCTGCAAATTTACCCAGCATCAGTTTGTTTCAGTTCAGCTATGAACTATTAATTTAATACAAATCAAAATGCTCCATCCAGCTTTACGCAGCAGGGGAGGAGAGAACTAACATTTTGGAGCCTATTCTGTGACACTGCTAGGAGGTCTACATTCATGTCATCATCCTAACAGCTCCATGCACTGAGTCCCTACCATGTCCCAGTCACTGTGCTCGGCATTTGATGTATCACTAAGTCTCACTGCAGCTTTGCTAGCTATGAGACCCATTTTACAAATGAGGAAATTGAGGCTCAGCAAAATCTTTTTTTTTTTTTTTTGAGGAAGATTAGCCCTGAGCTAACATCTGCTGCCAACCCTCCTCTTTTTGCTGAGGAAGACTGGCCCTGAGCTAACATCCATGACCATCTTCCTCTGCTTTACATGTGGGACGCCTACCACAGCATGGCTTGCCAAGTGGTGCCATGCCCGCACCCAGGATCCGAACCGGCGAACCTGGGCTGCTGAAGCAGAACATGTGCACTTAACCGCTGCGCCACAGGGCTGGCCCCAAAATCTTAATCAAGCTGCTGTGTCTGTCCAACTCCAGAGGCCACTGACCTCCCACTATACAGTGCAACCTGCTGCTGTTCAACTAGGGGAGGAAAAAAATCACAAGAAATCTGCTGTCAGTAGAACTATCTTGAGAATTCAAAAAGCTATAATTTAGCCAAATGTGTCTACTACCATGTCACCCTTAAACTAGACTATAAGTCACTCAAAAGTTGTAACTGTGACCTAAACTTGTTTGGGCCTTTGGCATAAGAAGGAATCAATAAATGTTCAGGGAAGAGTGGGAAAGTAGTGGAGAAAGAGCCCTAGACTGGAATCCTAATTTGGCTTTGCCACTAACTATATGTTCTTGGGCACTTTATTTTGGGGCTCAGTTTTTAAATTTGTAAAATGAGGGAATTGTACCAAATAATCTCTGAGATCCCTTCTGGCTTTAAGTGCTTTTAAATTTTAGAGATCAATAAAATTTCCAGATCCTTTAGTATAATTCAAAGATCCTAAAGTTTTTGGAAGGCCAATTGGACCCAGAAATCATTCCCTTGAACCACGTTGTTATGCTTGTAGATCGAGACGGTATTTAACATCACAGCACAGCATCTAGCTTAATACCTTGCATATGTGATAGGAACTTAAATATTCAAATACCCGGCTAAATCTTTTGAGCTACTGATACAGTCTCCTATCCTTCTGTCCGTCCTAGGCAAATAAACAAGCTGTAGGTAATTTTTAAAAATAATTCAGTAAAACAGTTTCTAGACTATCCCTACACTGTATGGAGTTTATATTTTAGTGAAGATCAATAGAAGTTCATGATAAATTGCCTTTATAAGCTACCAAGTGAAACACAGAGGTTTACTAGCAGCTTCTTAATGATCTGATCCTTCTAAGAATAAACTTAGCTCTCTCTGAGGTGTCTTTACTGTGTAACTCTATGAAGCTAAGTTTACTCTACTAGAATAGATACATTAATAGAGGATAACCTAGTAATGAAATAGATAAAAGTAAGCCATCTCCTTTCACCTGTGCGAGTCTCTGTTTCAGCAAATACACGTAATTGCAAAACTTTCCCCTTAAAAATAAAACATGGTGGGGCCGGCCCAGTGGCACAGTGATTAAGTGCGCACATTCCGCTTTGGCGGCCCGGGTTTGCCAGTTCAGATCCCGGGTGTGGACATGGCACGGCTTGGTACGCCATGCTGTGGTAGGCGTCCCACATGTAAAGTAGAGGAAGATGGGCATGGATGTTAGCTCAGGGCCAGTCTTCTTCAGAGAAAAGAAGAGGATTGGCAGCAGTTAGCTCAGGGCTAATTTTCCTCAAAAAAAATAAATTAATTAATTAAATAAAACATGGTTTTGCAATCACTACTTGATTTCCTTCCTATTTGTGGCTATTGCTTAATGTGATACCCACAGTAACATTTTCACAATCTCACTTCTCTACCAAAGAACATTTTGGGTCACCTTCCTCACTGATAACTAATGTAGCATAAACTTATTGAGGAGAAAAATCCTAAAACATATTTTGAAGCCAAACCTATGTGCTGGGGCAAGGAGGGGTTATTGCTGCTTTGAATTAACTATTCTACGGCCCCATTTCAGCTTGTCATTTCTTTGCAACTCTGTAGCTGCTCCTTTTTTGAGCTGCCATAAAAATAATATTCCAAGCATATTAAATTTTTATTTGCATTAAATAAAACTAAGTCAATGTTACCAAAATAGTCTCAAAAGGTTAACTGAGCAAACTAAGCAAATGTAATTTAAGAAGGGTGATTCGTAAAAAAAATATTGAAGAAATGGCCAATTATTTTGGAAAAAACTTGATGTCTTTAGATTAAACTGCTTATCTTATTTTGTAAAAAATGTTTTTCAGTCTGCATATTTGCTTTTTTATTCCATGTTTTTTCTGGATTTTAAATCCATTTATTATTTTCTTTCCCAAACTAAATTACAAACTCCCAGAAAGCAGAGACAGTTCTTGATCATACTAGCACATACTAGCACAGTAAATATTGTTGAATCAAAATGGTTTTGATTATCAGTAGAAAGCTGTAGACAATCTCTACTTTAAAACAATGCTTTCCTAGAAAACGAGCTCAAAGTTAAATGTGCAAAAGTCAAACGATTACATACATATTGGAAGTGAGATTCCCTTTTTCAGTGTAATCACAATGTATGTCTGTCTTCCGACACAGGCTTTGACAATATAGTTTACATTGTTCTTTAATTTTTTTCTTCATAGTTGAGCACACGGCATTAAATAAAATTAAGTTAATGTTACCAAGATAATCCCACAAGGTTAACTGAGCTTGTTAATCTTCTTGTTGAAGCTTAATAGTCTCACCTGAAAATTCCTATCTTTGTTTTATTTTTTTGTTGTTGACTATATTTGACATGTAACATTGTGTAAATTTAAGGCATACAGTGTATTACTTGGATACGTTTATATATCCAACCATGAGAAAGGAAGATATCCTGCTATTTGTTACAACATAGATGGACTTTGAGCACATTTGTTTTAATTTTCAATTTTGTATTGTTTATGAGACTTACCCATATTATCACTGTAACAAGCATTTTAATTTTCCCCTTTCCCTCTTAATTTTATTAACTGATGGCACAATGTAATACAATTTCAAATATTGGAAATACAGTAAAATAATTCAACTTCCCCAAAACTGCTGTATAAACACGCGCACACACACCACCACCGACAAAAACAAAAAGAACAACTTGAAATGTTGCCAGGCACTTGTGTGGCTCAAAATGTTCATCAACTAATGTGACCAAGTTAAACCAAAACGACAATTTGGAGATAGCAGTATACAATGGATGGTGGGGAAGGAGGGTGGCATTGAAACATACAGAAGTTGAGAACCACTTGTATTGGGAATCATGGAATTTTAGAACCTTGGAGATAGTTATTTGCTTGTTGTTTTGTTTTTACATGTCTGTCTTCTCTACTAAACTACTGTTTATTCAAGGTCTCATGGATAGTTAGATACTCCAGAAAATTATTCTTAAAAGTGACAGGACAATAAAACACGTCCACATAGAGTCTTGGACCTTGGTCTCTTCATTCTAGCTCTCGTTATAACTACAAACAAACTTTGTTTCAGAAGTTATGTTGCCTTCTTTGACCCCCCAAATTTGCCAAAGCTCATCTAGAGGAGGCTTCCTCCTCCCTTCTCCAGCAAGTGGAAAAAACACAGCACTGCCTCTTATTTAGCTCATTTTGCCACCGTTCAGAGGACTGATGGAGCAAAAATAGTAACTGAAAAATGCCATTTCCTGTAACATTTTATGAAGTTTCCTTAATGTTTTCCTTCTTATTCATTAGTGACACACTTAATACATCTTTTACCAAATGCTTTCCAGAAGATCAGTAACTGAGTTATAGTTAAAAATAACACCTAAACTTTAAGTTGAATTTTAAATGTTAAGCTTTTAACCAATTTAATTATTGTGGTATTGCATTTTTTTATAGTGTAAGAAGTCTGAAGCTATCATGGAACAACTGAAGTCTTTTCAAATTATTGCTCGTCTAAAGCGTCTACAGGAGGAAATTTATGAAGTGAAAACTTGGTCCAACAGGATAAGTGAAAAACAGGACATAGTGAACAACAATTTGACAACTCTCTCTCAAGATGTTACAAAAGTAGACCAAAGTACAACTTCCATGGCAAAAGATGTTGGTCTCAAGATTACAACTGTAAAAACAGACATGCGACGTATTTCAGGTTTAATAACTGATGTAACATCATTGACAGATTCTGTGCAAGAACTAGAAAATAAAATAGAAAAAGTAGAAAAAAGTACAGTAAAAAACATAGGTGATCTTCTTTCAAGTAGCATTGACCGAACAGCAACGCTCCGAAAGACAGCATCTGAAAATTCACAAAGAATTACCTCTGTTAAGAAGATACTTTCTGAGCTAAAGAGTGATTTCAACAAGCATACAGATCGGTTTTTAAGCTTAGAAAGTGACAGAGCTAAGGTTCTGAAGACAGTGACTTTTGCAAATGATCTAAAACCAAAGGTGTATAATCTAAAGAAGGACTTTTCCCGTTTGGAACCATTGGTAAATGACTTAACACTACGCATTGGCAGGTTGGTTAAGGACTTACTGCAAAGAGAGAAGGAAATTGCTGTCTTAAATGAAAAGATATCTAATTTAACAGTAGTCCGAGCTGAGATTAAGGATATAAAAGATGAAATCACACACATTTCAGATCTGGATTAAATTTTTTTTTGGGGGGGGGGGGGTCTTGAGGAAGATTGGCCCTGAGCTAACATCTGTGCTCATCTTCCTCCATTTTATATGTGGGATTCCTGCCACAGCATGGCTTGATAAGCAGTGCTAGGTCCATGCCCAGGATCCGAACTGGCGAGCCCCAGGCCACCAAAGCAGAGTGCACGAACTTAACTGCTATGCCACCGGGCTGGCCCCTGGATTAGTTTATTTTTTTAGATTAGACTAAAGTAACTTTTTTTTCTATGGGACCTCTGTCATGTTATAAAAAAAACAAGAAGTCATAAATAATGAAATTTTGGAGTAAATACCATTTTACATTTGATTCTCTTTTGTACAGTAAAAATAAAATTTTTAAAAGGGTTGAAGCACTTGATTTTCAAAAATAAGTATGCTAAAACATATACTTGCAACTTTATATAACAAGAGCTTTATGCATCCCCTGGACATACTTAACACACACACACTCAGACACTCAGACAGTGGGGAGAAGCAGTATCTGTCATGCCAGTACTGGGAAATCTAGATGGGACAGGATCTGAATCCCAATTGCCCTCACTGAGTGCCAGAGAGCATACTATGTGTGGTTGGGGCCCTAACTGGAGAAGTGCCCATCAGGATCAGGGCTGTAGCATTCATTATCCATGTAGAGGAAGAGAAACTGAAAGGTCACAGCCAGGGAGCTGCAGGAAAAGAATCGTGTGAGCCTTCCTGGGTCCTTTTCGGCTTTGGAAAATGAGAAAGTTACCTAAAATGGGGTAGGGAAGTGGCATCTAGAGCAGGGTTTTCGGTGGGGGGGGGCCCTTGATAGAGGCTTCCCCAAAGCAGCACAGTTCATGTGGTGATGATGTGACCAGAAGCACCCAAAGCAAAGAAGGAGGTTCTAACATTTAAAACAGCATTAGCAATTCCAATTCTAGAAAATTCTAGAAAATGCAAACTAATCTACAGGAGCAGAAAATAGATCAGTGATTGCCTGGGGACAGGGATGGAGGGAGGTATAGATTATAAAGAGGCACACGGAAATCCTGAGGAGGGAAGATGTTTATTATCTTTATTGTGGTGATGGTTTCTCAGGTATTTACATGTGTCACAATGCATCAAGTTATACTCTTTAAATATGTGCAGTTTATTGTACATCAGTATTCCTTAACAAAGTTGTTGAAAAAAGTTACAATAATCTAAAAAAGCAAAAAAACACCCCACACAGCATTAGCCCGTTTCAAACATCTAGCATGAAGGGTATTGAGATGCACAGAGCTGGTTACCTCAAAAATAAGAGTTTATGAATTCTTATACCAGAATGGCTTGTCCCCATGCTGTGGAGTTTTTGCCATGGAAGAGTTAGCTACATCCTCTGACTTGGTTGGCTTTCTCCAAACTATTGATGAGGAAATACTTTATATATTCATGTCTTACTTGAAAAATTTAGTCCCTTATTACCAAAACCTTCTGTATTCTGAGAAAACCTCCAGAGAGACCAAATAGGATATGTGTGTGTGTGTATACACATATGAGAGAGAGAGAGAGGAGAGAGAAAGAGATTTATTTTATAGAATTGGTGCTCATTGGCTCATATGATTATGGAGACAAGTCCAAAATCTACAGGGTGGGTTTGTCAGACTGGAGACCCAGGGAATAGCTGATGTTCCAGTTCGAGTCCAAAGGCTGTCTGCTGGCAGAATTCCTTCTTGCTTAGGGGAGGTCAGTCTTTGTTCTATTAAGGTTTTCAACTGATTGGATGAGGCCCACACACATTATGGAGGGCTATCTGCTTTACTCAAGATCCACCAATTTAAATTTTTTTTTTTTTTTGGAGGAAGATTAGCCCTCAGCTAACTACTGCCAGTCCTCCTCTTTTTGCTGAGGAAGCCTGGCTCTGAGCTAACATCCGTGCCCATCTTCCTCTAGTTTATACGTGGGACGCTTACCACAGCATGGCTGCCAAGCAGTGCCATGTCCGCACCCGGGATCCGAACCAGTGAACCCTGGGCCGCCGAGAAGCGGAACGTGCGAACTTAACCGCTGCGCCACCGGGCCGGCCCCCCACCAATTTAAATTTTAATCTCAGCCAAAAACACCCTCACAGAAACACCCAGAATAACATTTGACCAAATATCTAGGCACCATGGCCCAGCCAAGGTGATACATAAAATTATCACACCTTGTCACCTCTATCTCCCTTTTAAGGAAGGCTATGGGATATAACTTGCTGGTAAAACAGTTCTCTCACCTCTGACCTGTCTCTGTTCCACCTCTGTCTAGTGTCCAGACACTTGGGTTATAGGTACAGCTAGAACAGGTTGAACAAAAAATTAGTAAATAATTGTCCATAAGTAAAAGCTGGGTATGTCATATTTTCAGATGTTAGTGCTGTCTTAAAAGCAGTCTTAACCTTAGCCAATATAGCCCTCTGGTGTTGAGATCATGGGTCTTGAAACAATAAATTGCTCCTCACATGAATTATTTTCCATCTTCAAATCTTCATATGCTGCAGTCCACAAAGCAAGCCAGCTTATTTGTACATCAAGTCAGTTTTAGGTAGGAATTATGTATCTTGTGTAGGACACACATCCCCTAGGCTTTCATTCAGTATAGGAAGCCTTTAAGTGACTGTTGCATGCATGGCACTTTAGAGTCGATAAAACACAGATGTAAACTTCGAAATGATGCTAGGAAACTCAAGTCATATTTTAATAACCAGAAGATTCATAAACCATATCAATGGTGACGTTAACATCCCACACACTATGAACACTTCTGAGACTGTGAAGTCAGGGCTGACTTGTAAAAGAGATAAATGATTCAATAGATAATATCTGATGTAAGAGCCGTTAAGAGTAGCTGGCTTATTAAGGTAACCATCATCCTTTACTATATCAGGAGAGGTGCAGCATTCAACTGTGAACTACAGATTCCTCAGTTTGAAATCAATTTGCTTCTTAACCATGTGGCATCTGAGATTTTTAACAATTATTTTGTGATTTATCTCATAAATAATAAAACTTGTTTAGACAATATTATATAATTTCTTATGCCAAACAGTGCATAACTCTTAATTTAGCAGCAAGGCTGCCATGCACCAAACTTTATGAACACTGTGGACATTATTTATCCCCAAAAAATGATGTCACAGAAATGTTAAACTCATTTTAAAATATGGTTAAGACATTTTGCAAAGCTTCCAGACAATGGAGATTTGGTTAGGCTGCTACTTCTCTTTCTGTTCAATTTTGTTGTACATGTCACTAGGTATGCATAATTCAGCAAAACTCAAGCTTTCTCAGTTTCAATTGTTCTTAAAGACAATTTGAACTACACCTGATCCCTTTGGAAACTACTGTGCAATGCTATTTTGTCCCAGGATTAGGAGATAATTCAATTAAACTACTAGTCACATATACTCATTCCACTGGGTTCTGCCTTATGGATTGACATTTTATTAAACCAAATGTGATAAAACAACTCTGTAATTAAAATTTCCTTACTAGAATCTTTATTTTCAGTATGAATAAACTTTAAAATGTGAAATGGGTATTCACAAAATTTAAATGGGCATTATACTTGAATTTTGAAGAGGAAATGGTTTTCTCTCTCAGAAAGTTCTGAAATACATCTCTAACTACAGATAACAGGCAGTTCTTGACAGCCTGAACACATCATACTTTATATCAATACCCACAAGTAAAACCTATTGTCTCTTGAAAACAAAACTTGAATCCTACGAGGTTGGCAGTGGAAATCTGTCTCATAGTGAAGGCTGGCTGAACTGCATACCCTGAAGTTTTCAAAGCCCCAGTCCACTCTTGAGTTGGTCTAACATACAAATATATCCAATCCTGGAGTCTTCTTACGATGTGACTGGCCCTCCTTCCACCAAGAGGTGGCATCTATGTTCCTTCTGCCTGAAGCTGCAATTTGGTCTTCTGATGTGACTAACAGCAGTGAACGTGATGCTATGACTTCCAAGGCTAAGTCCTAAAGATCCAGCTTCTGCCTGGTTCCCTTTGGAGCCTTGAAATAAGTCCAGCTGCCCTGAAGCCACCATGAGGAAAGACAAGCCACTAACAGGGAGATGCTCAGAGTATCTCTCCAGCTCAGATGAGTGAAAAAACCTTTGGCAATAACCCCAGAACTACCATCCAACTTCACGAGACTCAGAGCCAGAAGAATCCTGTAGAGTGTCCCTGAATTCCTGACCACAGAAAGCTTGAAATGACATTGGCTCATGCTACTGCATTTCAGATGATTTGTTTCACAGCAATTAACTAATACACACTAGTGATGCCAATTTCCATAACCAGCAACTACTTGGGCTCAGACTGGAGCTCTTACCTTTTAAGTTTGGCCTACACTTGGACCCATAACCTTTCTTTTCTCTCTGCAACACAGTTAAAACAAGATTGGAACCTTAAACAAGACCAGGTGATGATGACATAGAGAAGTTAACATGCAACTAGATGCATGTGGTTTGTACACTGAGTTCACTACCTTAATGTGGGTTTGTAGTTAAAACATCTCTCCCTGATCAGACTCCTTGAAAGTTTTTCCCTGAGGCTCCATCTGTATGCTTTATGCAGGGATTGTCAACCCTACCCAGATACTATACCTAAAGGCCTCAAGGTAAAACATAATTAGGCTTGAAAACATTAACTATATTATAGATTGGGCTGTTATATTTTCTAACCAAACACAAGTCAAAACTAAACAGAGTGGCTTACTTTCTAGGAGCTTTTAAATCAGTTTGCGCTTAAACCTACAACCAAATTTCAGATGCGCAAGTATGCCAGAGAGCTGCCTTCCCGGCAGCATTTACCTACTTCAGTTGTCAAGCAGGTACCTTTCTTAAAAATAAAACTGAAAATAGTTTATGGTAGGTTTATCGTAATTTAAAGTCGGATTTGTGTGACGAGTGTTACCTGAAATGGTTTTTAGCTTTCAATTGCTTTGGTCCTTTTAAAAACTATCATTCTAAGAATCAACCTAATTTAGATTACCTTCTTTTACAAATAAAGATTAGCAAACTCATTAAAATTTTGAAAAGTATAGTACATGTTGCAAAAATTTGATTATAGGCTTAAATTTGTCAAAATATAACCACAAACAAATATTTATCTGCATTTAAATAACTACAATTTAATTAAGCTTTTGAAAATTTAGGGTATGTTTCCTAAAAATATAGGAACTCTCCTTGAGTGACAAAACTTAAGACATAGGACATTATGAATAGGGATCAGAGTATTCAACCAACAGTGGTTAGTTTGCATTTTTCCTTGATGTTTTAATTTGCACTTAATTCTTTCCATTTTAGAGTTAAATCTTTAAAAACTTGTTTTAAAAATAATTATCAAGTCAAAGACAAATCATGAACAGCTGGGTTTATTTCAACATTAAGTTTGAAACTCTTGCTTTAGGCAAGAGTACTACAGTAATTATACCAGGAATAGACAATTTCCTACACTGTCAAATATATATAAAAGTTCCTTTTGCACGTTTCTCAACACTGATCAGCAAGCAGATTCAGTCCACATTTGCAGTGATCTGTCTACTGAGTTAACCCAAGCTTCTTCTTCAGAGACTCCGGCATCTCAGGCGGGGGAGGGCGGGGGAGCCTGAAGTACACCTTCACAGAGTCGTAGATGAACCACTGCAGCGCAGTCAGAGTGCCGATCATGATGATACGGGCAAAGAGGCCCTTCCACACACCTGGTTCAAGTATGAAACATGAATGAAAAATGCAATATACCCCAAAGGGTTATTCTTTCTTTAGAGGGGAAAATAAATCTTACCTTTAAATCCAAGTCTCTGGAGGACCTGAGAAGCACTGCTCCCTTTCTCTTTATTCAACACAGACACCACAGAGTCAGCAGGGTGAGAGACAATTGCACAGAAGACTCCAGCTGAAAAAAGTCAAGACAAATGATCAAATGAGGGCAGTTAAAAAAAAAAATTCACATCATAGCCAATAACCTTTTCATGACTAAGTAATAAAATTTTCTTTTAGTTATAAAACCAAAATCAGATTTAGAGACTGAAAAGGTTACAAAGTAGTCCACCCTATGTAAAACAGAACAACCCTTCAAAAGTTTTTATATTCATATTTTAATCAACACTTTCTCTTGTATTAAAAATTTGTTCTTTGGGGTCGGCCCAGTGGCACAGCAGTTAAGTGCGCACGTTCTGCTTCAGCGGCCCAGGGTTCGCCAGTTTGGATCCCGGGTGTAGACATGGCACCACTTGGCACACCACGCTATGATAGGCATCCCACATATAAAGCAGAGGAAGATGGGCATGGATGTTAGCTCAGGGCCAGTCTTCCTCAGCAAAAAGAGGATTGGCAGCGGATGTTACTCTGGGCTAATCCTCCTCCAAAAAACCAAAATTTTTTCTTGAAAAACTGAACTAAAACCAAATGGTGCAGTAGTAAAATCAATACGTTCCCAAGCTTAATCATGACATGCAAACCATAAAACATTTTAGGAACTAATTAGCAAGTATTTATGAATCCTGAAGGGCATATAAAATGCTATGAGATGATAAAACTTCTCTGGAATATTTCTTCCTCACAAAAGAGGCCAATAATGGAAACAATTATTTTTCCTTAATTCCTAGACAAGTGTATTCTAAATAATTCATACCTATGTAACCTGCCACAAATGTTACAACCAGCTGCTCTGGCTTTGAACATTCACTTCGGGGCTTGGGGACCACAAACTTGTACAATGCTTCAACAGTACGTTCAAAGCAGGCGAACTTCATCATGGTGTACGGTATCTGTCTCATCCAGAGAGGAGCAACCCCCTTGTAGAATCTAGGAAACCAGGAGACTTATTTTACTCAGCTGCATATATTCACCTAACAGAGATTTTCATCATTAACAGAAGTGTCCGCACACCAGTCGAGTCCTGATAGTAAAAAAAAATGACAGCACAACTGCATGTCATTTCTATCAGAACATAAGACTAACATGCAGGTATATTTATCTCACATGCCAATGACTCAAGCACCTTTGACTATACAACCAAAAAAGTTGCTGGATGTTTCTCTGACCGGAACTACAAGAAACAAGAAGTTTACAAGTAGAACACAGTTCAAGACTAACACCCACAAAGGTGGATCTAAGGAAGCATGTTGTGGTCTGACTATACAAAGTCTTAACTGAAAACACAGATGACAAGAATTCTAACAAGTCCCCACCCCCCAAAGTTAACATTAAATGTTAAGGTCAAATATCAAGTCATTTGTAGACTGACAAATGGTTCATAACTTTACAAAAAATCCCTAATTCAGGGCTCAAGCCATGTACCAACTTATCCTTGCCCCTGGAATTTATGTTCTATGTAAGGGAGAAACAGATACAATAGTTAAATAACTATAATACTTAAAAAAAGACACAATAATTAAATAGTTAAAAAGACATAATAGTTTCATAACATAATAATTTAAAAAAAAAAGGTCTGGTGAGCTTAATGCTAAGAACTGCAGTTCCCTCAAATGAATATCTTTACACTAGAAATCCAGGCAGATGCTTACTTACGCTTTTAAGCCTTCTTCCTTATACATTTTGGGAGCGGCATCTCTCAAAGTGTTGGCATAACCCGGTTGAGTTTGAATTCGAACCTTAGTAGCTTCCATAGGAGCCAGGGCAATGTCAGCAAAGAATTCAGCACTGGCAGAGGCAGCCAAATATAGTGATGTGCGCCAGACATAGGCGTTCTCCTAATTGAAAAATACAAGGAGGGACATGAATTGCTGTTGCATTAGCTGTTTTCAATTTAACTTAAAGGGACAGTTGTAGGAAACAGTTAAATTTCACACATTTTAAGTGTTTCTTTTCTTTTTTTTTTTTGGAGGAAGATTAGCCCTGAGCTAACATCCGTGCCCATCTTCCTCTACTTTATACGTGGGACGCCTGCCACAGCATGGCTTGCCAAGCGGCGTCATGTCCGCACCCAGGATCCGAACCAGCAAACCCCTGGCAACCGAAGCGGAACGTGCGCACTTAACTGCTTCACCACCTGGCCGGCCGGCCGGCCTGTAAGCGCTGCTTTATCACACTCCATGGATAACACACACAATAGGAGATTGAATGTCATCTCTCATAACCTCATCAGCCACAGTACAATGTGACTATTTTCTGAACATCTAGGTGCCAAGTATAGTTGGCCTTTGAACTACACAAAGGAATCTCAGAGTCTTTCTCTTTAAAAAATTCAAAATCCAACTTTTGGAAAGGCAGCATAGGATAATAAAAAGAGCACTGAAATCTAACAAAATACATTTTCTTTTTCTCATCCTGTCTCTGCTACAACAGCCTTATGATTCGAAGCATGTTGCTCACCTTTTCTGAGACCATTTCCTCAGTTCTAAAACAAGGTGGTACAGACAAAAATCTAAGATCTTTTTTGGTCTTGAACTTTAAGTTGAAATCTTAGGATTTTCAATTTCAAAATTAAATGACATACCTCTCCGAGCACGTTGCTATACAAGACTTTGAAGACCTCATAAAAGCCAAACTTGCAGAGCCCCTGCAAGGAGTAGCCAATGAAAGTCGGAGCCCATCCTTTAGCCAAACCACGAACACCATCTTCTTTAAGCGTAACTGAGAATCCGTTAAATATGCCTTTGTACTTTTGGGGGTCCACCTTTATATAAAACAAGAAGAAAAAAAACTAATTAGATGGACCAAAGAGCTAACACTTCTCATAAATATACAATTTCATTATTATTAGTTTTTCCCTTTGGTTCTAAAATAAACTTCAGCAACTACACAAAAGCTAGGTGAATACAACGTCACTGTATGACATCAGCTGACTATCCATCATTCTATCTGCAAATGTAACTTTGCACATTAAGGTCTAGCTTTCAGTGAGACTTAAGTCTTGAAGGGTTAGTTGAAAAGGTAAAAGTCCTACAAATATACACGATAAAACTGACTCAAAGAGATTTTTCAACATCCAACTCTTTCTACCACTTGTAAAAAATTAGTTTTAAAGCTACTGCCTAAATAATAGGTAAGTGTATATCCCTGATATATGCTACCCATTAAGATGTTATAAAGTCACGTGAACTTAAGACAAACTAAATACACATTAAAAAGGTACATCAATATAATGAGAATCTGTCTTTTGACTTAAGAAATTAAATTCAAGAGACATGCATAAGAAGTTTAGCAAAAGCATACTTCACATCCACTCTATGAACAATTGGGAAAAGAAAAAATCTTATCTCACTATTTCTGCCAATACTACAAGGGCTGGTATACATCACCTTCCTCTCCCTGCTAATATTTCACCTTCCTTTCTCTTTTACGTAAGTAGACTTCTAATCCTGTTTGGGACAAATAAATTTTTGACGTTTGATTACTTTCGTTTCAATAAAACTAATTACAATATTCTAATTATAAAAAACTTTTATGTAAATAAATATACAAGAAGCTATACCCACAAATGTTTAATACTAAGATACTGAGAGTATTTTTTTTTTGTAAAGATTGGCACCTGAGCTAACAACTGTTGCCAATCTTTTTTTTTTCCTGCTTTATCTCCTCAAATCCCCCTGTACACAGTTGTATATCTTAGTTGCAGGTCCTTCTAGTTGTGGGATGTGGGACGCCGCTCCAACGTGGCCTGACGAACGGTGCCATGTCCGCGCCCAGGATCTGAAACCTGGGCTGCTGCCGCGGAGCGCGAACTTAACCACTCGGCCACTGAGCCGGCCCTGAGAGTATTTTTTAAATCTACATAGTGCTCTCTTGATCTAAATAAGAGACATGAAGTTACTGCACATAATACGCAAAGAACGATTACCCACTGTTGACATTTAACTGCTTGTAAAATGACTATTGGAGCATAAAGAACTAGTAGGCCTTAAAGAGAAACTCTAGCCAGAATTGAGGCCAGCAGCAAAAAACCATTTACAGTCACAGTCTGAGATGTGACAATCCACCCACACTATTTTAAAGAGGCATTTCTTGGATTTAAAACACTAATTAAAATAAAGATCCTAAGTTAAAGAAATTTGGGTTTGGTTTCCTATTAAAGTTTCTACCAGTTGTGATGTCTGCCAATTCTTCTCACTTGTGAAGTCCTTTAAGATTATTTGGAATTAAGTCACACATGAAAGATAGGTTCATTGTCATCTCAATACAAACCTGCATCCGGCATTTCACTAAATCCAGAGGAACCACAGCAGTGTGTGTCAGACCACAACTTAAGACCCCACCAAAGCCACACAGTGCATAAAACTTCATGGAGCCATATTCACAACTGTACTCTGTAATAAGACAAGACACACCATGCATTTTAATATAAAACTCATGTTACTGGTTATCAACTTACCTCCTGGATAGTTAGGTTTCCACACGGCTTGTTAGTAGAGGACTACATCTTACAACTTAACAGCCATGCTTCGACAATATGCTTTATTTAGTCCAACATGCAAAACAAACCTGCATTCTGCATTTAACCAGATCTAGAGGAACCAATGCTGTATGTGTTGTGCCACAGCTAATAATTCCTCCAAGTCCACAAAGGATAAAGAATCTGCCAGATGCATATTCACAGCTATACTGCTCTGTTTGATTGAAGAAAAAAAAAAAATCAAGTAAGTATTTCTTCAGAGATGACTAAAGCCCTGGGAATGAAAGGGAACTGTTTCCCTATGAAACAGTTATCACAACTGAACAGCCTGGGCCACCGCTTAGAATTAAGTTGAAAATGATTTTCCACCTAGTGCGAACAACAAGAAATTCAGTGCCATGATCAAAAGAATCATTTAAAGATTATGAAGGTTCTATCTGTGAGATACTAGCTAGCTCATCTTGCCATATTAATAAAAAGTTCTCTACAACATTAATGGCTCTTCCAATTAAAATCAAACTTCAAATTATTAACCACTGATTAGAACATTCAGAGTTCAAATCAAACTCGGAAAGAGCACTTGACAAGTAAAAGCCTGCAAACTTCTAAGTTTCCCCCAGCCACTAACCAACACTATCCCCACTTAAGGATCTCCACAGCATAAAACTAGATAAATTCCTGGAGTCAAGTACCTTTACTACAAAAATGACGTTAGCTTTAACTTTCTAAATTGAAGGATGGAATGATAGCTCAAGTGTAAAGATTTTTTTACCCACACTAAAGACATAAACAGAAACACGTAAGTGATTTTTAAACACTGTATTTTACAGGCACAATATAGATAACATTTTCAGGATTCCTGTAAGTCGGTCTCTACTTTCTCTATACACACACTCCACTGGGATTTAAAATGCATACAGTTGTTAAAGTTGGGTCTAACCACCAAGAAGCCCGAGAGGTAAGACCAAAGGGATCCCTCTCAATTATCATCTCCTTTCTAGGGCTGCAAGTCGCCCCCTCCACCAATCGCATTAAAACAAGAGACCCAGTTAATCTCACATACCTTATGTCAACTAATATTCGGGAATACTTAAGGGAGGAAGAAGTATTTTAATAAGAAAATTAAAGTCAAATCAAAGAACAGAGAATATAGTTAGAACTGCAGCCAGTGGTTAAGGACACGTTACCCAACACCCAGTCTGCTGACCAAGACGCCCAGGGCGGAGAAGATAAGGAGCCAGTCAGGCCTCCATGCCTCTACTCCCTCGAGGTCGTGGAGGTCACGGAGGGAGCTGTCCCTAAGCGGGTCCACGCCCTTGAGGGAGGGCCGCGGATCGGACACCGGCCTAGGGCGGAAAGGGCTGACATCTTCGGGCAAGGAACCGGGCGCGTCCTTCCCCGTCCTCCAGGCGGGGCCCAGGCCGCGAAGGCCGAGCCGACCACGAGGGGACACCACGACCGAGCGGGCCAGGGGCTGACCTCACCTTCCACAGCGGCGGCTGCCAGGTTGCGGGAGCGGCGGGGCGGGCCGGGGGGCCCGGCGGGGCTGCTTCGGGGCCCCGCGAGGCCATCGTGCACCAGCTGCAGGTGGGGCGCATTGAACGGGTTCGCCCGCGCCAGATGGGCCACGGACGAGAACATCCTCCTGGGGGAAGAGCGAGCGGCGGTCAGAGGACAGGCCAAGGGGACCGTCAGGTCGGCCAAAGTCACCAGCACCGGGGACCCCGACCGGGCCTGCCTTCTTCCCGCCTCCGCGCCCTTGAGGAGGTCACGACGGCCTCCCCCAGGGAGGAGGCCGACCAGGCCTATGGCCAAAGCAGCGCCCCACGGGGACTCCGCGCTCCGCTCCCCGCACCCACTGCGGGGAAGGCCAGCCACACTCACTCCCTAAGATGGCGAACACACCCGCTCCCACGGAAGGCTGCGGCTCACAGAGGCCGAACGTCCTCCCGGGCCCTAGGTCTGTGCCCTTCGCGCCTCGTCAGCGTGACGCACACAGCACGTTGCTACAGGCCGGCGGCACCCATTGGCGGGGAAGAGCGCGGAGGCCGTAGCGTCATCGCGTTCTCCTAGCAACCCTATCCCCGCCCCCGCTCGCCCCAGCCCTTCCGGCCCGGCTTCTGCGCAGGAGGATTCTTCTGCGCAGGCGCGCGTTCAGGGCCAGGTCTTTGAGTGATGTCGGCTTGTCCTTGTGACCTCCTCTTTTTGTCCCTTCACCTTCAAGAGCCTCTCCTTGAAGCCGTCGCTTTAGTGCTTTCCGTCTAAATGAGTCGCAGTATAGTAGTCATTTAAAACAAATACCCCAATGCTTGATGATATATTATTTCAGTGTTGTCACTAGAATGTCACTGCAGTATTTTGTGTCACGACCTCTGTCCCTACGTTACTTTTTAAAAAACTTCTATCCATTGACATTACACATAGATATGTCTGCATTTTCCATCAGACTGCAGGAGAGTATTTTAAAAGGATATGTGCAGCAAGAACTCGTCAGATAGACAAGACAGGTTGCTACTTCCTTACAATAGTTTATACAACATTAAAACGTTCAATAGGAGCTGGCCGGGTTGCGCAGCGGTTAAGTTCGCAGGTTCTGCTTCAGAGGCCGCGGGTTCCCAGGCCCAGATCTGGGTAGAGACATGGCACCGCTTGGCAAGCCATGCTATGGTAGGCGTCCCATATATAAAATAGAGGAAGATGGGCACGGATGTTAGCTCAGGGCTAATCTTCCAAAAAAAAAAACCATTCAATAAATGCTTTTTAACACCTGGGGGTACAGGGCTGAACAGAGTGAAAGTGACTGGCTGCAGATTTTGTGTGTTTAATAAATTTAGAAAATTTTCATTAGATTCAGTTCAACAGAAAAGGGCCTAGTAAAATTGGGGAGAATTTAGAAGGGGTCAAACCTCTGTTAGAATTCTGGCTCTGACATTTCCCCAGCTCTTGATAAAGTAACCTTGGGAATTTACTTATCTCTAGGAACTTGTTTCTTAAAGGTGAGATGGAAGCAGGGTCAGCCTCATGGGCTTGCTGCCTGTGCAGTTACACAGGGAACTTAAGCTTGGTTTAATGCTCTGTTGTCACTGTTTTGAAATTCTTAATAATTTATGAATAAGAGGGCTTGCATTTTTCATTTTGCACTAGGCCCTGCAAATTATGTAGCTGGTCCTGGATGGGAGTAATACTTATCTTACAGAGTTTATGAAGACTTAATGAAATAATGTCTAAAAATGGGGATTAGCCAAGGAACAGAGTTGGGGAGGGGGTCAGTGGATGGGAAGTTACTAAGAAGGTAGGATAATTCTCACTAAATTGACCTAACAGGATTCTTGCTGAAGGCGGGCCAGGGTGATCAGATATTACTTGCGGAATGAGGAATTTGATCAGGTATTGAGGGTGATCACATATCCGGGTTAGGGGGATTCTGGCTAAACCAACTTGACAGAATTTTTACTACACTTGGGCTCTTGAAAGACTTGCCCAAGGATGGGCCTAGTTGAAAGGGGCTCCGAGGAGCCTAACTAAGGTTTGGTCAAGGAGAGAGTCTTTGTCAATACCTTCCTATTCAGTATACCAAGGAAGGCTGGCATTTTAATTTCATTTATTATAAGCCACTATTGAATTTAAATTTCAGCCAAACTGTTAGAGTTACTCTCAGCAATTTGAGCTAAAACAATGGATTGAGACACTCTGTTTACTGTAAGCATATTAATAAATTTGGCTTGACCTATAATTATATTTCTTCTATCCTATCTTAGTTATCACTACTTATCAAATTACCCCAAAATTTAAGAACATAAAACAACACTTATCTCACATTTTTTGAGGGTCAGGAATCTGGGAGTGGCTCAGCTGGGTGGTCTGGCTCAGGGTCTGTCATGGGGTTGTAGTCAAGCTGTTGACTGGGACTGCAGTCTCTGGGGCTGGAGGATCTGCTTCCAAGCTCACTAACTTGGCCATTGGCAGGATGCTTCAGTTCTTCGTCATGCGGGCCTCTTCATATGGCTGCTCTGACATGTCTTCCCCAGAGTGAGTAATTCAGGAAAGAAAGACAGCAACCAAGAGAGAAGCTGCTGTGCCCTTTATAACCTAATCTCAGAAGGGACACACCATCACTTCTACTGTATTTTATTGGTCACACAGACCAATTGCAACACGATGTGGGAAGGGTGGCGGGAATCATTGGGGCCATCCTAGAGGCTGACTATCACCTCCCCAACCCAACATTCTTAGTTCCCATCCCCATTACATGTTGCCCAGGTTTCTGCCAATATAAATTTTGCACATTTTTTCTCTTAGTCTCTAGGATCTCCTGCATGGGGATCTAGAAGCAATGGGAGGTGTTGACTACAGTCGAGAGGACGATCAGCAGACCCATCAAGGCAACTTCTTCAGGGGAGGCCATTTAGAAGCTTTACAAGTAAGGAGAGACTAAGTTTTTCAGGCAAGGAAGGAAGAGCTGTTTTTGCTAGCAAAGAAGGCTCAGCAGAATCTAAGGGTTCATGAACCCAGTGTCGTCAGAATCTGACCCTGTATGTTCCCATTCCAATATTCAGGGTCTCACTGCTGCTCCAAAAAAGAAAAAAAAAATGCTCTAACTTTATCATGAGACCCACAGGATTGGGAATTCAATTGAATTGTAATTCGGGATTAGATTTTGGGTTTGGTTTTTAGAAATTACAGCCTTGCAGATACAGGAAGGTAGTCATATAAACTTTCTGGTCCTTTATCTCATCTTGATTGAACTGAGAACTTGAAGCCCTAAGCTCATCATTTCCTTTCCCCCAGTTATCCAACATAATTAGGATAAACCAAACAACCCCACTGTATTCCTTATTTTCACTTAAGTATTCTATGGAAACATCTACTGGGTCACCCAAAGCCTTGCCTTATTTAGGCAATTGATTACAGGTGTCACAGGTGATCGTTTAAGAAACTGTTTTTGCTAATGCATGCCATAGATAACAAGTGTCACCTTTATCATTGACAACTGGTCATCAGCACCTTTAAATCCAATCAGATTAGATAACCCAGAACAAAGTCAGAGAACCCATTCTTAAGGTTTGGTTCTCCTGGAGTTACTTCCAATACCGTTGTCCATAGAAGAGTTTGACCAGAGAAGCATAACCACTGAGTCATATGGAATAAGACATTTATTTTAGGGATTAGGCCTTATGAAGTTGTGGGAGCTGGACAAGTTGCCTCTTTGTCTGGGGTTGGACCTGAAATTGCTATAAATTGATAGAGCTTATGGTCAGGTAGGAAAGCTGGACATGAAGTGGGGGTGAGCAGGGACAAACTGGAACTCTCAAAGTTTGGATCTCATGAGGATAAACCAGACCATGCATCTGTCTCTTACCACCTACAACCTTGATGATGCAGGTACCTGCAGAAGCTATGGTGCAGGTGCTTATAAGAGCCACATTGCTGTGCATACATCTGGCCCAGGACTCAGAGAAACTGAAGAAGGTCCAGGAGTTGCTGAAAGAGCTCCACACCTGGCCACTACCCCACTCCAAGGAGAGCCAGCAGATCAGCAACAATGTGCCTGAGTTGCTGCAGAGCCTTACGTCCTCTACTGACCTTCAGAATGTAATGACTGCCGCTTCACCTCTGCCTTTGAAACCTTGCACAAATTTCCCTTGTGGCTAGTCCTAACCCAGAACCTATTTTGGTGATAAACAGTTAGAATTTGAGATGGTAGAGAGGTAGGACATTCAAGTGGAAATTTCCAACAAACATTTGTAACCTTAGAGCTAGAGGTCCAGTCTGCACTTGTGGATTTGAGGATCATCCCTGTCACGGGGAATCACAAGAAAATCCCTAAATAATTTCTAGCACAGCCATAATAGAGGGATATAATGAATTATGCAAGGGAAACTAAAGTCTCTTTTCATATCTGCTCTGAGGAAAAAAAGAGTAACATCTGCTTAGTTATTGTCTTTTATGATTATAAATCTTATATGTTTGTTTTTGCATGTCTCCATAAATAGAGTAGGGTGAAATTTGTCTCTTTGTATTTGAAATAAGATAAAATAGATGTCACCATGGGGCCGTCATTTCCATTCTGGAAAGTTTTAAAAGGTCAAACCATGCCCCTTCCTCTTTGGAAGGGTATCCTAGGTTGAGCCTACAGTACCTTGGCTGTAAGACTAGGGGCGACCCCTTTACCAAAGTGCATCCTAAGAGAGCAGCCCCAGCTCTGAGGCCTGGGTTCAGACTCTTGAAGTCACCCACCTTTGTGCAGGGGGCTGAAAACTGAAAGTTTTACCTGCATGTTCAGGGACATTGTATTTTTTATTCAAGAATAAAAGGCAGGTGAATCCTTTTACCCAGCCTTTAACGTTTTACATCTTGAAATTTCCTTCTGTCTGCAATTAAAACCATACAATATGCTTTGGCCCAGAGAGGAGAGGCAGGCCTGGAAATGCAGACCCTAAAATAGTCCACATAGAAGGTATACTCATATGTGGCAACTTTAGTCACTCAATGATTACAGTCTATCACTCTGACAGATTTTAAGTGAGGCCTGACCGTCACAAGTTAGAGGTTCCCAAATCTGGTTTCTCATCAAAGCTCTTGAGGAGCTTTTTATTTTATTTTATTTTATTTGGTGAGGAAGATTGTTGCTGAGCTAACGCCTGTGCCAGTCTTCCTCTATTTGGTATGTGGGCCACCACCGCAGCATGGCTTGATGAGTGGTGTGTAGGTCCATGCCTGAGATCTGAATTTGTGAACCCCAGGCTGTTGAATCGGAGTGCACAAACTTAACCACTATGCCACTAGGCTGGCCCTTGAGGAGTTTTTTAGACACCAGTGTTCTCAGGCTTCAAAAGATGATGCTTACTAAGTCTGATAAGGAGTCCTGGAATCCACCACTTTCAAAAGCTCCCCAGGTGATTCTTATCAACAGCCCGGTTTAGGAAATGCAGACCTAAGGAATTCAAAGATAGACATTAGCCTAGAGAATGAGCCTGACATCAGTTTTCCATCTGTAAACTGAGACAATATCCTGAATGACCTGGTTTGCCGTGGATAGAAAGTGCTCAGTTACTAGAAAGGAATCCTGCTGATCTCGTTTACTTCCAGCTGCACTTTCACACGCAAGAACAAGGTGCGGGGCTGTGGTGTAGGCCATCAGCACACCATACGAAATGGGGTAACTTCTTAATGAGGTAAGAGATGTGTCAAAAGAGAGAGGAGAATATCAGCTGCTTAAAGATGGACATATAGCCGTGGGCTTGGTAATAGAGAGGAAATTTTAGGGAGAAATATATAGACCTGAGGAAGAATAGAAAATATGAAAAATAATGACTATAGGGGCTGGCCTGGTGGCGCAGCGGTTAAGTTCACATGTTCCACTTTGGCAGCCTGGGGTTCTTCAGTTCAGGTCCCGGGTATGGACTTACACACCTCTTGGCAAGCCATGCTGTGGCAGGTGTCCCACATATAAAGTAGAGGAGGATGGGCACGTATGTTAGCTCAGGGCCAGTCTTCCTCAGCAAAAAAGAGGAGGATTGGCAGCAGATGTCAGCTCAGGGCTGATCTTCCTCAAAATAAATAAATAAATAAAATTTTCAAATGTAATGAAACTTCAGGGAAAATTTTTGAATTCTATTATTATATCTCTAGACTTGGAAGGTAGTCAGTTGAGAAGGAATAGCTTCAGGGAATCAAACATATTTTTTACAGAGCTGTAGTTTCAAACATTACTGGAATTAACTGACTGATTTCTTCCTCTGAGAGAACATGAATATTGCTGACTTTTACACAATTGCAATTAACCTACATAACACTAGCAATTACTTAAATTTTCTATAATCTGTGCTGCTTTGAAACATTGTGGAAAAGATACAGTATTTTTCCTCTTTTGATTTCAAGAATGTCAACTTTGAAAAATATTTAAATCACCCCGCATTTAAATTATAAAGCAGGACAAAATAAAAATCAAAGCAGAGTTTTGTCGACCATCTGATTTACTTACCCAGGGCAGATTATGGGTCAGAATAACTTTTCCTGTGTGTTTGAATGATCAGATTAGATGTCTGAACTAAATGAACAATATTATTCACTTCATTGTTTACATGGTGTGGCTGAAGTTTAGGAACTAATATTCTATTTTTTAAAAAAATATGATTAAACACCTGACGTCTGTGTAAATGAAAGTGTAATTACTCTTAGAACTAAGTTTTGATACATTCTTTGCACTTTGGTGGAGTCCAAGATTCCTTATATTATGTTCTTGCACTAGAACAATATTATTTATTCCAGTATTACTACTGTCTTTCAAACAAATTGTACTCAGCCTGAATTGTCTTTATGTACTACCATTTTCATAATTTTTATTACATAATTGAATCTCCTTCTGAACTATGTGGACAAGCTTCAGTCTTAAACATTAAGAATTTCTTTTTCTTTCCTTTTTTCTTTGAGAAAGATTAGCCCTGAGATAACATCTGCCATCAATCCTCTTTTTTTGCTGAGGAAGACTGTCCC
Source organism: Equus quagga (assembly GCF_021613505.1). Taxonomy (NCBI): domain Eukaryota; kingdom Metazoa; phylum Chordata; class Mammalia; order Perissodactyla; family Equidae; genus Equus; species Equus quagga. Next base: position 23,094,877 of record NC_060285.1, read on the forward strand.
TGAGCCAACGTTCATGCCCATCTTCCTCGACTTTCTATGTGGGTCACCTGCCACAGCATGGCTTGACAAGTGGTGCTGCCATGCGCTAGTCCTGTTTGCTACTTGTAGTCGTCATTTTTCTGTTAAGACAATCTCCCAGTTAGGTCTAATCTTTCAGGAAGTATCTAAGCATCCTACTTTCTTGTCCATTTGCCAATATGTATTGAAACTGCTTTATGTAATAGTAATCTAGACAATCTAAAAGTTTTTGGAATAACATTCACTCTAAGAATATCATTAAAAAAATAGTAACAAGGGAAAGTAACATCACATATTTTTAAAAACTGTTGAAACATTTCAGATTTTGCCTTAACACGATGAATTCAAGAGTAATTGAAAAAAAGTCAGAGGCATGCTTCAAGTGTTACGATGGCTAATGTAGTATGGTAGTTCAAATATGTCTAGGAAAAATAGAAGTATCTTAGTACAATAATTTTAAAAAACAATGTAATCGTTGGGGGCCAGCCTGGTGGCATAGTGGTTAAGTTTGCGTGCTCTGCTTTGGCCGCCCAGGGTTTGCAGGTTCGTTCGGATGCTGGGCGCGGACGTAGCACTGCTTGTCAAGCCACGCTGTGGGTGTAGAGGTAGAGGAAGATTGTCGCAGATGTTAGCTCAGGGCCACTCTTCCTCACAAAAAACAAACAAAACAAAAACGCCCACAATGTAATAGCTAGGTTAGTCTAGGCTATCTCTTTTTAAATTATCTAATATCTATTGGACACCTACTTTATGGCACTGTGAATATTTCCAAAGTTCTGTCTTTGGCCTCTCTTCCTTTACATTCTCTTCCCAGGAATCTCCTTTACCCCCACAGGATTAGCTTTCATCCTTTATGGTAAAATTCTTGATATCTTATTTTTCATATTTTCTAGTTTACTTCTGTTAATTTTGAAGTAATTTTAAACTTACAGGGGCTGGCCCCGTGGCCGAGTAGTTAAGTTCACGCGCTCTGCTGCAGGCGGCCCAGTGTTTCGTTGGTTTGAATCCTGGGCGCGGACATGGCACTGCTCATCAAACCACGCTGAGGCAGCGTCCCACATGCCACAACTAGAAGGACCCACAACGAAGAATATACAACTATGTACTGGGTGGCTTTGCGGAGAAAAAGGAAAAAATAAAATCTTTAAAAATAAATAAATAAATAAATAAATAATAAATTTACAGAAAAGATGCAAGAATAGTACAAAGAACTTCTATATATCCTTCAGTCAGTTTCCCCAATTGTTAATATTTTGCCACGTGTGCTTTATGGTTCTGTCTCTCCTATCTATTGTTATACATACATGTAGAGATATACACACATATTAAATATTCTTATAAGTATATATAGATTATATATATACACACATAAATACGCTTATATGTCTATACACACACATATTTTTCCTGAACCAATTGAGAGTTAAGTTAAATGCACAATGCCTTGTTACTCCTAAATACTTGTAGGTATTTCCTAAAAGACAAAGCACAACCATCAAAATCAGGATATGAACATTGATATAACACTACCGTCCAATTCATAAGTCCTATCCAAATTTCTCAGCAATGTCATTTACAACAAAAGACAAATCAAAACAAACCAAAAATACTTTTTTTCTAGTCCAGTGTCCAGTCCAGGAGCACACTGCATTTAATTTTCATGTCTCTTTAATCTTCTTCATTCTGAAACAGTTCTATCTCTCTTTGTCATTCATGACCTTGACATTTTTGAAGAATACAAGACAGTTATCTTGGAGCATGTCACTCAATCTGGATTTCTCTGATGTTTTCTCCCAATTAGATTTAGAGGATGCATTTAGAGCAGGAATATCATAGAAATGATCCTTTGTTCTTTTCAGAGTGTCCTGTCAGAAGTCACGTGATATTTATTGGTCCTTTTACTGTTGAGGTGAACTTTGATCACTTGATCAAGGTAGTATTTGCCAGGTGACTTCATTGTAAAGTTAGTATTTTTATCTGTAATTAATAAGTTATTTGTGAGGAGATACTTTGAGACTGCATAAATATTCTGTTCTTCAACAAACTCTCACCCACTAATTTTCGCTTGTATCAATGATCATTGCGTGAATCAATTATTATTGTGATAATTGCCAAATGGTGATTTTTTTTAACTCTGTCAGTTCTACATTTATTAGTATTCTACTGTAAAGAAGCACTTCCCTTTGTCCTCATTTATTTATTCTTCATTTATTTATATCAGTATGAACGAGTGGATTCCTATTTTATTTGATGAGTTATAATCTAACACTAGCATAATTTCTTTTGATTCTTATATTTTCTCAGATTTGGCCAGTGGGAACCCCTTTAAACTGATCCTGTATTCTTTAGACAAATCCTCTTCATTTTTTGAACACTTTGGTACTTTCCGGTCTAGCAAGATGTCCCACGCTCCCCTTATTACTTTTTCTACCCCAGCCATGGAATCAGCCATTTCTCCAAAGAGCTCTGGTTCTGTTTAGAGGAGTATAGCATGCAGAAACCAAGATCTGGGGAAAAAATATTCTCATTGCTCCAAGGTGTTAGTGCTTCTAGGCTCTCTCAGCAGATTTACGTATACACACATATACATTTAAATCTGTCTTATCTATCATCTGTCTATTTTCTTCTTTTAAAAACTATGAGTTCACACTAATACCTCCAATTCCAAATCAGAATACCAGAGAATTTATCCTAGCCTTTTTTTCATTCCATGTTTGTAATTCCTTTCCTTGACAGAGATAAAACTGGTTTTCATTATCTTCAGTATATTGTCTCTTATTTGCTCATTTCCCTTGTTTGTAACCAACTTCCCAATCCTGCTGGCTGCCTCTTAGGCATCAACCTTGCAGGTCCCCTTGGCTCTGTTAGCCTGAAGTGAAGAAAAAGAAACTAAGAAATTAAAGAAAAGAAACCAATCAATATTTTTTTAAATACTTTTGAAATTGTCAATTCTTTTTTTTTTTAAAGATTTTTTAATTTTTTTCCTTTGTCTCCCCAAAGCCCCCAGGTACATAGTTGTATATTCTTCATTGTGGGTCCTTCTAGTTGTGGCATGTGGGATGCTGCCTCAGCGTGGTTTGATGAGCAGTACCATGTCCATGCCCAGGATTCGAACCAATGAAACACTGGGCCCCCTGCAGCAGAGTGCACGAACTTAACCACTCAGCCACGGGGCCAGCACCACAATCAATATTTTTTAAAGAAAAGAAAAGGTAACAGAGGGAGAAGAGAAAGAGGAATGGAAAGCAGCTATGGCTATCTTAAATTAAAAAATTAACCCCAAATCTTAACAATATAACACAATGAAAGTTTACTTCTTGCTCCCATAGAGTTTGGTGCTGATTAGGTGCTTCTCCATGGAGCTCTCCTCCAAGTGGCAACTCAGGGATCAAAGGTGCTTTCATCTTTTAGTTTTAGCTCTGCCTTCTCAACACGTGACTGCTACAGGTTTGGCCAAAGGTGAAGAGATGGAACAAGGAAAAGGCACACCCTCTTTCAGCTGCCTCAGAGTGAAAGTGATACATCACTTCTGCTCATGTTCTTTGAGCTAGAATTAATCTCATGACGCTACCCAGATGCCTAGGACTGAGAAAGGTAGAGGAGCATACAGAGAGTCATTCAGGGATGAGTGCCTAGTCTCATCCTCACGCAGTGTAGACATATTGGAATAGATTCTGTTTATATCTAGATAACAGTGTAGCTTCCTGATGAACATTCTTGGAGGTAACAATGAAACTGACCAGGAAACAATGAGTAAACCTATTATATATGGCCCTTAGATATACATTAGTAAAATGCAGCCGTCAGGTATAAAAAATGATTTAGCTTTTGGATTAGTTGATTTAAAGCCACTTTTTCTAGCAGTAGTTAGTAGTTAGCAGGGTTGTGTCTATGTAACAGCCACTCCTAATCCAAAGACTAACACACCCTTTTTCTGGTGGCCCTTGTAAGCATCTGGATCATTAGGAAGGGTTCATTAAGAAACTGCAGTACAAGGAATGGCCCTGTGTCTCCTCCTTTAATTATAATTATTTTTTAAATTTTGAAATAATTGCAAATTTACAGAAAAGATGCAAAAATAGTACAAATATATACTTCATCTAGAGTTGCCAGGTTTTAACATTTTGCCACCATTGCTTTAACAGTTTCTTTTTTATCTGTCTATCCATCTCTCCATCCATCCATATAATTTGAACCATTTGAGAGTAAGTTGCAGACTTACACCATTTTACCCCTAAATACTTTGAGTGAATTTCTTAAGAATAAAGATGATTCTCTTACATAAGCAAAGTATAATTAGCAAAACTAGAAAATTTAACTTTGATAATCTAATCTATAGTCCACATTCAAACTTTGCCAATTATCTAGTTAATATCCTTTATTCTAATGCCTTTTTTCCCACATTCAATCCAGGATGACACGTTGCATTTAGTGGTCATGTCTCTAGTTCTCTTTCTCCATAAGTTTCTCAGTCTTTCTTTGTCTTTCATGACTTTGACATTTTTGAAGAGTACCTGCCAGCTATTTTGTAAAATTTCCCTCAGTTTGGGTTTATCTGATATTTCTTCATGATTAGATTCAGGCTGTGCAATTAGGGAGAGAAGACTATACTATGTAAGTGATGTATTCTTCTCACTGCATCCCTTGGGAGGCATTTGTTGTTGATTTACACCGCTGCTGGTGAGGTTAACTTTGATCACTTGATTTAAGGTAGTGTCTATCAAGTTTATTCACTGTAAAGTTATTATTTTTCCTTTTGTAATTAGTAAGTAATTTTGGGGGAGAGACTTTCGAGACTGCGTAAATGCCCTGTTTCTGAAAAATCTTGCACCCACTCATTTTCACATCCATTGATGATTCTTGCCTGGGTTAATGACCACCATGATGGTTGCAAAATGGTGATTTTCTAAATCCTTGTTCCTTTTACATTTTTTTAGTTGACTATTCTACTCTAAGAATAAGCTTTTCTTTCTTATGTATTTCTTATCAGTATAGAGTCTGGATTCTCAGTTATGATACAGTACTGTTATTTTGATGTTCAAGTTCTCTCAGTAAGAGGCCCTTCGAGCTGGCTCCTGTGTTCTTTTAACATGTTCCATCAATTTTTGAGCACATCCTTACTTTCCAATGCTACATATTCCTGGTTTATTTTTTCTTTTCATGTCCTAGTTCTGGAATCAGTCATTTATCCATGAATTCCTGGTTCCTTTTACAGAGTAATGCATTTTGGAACCAAATGCTGGGCATTCCCTAATCCTTTGCTAAGGAAGGGCTCACATTATTGAACCTACTTATTTTGGGCATTCTGAACTGCAGAAGTGAATTAGGTCCCATTTGCTCAGACTGAGAAAGCATTTACCTCCTTTATATTATCTATAAGATCATAAGTTCTCCAAGGGTCTGTCTTGCTCATCAGTGAATTCTTAGCATGTGGAGTTCCAGGCACGCATATAGAAAGCATTCCATAAATATTTGCTGAATGGCTCACATGCTGCCAAGCCTGCCCTAGAGAATACGATTTGACATATGATTCCAATTCTCAGTTCAAGGGTCACTAAAGAGCAGTTACATTGTTTGCATTCACTATTATAGCCACTTGTCATGCTATAGATTTGTAGCTTAAAATAGACCTACGTATCCTACCTTTTACCTTAGTGTTGCATTGGAAACCTTAAGGAGCCAACAGTTTAGTCAACAAAAATTTTTTAGCGTCCCTTTTTCAAGACTCTTCTGTTTTCACGATTTTCTAAATAGCTAGGAAGTGATTTCAGTAAACGTTGTTCCTTTTACTAAGACTGAGGCAGTATTGACATTCTACAAAGTCTGAGGTGTTAATTCACAATGAATAGTTGAGCGTTTTATGCTTGTTTTCTTTGATAAAACTGGGATTATAGTCATTCTATCAGGAAAAAAAGAAAGCACACTAGTTACTTTAACAGAATGTTTAATATGGGACTTGGTTAAATGGGCACTGGAGAACTGGAAAGGCACAAAGAGAACCCTGAGGTCACACAGGTAATAACTGCAGAAAGCAGTGCTCGAGGAACAGAGAGAACTGGTCAAGGTTATTAGAATTTAGCATTTGGCAAGAGGGACCCTTTGGAACTGGGACCAGAACCTGTGAGAAGGCACTGCCAGGCTGTTGCTGGTGTGTCTGAAGGCACTCAATGAGGCTGATTCTGGAAGCGCTAGAAAGAGCTGGGAACAGGATCACTCTGCTGCCAGAGTGAAGATGTGAAGGATTCTGACAGGAACAGCAGCAAAGTGCTGTCTCCCTCCTCCTGCCTTCCTGTCTCTTCTAGCACGCCATATTGGTGGAAGCTGAAATAGTTTTTTGCTTGTCTCAACTCTAGTGCCGTAGAGTATATATACAGGAGTGGGTTTGGAGCCAAGAGACAATCACTTAATAACCAGCACAGCAATTATAGAAGCTCTGTTTTAAAACAATCTATTATATTGATACATTTAGACTCTAAAATACTACACTATAGACAGAACATTTGTATGCCTACTTGATGGATTTTATGCATATATTAACTCAATTCTTTATAGTCAGCTTTTGTTAAAGTTCTGTGTCAAGATTTATATGGTTAATTTAAAAAACAGTATTAATATATAGAACTGTCTTACTGTGAAGGAAAGAGATATAAAGAATCTAAATAACTCAGATTACAAATTTGAAACAGGTAGAATTGATCACTGGTTCGAGAAACAAATCATAAAGTTAGTGAGTGTAGTTTGATCTTTTCTTGACAGAAACCTAATAAACTTAGAGATCTGCTTTTTAAGCCACTGAAAGATTAGAAGATGAAAATTAGGAGGGGGCAGGGGAGAAGCTGTTATATACAAGTCAACTGACAGCTAAAAGGAGGGACAGATAATAGAAAAGGGAAGAACTAGAATAAAAAAATGTATAAAGTAAAAACATACAGCTGGCTCTGGCCCTACTTAGAATTAAACAACTTTACATAGTACATGGTTACATATATTTTTATCACACACATGCACACATACGTACACACACACACCTACAGGGGGTGCAAAGAGACAGAGAGGGAGAATATCTTACCAGACAAGACATACTGTCGTGACAATGTCCATCTATCAAAAATCACAAATGAATGTTCCCTTTGGTCCAATCATCTCACTTCTAGGAATTTCTCTCACATTTATAACACTTGTGCAAAACAATGTATGTATAAGATGATTCATTGTGGTGTTATTTATAACTACAACAGATTGGAAATAATGCAGTATGTCCACCAATATGGTTAGATAAATTATAGTACAGCCATACATGGAATGCTATGCAACTATGAATAGACAGATAGACAGACAGATAGGTAAAACTGGAACTTTTTGTACTGATGTAGAAAGATCTCCAAAACATTGTTAAATGAAAAAGTAAGACATATAGAGAATATAGTACCATCTGTGTAAAAGAAGGGTAATAGTGTGTGTGTGTCTGGAAAGAAATATACACAAAAACTAGTAACATTGGTTGCCTGTGGGGTAGAGAATTGGATAGCTGGAGGTCAGGGGCGAGGAAGAGTTTCACTATCTTCTTTTATATATTTAAACTTTTGAACCACGTGTGTGTATTACTTCTTCAGATCTTCAATTTTAAAGAAAGGAAACAAAAAATTTATTACCCTCATGTTTCTGGGTGTTCTAGGATTTGCTATACACAAGTTAGTAATGTAAATGGCTCCTATGGTAATGAAAGAGTTATGTTGTCAGTAGAAAGTGTAATTACTCTTAGAACTAAATTTTGATACATTCTTTGTACTTTGGTGGAGTCCAAGATTCCTTATGTTATGTTCTTGCACTAGAACAATATTATTTATTCCAATATTACTACTGTCTTTCAAACAAATTGTACTCAGCCTGAATTGTCTTTATGTATTACCATGTTCATAATTTTTATTACACAAATGAATCTCCTTCTGAATTACGTGGACAAGCTTCAGTCTTAAACATTAAGAATTTCTTTTTCTTTCCTTTTGTCTTTGAGAAAGATTAGCCCTGAGATAACATCTGCCATCAATCCTCTTTTTTTGCTGAGGAAGACTGTCCCTGAGCCAACGTTCATGCCCATCTTCCTCTACTTTCTATGTGGGACACCTGCCACAGCATGGCTTGACAAGTGGTGCTGCCATGTGCTAGTCCTGTTGGCTACTTGTAGTCGTCATTTTTCTGTTAAGACAATCTCCAAGTTAGGTCTAATCTTTCAGGAAGTATCTAAGCATCCTACTTTCTTGCCCGTTTGCCAATATGTATTGAAACTGCTTTACGTAATAGTAATCTAGACAACCTGCAATGAGCTCCACAGCGACATCTAGTGCCCCCTTTTTGTAAAATTGGTTAGACTCAGCTATTTCTGAGATGGTAGCTTGTGGCCATATGACTAGCACTATTTTTAAAGTCCTGAAGTAAGCAGCCTAACCAAAGTCTGCTTGTGAATCTTTATTATGAGTTTTTAGATTACAGTGCAAAATGTGATATTGTTTGGGGTTCTCACTGTATATGTTTTAGTGGGATTAGAATTTACTACAGCAGTTGACACTGCAGTCTAAAAATAGTTATGTTTGGCTGCTTTAAAATTTACTGTAAAATTTACATAGTTTATGATGAGAGAAAAATTGAGAAAGCTTGAATTCATCTGAAATTTTTAAAATTATTAAGAACTCTTCAATTCAACGTAGGCTACTCGAGGTATTAGAGTATGAAAATGGTACAGAAGGGATCTCTGTACACAAAACAAAAATTCTATTTATAGAGTATTAGGAAGTTAGAAATCAGCTGAGTGAAAATATCAGAGATGTTCTTAACTAATGAAGGAGTAACAGACAGTAATAGGTGTATGCTTGGCTCTACTAACAGACATGCCCTTTAGTATGGTAAAAAGTCCAAAGAGCTCCAAAGTTTACAAAAATAAAATAATCTATAAGTGAATACTTACAGATAACGCCATATAACTTTTTTTCTATTATATTATTTGGAATAGTCTTAGGGAAAGTTTTTTCTATTATATTATTTGGAATAGTCTTAGGGAAAGTGTCACTGTTACTATGATACCTGAAAAAAATACCTTAGTATTATGTGTTCAACCCAATTTAACCAAACAAACCTTACTTGAGGCCCTTCTGGTCCTTTCACCAAAGAAAAAATTTGAATTGTTCTGTTATCTGATAATGGCAGCCCTCATTCCATTAATCAGCGATACCCCCAAATGCTCACTTAACTCAGGAGTAGAGTCTGAATGTTTGGAGTTACTTAGTTGTGCCTGGTTTGACATTCCTTTGTTATTATCACAAGTAAGAATAGAAACCCGTGGGTCAGATCTGGATTCAAAACTTCAGTCTCAATTACTGTGTTGTTTTACATAATATGGCAAAGTTAACCTATTTTTTTCATTTTCCACTCGACTTTGTAATTGAACTTTTTAGAATGCATACAGGGTTTCATATTACTTTTATATGTAAGACATCCACATCCATTATTGAAAACACTTAATAAAATGTGGCTAAAGTTACATATACCTGTATAAAGTTAATGTTTTCACATTTTAATGCACCCCTCTCTTCCCCCTCACAATGCATTTGTGATAAAGGAAACTGAGATAGGGATGAGCTACCAACAAGAGAAGTTGGAGACATTCAAGCTAGGTTTCCAAGGACCAATGTACATCTCTGTATGGCTCATGAGAATCCTCTGGTATGAAACCCCAGCAAACTGTGGTGTTTTCTTGATTCTCTTTAATTGACATTTTAGAGTCACAGGCTCTCTTTTCTGTAATTATCACTCAGTTTGTTTCCCAAATAGAATATCAAGGTTCTGTTTGAATTTTTTTTAAATTTCAGATGTACATCATTATATTTTGACTTCTGTATAGACTACAGCGTGTTCACCATCAAAAGTCTAGTTGCCATCTGTTGCCATACACATGTGCCCCTTTACCCCTTTTGCCTCTCCCACACCCCCCTTCCCCTCTGGCAACCACCAATCTGTTCTCTGTCTCTATGTGTTTGTTTATCTTCCACAGATGAGTGAAATCATACAGTATTTGTCTTTTTCCGTCTGATTTATTTCACTTAGCATAATACCCTCAAAGTCCATCCGTGTTGTTGCAAATGGCAAGATTTCATCTTTTTTTTTATGGCTGAGTAGTATTTCATTGTATACATACATATATATATATATATACACACACACACACCTTTTTTTTTTTTTTAAGATTGGCCCTGAGCTAACATCTGTTGCCAATCTTTTTTTTCTCTTCTCCCCAAAGCTCCAGTACACAGTTGTATATCCTAGTTGTATGTCAATCTAGTTCCTCTACATGGGACGCCACCACAGCATGGCTTGATGAACAGAGTGTAGGTCTGCACTCAGGATCCGAACCTGTGAACCCCAGGCTGCCAAAGCAGAACGTGCAAACTTAACCACTCAGCCACTGGGCCAGCCCCTTATACCACATGTCCTTTACCCATCATGGGCACTTAGGTTGTTTCCAAGTCTTGGCTATTGTGAATAGGGGTGCATATATCTTTTCGAATGTGTTTTCATGTTCTTTGGATAAATACCCAGAAGTAGAATAGATACATCATATGGTAGTTCCATTTTTGATTTTTTGAGGAATCTCCTTACTGTTTTCGAGTGGCTGCACCAATTTACAATCCCACCAGCAGTACATGAAGGTTCCCTTTTCTCCACATCCTCTACAACACTTTGTTATTTCTTGTCTTTTTAATAATGGTCATTCTGACAGGTGTGAAATGATATCTTATTGTGGTTTTGATTTGCTTTTCCCTAATAGTTATGTTGAACATGTTTTCATGTGCCTGTTGGCCATCTGCATATCTCCTTTGGAAAAGTATCTGCTCAGATCCTCGTATGGTGTAAGGTATTTTTGCTTTTGTTGCCTGTGCTTTTGTTGCCATTTCCAAGAAATCATTGCCAAATCCAATATCATGAATCCTTTCCCCTATGTTTCCTTCTAGTTTTATAGTTTTAAATCTTATGTTTAAGTCTTTGTTTTGAGTTTTGATTTTTGTATATGGTGTAAGGTAAGGATCCAACTTTATTCTTTTTCATGTGGATATCCAGTTTTCCCAATACTATTTGTTGAAGAGACTCTTTCACTATTGAGTGGCCTTGGCACCTTCTTTGAAGATCATGAGACCCTATATGTGAGGGTTTATTTCTGGGTCTCTATTCTATTCCACTGGTTCATATCTGTCTTTATGCCAGCATCAAAGTTTTAATTATTGTAGCTTTGCAATGCTTTGAAATCAGGAAATGTGAGACCTCCAATTTTGTTCTCTTTGGGATTATATTGGCTATTCAGGGTCAGATACAAGTGACTTTTGAAAAATCAAGTATATAACATTTACAGTTGCTAAAATCACTCTCATGTTTGTGATCTCTACCAATTTTTAGCTGACTTTGGAAACCTTTTTGGACTTTATTTTTTTTGAGGAAGATTAGCCCTGAACTAACTACTGCCAATCCTCCTCTTTTTGCTGAGGAAGACTGGCCCTGAGCTAACATCCGTGCCCATCTTCCCCTACTTTATACGTGGGATGCCTACCACAGCATGGCTTTTGGCAAGCGGTGCCATGTCCACACCCGGGATCCGAAGCGGCGAACCCCCAGGCCGCCGAGAAGCAGAACGTGTGAACTTAACTGCTGCGCCACCGGGCCTGCCCCGCTTTTTGGACTTTAAAAATAAATTATGAGCTGTATCATAAAGAAGGTACATACCATAAGTATACAACTCCATGACCATAAAACCACCCTGGTGAAGAAATATAACCCTGTTCCCAGTTACTTCCCTGTCCCTGTGTCCTCTCCTGATCACAATCCCCTCCTACAAACTTGGTTCATCTTTCACATTAGGTCAATGATCCACCTCAATGTAATTTTTGTGCAAAGTGTGTTAGGGGTCAAGGTTAATTTTTTGTTCTCTATAGAGATCTAATTTCTCTAGAACTATTTATTAAAAAGAAAAGGTCATCCTTTCACTCACAGAATTGCATGGACCACGTTGAGAAGTGATTAATTTATTTCTGTTCTCTGGGAGTGCAACATTGATATGATGTCTTCCTTATATTTTTTGATAGAATCTACTGTGGAGTTTTCTTTGTGTGAAGATTTAAATTAGATATTCACCTTATTTAACAGATGTAGTACCATTATTTTTTCTTAAGTTAATTTTGGTAAGTTGACTTGTACCAATTATTGTCTCTTGGCTCCACACACACACCTTTACATTTCTGTTTTGTGATGCTGAGTTTTGGACTCTGCAACATTTCTGGTTCACAGGCTGGTTCCTTGATGGCTCTGCTAACAGTAGAGGCTAGATAACAGAGAGGAGACTTGCTCCTTCCTGTGGACTATCTTCTTGCAGTTTCTGTGAGCATCAACCCAGCGATGCCTCTTCTCTATGGTGGCTCCAGTTTGCTCCTCTATTAGTAGCTGAAACCAGCATGGAGTTTCTTTGTGCTCCCCTCACCCTTCTGCTGGCAGCATCCCCTCTTTAGTGGTCTGAGTTTCAGCTCCAAGGGTTCCTGCTCCAACCTTCTAAGTTTTAATAATTCCAACCGCTGTTCTCTTGGCCTTAGGTTTTGTAGTTGCTATCTCTGTCATACCTTAAAATCCTCATTACTCTTTTAGTTACCTAGTTAATAACTTTATGACTTTAATAAACATTTATTTCTGTTTAAATAACTGGTGTCCACCTTCTGATTAGAATCTGATATATACTGACAATGGGCTAGAATCCAGAACATATAAAGAACTTCTACAAATCAGTATGAAAGACTGACAACTGGCACATAAGCAAACCCTATAACCCAACAGACAGAAGTATATATATATATGCACCCACCAAAGGATATGTACAGAAATGTTCTTAGCAGCATTTTTGGTAATAGCCAAAACTTTGAAACTTACCCAAATGCCCATTAAAAGTTAAGTGGATAAATTATGCTATATCCACACAATGAAATACAATATAGCAATGACAATGAACAGTCTACCACTACATGTAATTAAATCGATTAATCTCACAAACATACTAAGTGAAAGCCACTCAAAGAAGTACATAATGTATGATTTTATTTATAAAGCAACAAAAACAGGGGAAAAACTCATGGTGTCGTTAGCACAGTGCTTACTCTAGATGTGAGGTTGGAGAGGGATAGAAGCTAGAAGGGAGATGAGAACCTTTGGGGGGACTGGTAATGTTTCTTGACCTATGTGCTCTCATTTTAGAACAAACACCCTCCTTGACACACTGCCAACTCTCAAGCTATTGTCCTATTTTTTTAGTTATCCACACTTCTGCCCTGCCTTAACACTGAAATTATCTCACCAAATTCACCTGATTGTAAATTTAGTGGACATCTTTTCTTTGCCCGCATTTTACTCAGCATAACTGTTGACCGCTCTTCTTAAAATGCTCTCTTCAATGACACCGCATCTCCTGTTTTTCCTTCACTACCCATACCTTAAATACTGAGATTCATCCTCAGCCCTTTCTCACTTCCAAACTGTGGATAATCTTATATATTCCCATCACTTGGAATCTATCTATTTACTGTGGGCTCCCAAACTATTTCTAATTTCTTCCCTAAGCTTCAGTTAACCTAACTGCCAACAGATGATCTCCATTTGGATTTATTCATAGTATCTGAGTGCTTACTAAGTGTCAAGTATTGTTAGGTGCTAGAATTTCTCACAGGGATATCAAATTCAATGTATTCAATCCCAAAGTCTATCTTTTCCCCCCATATTTAGTCTTCCTTTAGAATTCTTTCAGTGACTAGTACCACCTCGCACTAGGCTGACCAAGTAAAAAACCTCTAATTTTTTACTTATCTCTCTCTGATCATATCTCATTAATCAAGTCTGTTGAATTTACCTCTGAAAGATAAGTCAAACCTACCTCTCTCTCCAGTTTCACTGCTATTCATTTTTACTTAATTTTCATTTTTACTTAATTTTATAATCAATTCTTTGAATGAACAGATACCAAAGTGAACACTCCAAAGAAATGTCCATATGAATTCCAAAGCAATACTTAACTTTGTTTCCAAACGCTATAGCATGGCCAAATTAAATATCTATACAACCCCTCAGATTAAGAGAGTTGTGGTAGCCAAACTAGAGGATGAGTTCCAATCATTTCCACCTCTTGGGATTCATTCTTGTGTAGTCCCCTCCCCATTTCAGCAGAGTTGATCTGTAAGACCAACAGAATATGGCAAAAGTCATGGGTTATCACTTCCAAAATTAGGTTATATAAATGCTATGGCTTAAACTGTGAGTGCACTTTCTCTTTTGGATTACTCTGGGAGAAGCCAGCTGCCATATCATGAGGTAACCTATGATGCCTCCAATCAACAGCCAGTAAGGAACTGAGGCTTACCATATACCCTGTGAGGCAGGAAGCAGATTCTGCCCGAGCTGAGCCTTCATATTATACTGCAGCCTTGGCCACTCCCCAATTTCTAACACATAGCAACTGCAATAATTGTTTCAAGCTGCTAAGTTTTGAAGTTACATAGCAATAGATAAATTATTTCTTCTCCCAATCAAACCATAAGCTGTGATAGACTGTGATTTGTTATTAGGACAAAATAAAACAAGTACACTTTACACTACTTTGTAATTTTAAATTGTTCACTATCACAAGCTCAATGTGTTAAATTCTGGACAATAAAGTCAGCAGTGGTCTAGTATAAAAAGCATTTGATTAGGATTATATTTTTATAATCAGCTTTGATTTATTCCAAACAAGCTCTGACAAACTATGGTTCTTTGACTTACAAGGGTCAAACATTACTAATGCATCTCAGTTAAGAAAAAAGAACAATTAATAACAATATTTAAACTGCTAAAAAGCCTATATTGCTATTAGTTAATGGAATGGCCAAATGTTTTCTTTTTTTTAAAAAAACTACTTCCTCCAAAGAACACCCAAGACAAGTTCAAAGATATTTCTAAAACTGCATCCATGCATTGCCAAACATTATACCTGGCACAGAGGAGGCAAATAAGTATTTGTTGAAGTGGGTGGTAAAACTTCATAAGCAATCAGTTTCAAAACTGCAAACATAGCATAAATGTCAGTTCAACTAGTGATTCTATACTGGAACATAACAGAATCACATAGAGTCCCCCTACACTCAAAACTCTATGTCTCCTCCTCTATTTTCTTTCCCAATCTCTGATGGGAAGATGGTATACACACTCTGAAAAGCTCTCGCTTAACTGTCAATTCAAGGTGACAGATAAACCACATGTGTTTATAGCCTCATCCTGTTGAGGCTATTACTGAAAAGAGAATTAAAACATGTTTAACACAATGACAGAGAATGGGAGAGAAGCAAGACGTCAAAAGACAATATATTTTGAAAAAGTATATGAAGACAGAAAACATTAAGAAATGTAAAATGAATTAAAAGTTAAAGACAGCTCAAACTTAAATGGCTAGAGAGAAAGACTGAAACTAGAAGTGAACCTTAAAGAAACCCCAGGAGTGGGGCCAGCCCCATGGCCGAGTGGTTAAGTTTGCGCACTCTGCCTCGGCAGCCCAGGGTTTTGCCAGTTGGGATCCTGGGTGTGGACATGGCAGCGCTCATCAAGCCATAGTGAGGCAGCATCCCACATGCCACAGCTAGAAGAACCCACAACTAAGAATATACAACTATGTACCGGGGGGCTTTGGGGAAAAAAAGGAAAAAGAAAATCTTTAACGAGAAAAAAAAAGAAAAAGAAACCCTAGGAGGTTTGGAGCCACCACCAATGTTGGAGAAAGGAGCAAGGCTGAACTGGCATAGAGTTTGTATATGCAGTGTTGTTTTTTTTTTTAAAGATTTTATTTTTTTCCTTTTTCTCCCAAAGCCCCCCGGTACATAGCTGTGTATTTTCAGTTGTGGGTCCTTCTCGTTGTGGCATGTGGGGCCCTACCTCAGCATGGCTTGATGAGTGGTGCCATGTCCGCACCCAATTTGAACTGGCAAAACCCTGGGCCACCTAAGCAGAGCACGCGAACTTAACCACTCTGCCACTGGGCTGGCCTCTGGAGCATTGGTCTTTTAGGTCCTCTCTGCCACATGATAAGCCACTGGACCCATCATTTTCCAGCTCTTCAAACTTTGGCAAGTTTCTTAACCTCTCCAAACATCAATTTCCTCATTTTCCTCATTTGTAATGAGAGAATAAGAAAATATCTATTTCATAGGATTATCATGAGGATTGAGTCAATACACATCAAGTGCATAGGACAGTATCTAGCACATGGTAAACATGCAATAAAGCACACCTGTTGTTGTTTTAAGCCTTTGATGCTATTTGCTTTCTAATTAATTGTAGTGTATATATTAATCTGAGAATCACTAATTTAAATAAAATCACCTTTGGGGGGACAGATGAATGATGAAGAGATAAAGGCACTTTCATCTTATGAACACAGCTCCCTGATGAATATACCACAGCAATTATCTTTGCTGAGTTTCAAAGCAAGACTAACAATCGTGAGTGTTAGACATAAGTACTAAGAGAGTAAAACTAGAGGAAAAAAAGGAAATGGAGACTGAAAGTAGTAGTTACTATATTGCAGAGTGGGAGAGGTGCCTCTGAGAGCTTCCCTATGTCATTCTGCAAGTATAATAGCTATACATTGCTTATTATGAGCAAACGAGGACCTCATCACATTACTATAATGATTAGAAGCAAAACATAAAGGAATAGATTGAAATGAGAACTAAACCTCAACAATCCATAAACACCACATAAGAAATGTTACCTGGAAATCTTATAGTTTTGTGCTATCTGAAAAGCAGTTATTGCAATGACAAAACTAGAGGTTAATTACTTTTTTATTATTGAATTATATTGTGAAGTCTACATCTACAATTTAATCAGGAAGAAATGCTTTGCATTTACATCAAGGACACATTTATTCTAGTGGAATAAAACAGACACAGACAAAAAAGACCAAGTACACATTAAAAAAAAAAAAAGACTACGTTTTACCTGGTCCTATTTTTGCTATTTGGACCATACCTTTTCTAATAGAAAACTGATCTTACATACATATTAAGTCTGATTTATCTTCCCACATTTTTAATCATTAAATGCAGCCTCTCACAATTTCTAATTACAAACAAAAAATTGAAAACAATATGGGAAACAAAGTTTAAAAACAAAGTCAAAGTAGACTGCTATTACTTTATAGTGGAAAAGTTGAGTAAAACATGCCCCCTCTGTGGCTCATCTCAAAGAAACACTTTTATTCAGAAAGGGAAGCATTTTGATGTAGGAGTAAGTTTGCCACTCCCCCTACAGGACCAGACCTACAAACGTTTCTGAACAATTGCAAAGTATGTGAAAAATGTCTACAACTATCTAAAAGCTAAATATCAGAATAGGGCTAATTCAAATCAAAATTGTGTGCTGGTCTAAACATACATCTCCAGCTTTTTCCTCTTTAAAAAGTATCTTTTTATTTCAGATGATATGTAAAAATAACTTGTATTTTCAGTGTGCTTTATGGTCAATGACTGTAAAGTTGAAATTCAAATGAGTAAATTTAAAATTTTTGTTTTACTTGATTCTATTGAAATTTCAATTACCTACTACTTTACTTAACCAAGTTATACATGAGGTAAGTTTTAGCTAAAAAAATAAATCAGCCACAAAGATAAAGTTAACCATTTCAAGAGTACACAAAAATCATAATGCCCGCCTCATATTTAGAGTTTACAAATTTATGTATAACTACCGTGTATCCAAGAAAAGTTTACTATGTAATTTATAAGCAAATACTTTTTGCACTTTTAAATCAAATTATGTTAAGAAATATAGGGCAAAAAACTTGGCAGAGTTTCTTTTTGGTAACAGAAGACGATGCAATAATGAATCCAAGTGGAACCTAAGACCAGGGTTTAAAGTTTCTAACTTCTAAACAGACACACACACTTATTTATCTAAAAAAATTTTGGTAGCAAATTGGATTGACAATAAATGTTTTGCTGTAAATAAAAAGTACAAGTTTCCAATTACAGCCTTACAGCTAGCTAAATAGCTTTTAAAAACATGTACAGCCAGCTCACAGTTCTCTAAAACATGAACATGTTGCGCTAAGAGATCCCTACTAGAAATCAACTGTATTTAAATGGGTCTTACTGAAGTAGGACATTCATGATACTAGAAATCTTTTAAAAAGTAAGTACAATAGGGCTACAACAATAACATTACTATTAATAAAAGTTACAGAAGAGATTATTGCTGTACTTCTTGCCATAAACACCATCAAACTTTGTTGCAGTTACAAAAAGTACAACCCCGAGTTATTTTTTCTCTTACTGAATTTCATGTTTCACGCATCTCTAAAGTTTTTATTCAGCAGAGAATTCTTAAAATCTTTTCCGTAAGAATTCAAAGTATTTAAATGTGTAGCTTCACATTATACTACCATGTTTTGCCCTTCTTGTTTCCCAAATACACAAAAACAATATACATTTTTCTCAAAAATGAAATAAGATGTCCACATTAAAAAAATAAAGCCTACAAAAAAGTTCCAGAGCTAAAAAAGATTATTCATATGGCACAAAGTGATCTCCTACTAGTCCAAAGTCCAAAACATTTAAATGAAGTCCATTTATATATCTTGTTTGCTTTTCAATGGAATACTACATTTACTGAGGTGAAATCACATTATTTTTAGTTCTTGAGTCAATAAGTGTACACAACCTTTTTTTATACAGTTATTAAAAACAGGAGACCAAGTTGAATGTGCCAAAGAGATATCATTCATCGGATTTTCCAGAGTCATTAAGAAAACTTTGGAACGGATTTCCTTGGTTGGTTTCCATAGCTTGATAGACCAAAAATAGAAACATGGCCACAACAACAAACAGCAAAATTTTTATCCACATGGGAATGGAGCGTCCCTTTTTTGTCTTTTCTGACTTGACATCTGCCAAGGGAACATACTTGGGCACATATTTAGACGAAAAAGACTCCTCCATCCTGAAATCACTCAGTTCTAACGGCCGGCCTGCAGCCCCTTTGATCGGTCTGCGGCAACTAGCACTGTTGGGAGTGAAAGGAGGAAGAGAAAAATAAGTTTTAGCTAAAGTCATGATTTAGTTAAATAATGTAAAGTGTCCTTACCACTCCTAATTCCAAACACATTCCTTCAGGTAACAGTAGGAAACTGTCACATATAAACAGTGAGGTCAGTCAACCTGTTTAAAACTTGTATACACTTTTCATTTAAAAAGTTAGATGCATATTTTTTATTAGAAAAAAATATGCAGAACCTTGATAAATATTCACTAAACTTACCCTCGTAAAGGCTTTTCAGAGCTAATATATTTCTGAGATAAGAGGGAAAAAATAAGGTAGCTTGGCTATGATTCCTTCAGTCAAGAAACAATTCACATACCTAACTACAGTCTTTCCAATTATAAAAGAAAAACTCTCAGGGAAAACACGATTTCTCTCTTACTAGGTTTCTGTTTAGATTTTAAAATAGGAACTAAATAGTAGGTAAGTGATTTATTTACAAACCCTCAGCTTAACAAAGTTAATTTTGAAACGGACAACTTTCAAGAATATGAATTAGTGGCTTAGAAGAATTAAATTGCTCCCAAAAGAACAGTTTAATTCGGAGAAGAAAGGTACAGTAACTTGTGAAGAATTAAAAATTAAAATCCCCATAGACATATAATATTAAATAATTATGCTGTACGATCTAAATATACACAATTTTTATGTGTCAATTATACCTCAATAAAGGTGGGAATAAATAAGTAAGTAAATAAAATGACCTAGTAGAATACATTAATACTTGTTTCAATATATCTGAATACCTAATTCCCGTTGGTGTAGATGCTTCAAAGGGAAACATTTCCTTAAGAATATCCCTTTCTATTCTTCTTTCCTCTGTCTTTTCTCCCACCTAATAAGAAAGAAAGAAACAAACAACCACAAGTTAAAATTTAGTGTAAATGCACAATTAACACATAATTTTAAATAGAAGTTTCAGAGAACAGAATGCACTTATATCTGTCCTAGCTTTTACAACTGCCATTTCTAAATTCATTATTGCCTAAGTATCCACACACTTCCAAGACTCTCTTCAAATTTTTTTAATGTAAGGATATGTTAATTTGGTAATTGGAGGTGGGGGCAAATCACTACACATTCAAATAAGTTTAAAAAAAACCCCGCAAACCCTAAAATTCAGTACAGCTAATATGGCAGTGTAAAGTTTCCTCGATGGATTTCTCATGCTTTTCATTAACATTAAAGAGTACATTGTTTCTTACTGTTAATAATTTTGTAATTAAATGATCAAATATAGAAGATATCAAATTAACATGGATCTTTAACAAATTTTAGTATATGTTTTTAACTAGAGTCAATCCAATCTTCCTAACTTAAAAAACATAAAATAATTTTTTTAACAACCTGATTTTTTGCTGTGTTCACCTTTATGCTCAGATCGAAATAACTTTTGGTAAAGATTCATTAAACTTATATTCCATCATGCAGTTGGTACTTTAAAGCTTAATTATACAGGAGTTAAGCAATTCAAGCATTATACAACATCTCTTTAAAGTCCCATTACTTGACCTTTCAATGAAAGATAGTATTGTAGCCTTCCCCACCACAGCCCAGTAACACTTTCAACTCACATCCATAACAAAGAGAACATGTAGCCCAGTAACACTTTCAACTCACATCCATAACAAAGAGAACATACTACAAAGCAGCACACAAATGACCACTCCCTTGAAAACTAGAACTTGAGGCACAGAAGCAAGAGGATAGTATTAGCATGTCATACTATATTAGTTACTTTCCACTGTCACTACCAAAAGTATGTCTTTAAAATAATATATGCATATACACACACATACACACACAGCACCCAATAAAGAAAGTTCTGCTCCCTCCCACTCCAAAAAACAAATATAAATATTTCCTCTTTACAAGATCAATGATAGCATCGATCTAAATTTTAGTCATTTACTTCAGCTCTTGTCAATGGTTTCTTTGGTGTTCTTCTGGGTATGTCTGAGAATTCAGTGATTGGCAGAATAGGAGCTGCGTGCTTGAAATTTCCAGTCACCCTATTGACAACCTGCCAAGATTCAAATTATTCAGACTCAGAATTATCCAAACATAACAAAGACACGTAAAAAGAAAAAAAGATATTCTACTTCTGTAATATTTGAAACTTTCCCTTAACACAAATTTAGGCAAGAGAACCTAGAAATGAGCATATTCAGTGCTTTTACACGTGAAACCTTATCATTCTTTAAATATTTTAGCAAAAAACTATCCTTATAATACTTAGGATTCTTGCACGATGAATTAAATTTATATAAATTGGTTACATTGAAAAATTCTAAAATTCAGAATTATATGGGGAAAACGAGTTTAAAACATAACGTTTAAAAACATGTAAGTCTGAGATTTGCCAAAATTCACCACCTCCCCAATTCTAATTAAAGGGTAATTTACAAAGAATACCACTTGTATAGTTTATGAAACATATTTACTAAGGTTTCGTTGCTTGAAGCCATTATGGTTTCAGCTATGGGAGTACTCTCTGAAATTATTGCACCATCTATACGAAAATGTTCTGAAGTTTCCACCTGTTAGTTTGAAAACAAAACAAAAACAATAAATATAAAATAATCACTAAAACCCTACCAATCGGAAAACCCAATGCTAAGAGTAAGCCTTGCATCACCCTTTTCCTCGGAGCTCTTCTGGGCCCTCCTGTGGATTCCCTAGTTAATGCCTGCAGAAGTCCGCCTTTTGAAGATCCACTTGTCCAGTCAGTCTCAGTTAGTCCAGCTTGAGAATAGCTCTATTCAAGCATCGACACGTTAAAAAGTCATATTCTAACATCAAACACCTTAATAATGGCCATATTAGCACACTGAGAAGCCATGAAAAATCTCCAAATGCCAGCATTTGCAAACAATGCTACGTCCTCAAAATATTTCTAAATTTATTGATTGAACTGATATGTAGGCATCAGAAAACACTTAAAGTATGGTAAAATACATTAAAGAGTCCAACTATAGGAGCTCACAAATGATAATAAAAAGGAGGGAGAAAAAAGCACATCAGTTTATCACTGGCTCCTTTTGTGACTTGCTGTTTGCTATTTGGCTCTAGTATCGCAGCTGCATCTCTTGGGCTAATCGTGACTTGTAAGAAAGTCATCTGTTACGACAAGCCAGCTTTAAAACAAAATACAAACTTTTACAATTGTCACCATAGATTAAATATTATTTTCATGTGATTAGGATTATTTAAATAGAATCAGTTTAAATTATAATCCATACACGGCTATCTGAACTTAAAAATTCCCAGGTGTCAAACTCTTCTTAGAAACAGATAGTAAAACTGAGCAGCAACAAAAACCTGGTGCTCACCTCCTTCACGAACATGCAAGCCTAAAATGTCACTGCCTCAGTGTGACCCACTCCTCACTGCAGAAAGATGGAAAGGTCACAGTGAAAAGATCACTGTTACCTTCCAGTCCCAGATTCATTTCTCCCTGAAGAGCTGACTGATTTTTCCTCATTTAAAAAATAGCACAGCAGTCTTTACACAATAGTTTGAAAATCACTAGACTAGTGCTTCTCAAATTGTAATGTGCATCATCAATCACCTGGAGCTTTTGGTAAAATACAGATTCTGATTCAGTACCTCTGGGGTGGGGCCTGAGATTCTAAGTTCAAAGTAGCATGTTATTCAACTTTGAAGCCAGTATTACCAGACGATTCTTTTAAATTCTTTTAACTAGAGAACATCTATCAATGATTAGTACTAAAGTGTGCTTATATTGTCACTTTGGCTTTCAAGCTAACATTTTATCTAAATAACTGATGTTTTTATATCCAAGTCAGTGTCTATTAATTTTAAAGACAGATATATTTTACTCTTATCCTGAGACAAGGGTTTATTTGACTGGAAGTATTACTACCAAAACCTCACAAGGTACAGGCATAGTCTCATATATCTGATTTTGTATTAATCTATATTTGGGATTGACACTGTAAGTTTCCTTTGACTCACACTGAATCTCTGGGTTCCTTTTCCTATCAATTAGGAAATATTTGCTGAATGAAAACTTAATGTTAGTCAAAAGACAAATCTGTAAACAATTTACACACATATAATAAATGCTTGTTAGTTAAATTCCTGATTATTTAAATGGTTCTCAATCCCAGTGGTACAGTATCATCTGGAGAGCTTTAAAAAAATATCAAATGCCCCCAACCCCAACTTATACCAATTAAGTCAGAATTTCTTCTAGAATGGCCTGGGCATAGCTACTTTTTATAGCTCCTGAGAGGATTCTAATGTGCAGGGAGAGTTGAGAACAACTGTTTTATGATAGTATGATGGACTTATGATACAGCTCAAAGGCAAGTATTTTTTAAAAACTACTTTCAACACTGTTTTCTCTTTAATAAGCAATTACTCAACACCAATAAAAATAATTAGAAGTATTTAAAAAAAATTCTAGGGCCAGCCCCGGTGGCCTCGTGGTTAAATTTGGTGCACTCCACTTCAGCAGCCCAGGTTCAGTTCCTGGCCGCCAACCACACCACTAGTCTGTTAGTGACCATGCTGTGGTGGTGGCTCACATACAAAAAAGAGGAAGATTGGCAGCAGATGTTAGCTCAGGGCTAATCTTCCTCAGCCAAAAGACCCAAATAACCAAAAAACCCCCAAAACAACAACAAAAAATACTCTAGGGGCTGCCCCAGGGGTGAAGTGGTTAAGCTCAGCGCACTCTGCTTGGGTGGCCTGGGTTTGCAGGTTCGGATCCTGGGTGCAGACCTACACTACTCAACAAGCCATGCTGTAGTGGTGTCCCACATACAAAGAGAGGAAGATGGGCACAGATGTTAGCTCAGAGCTATCTTCCTCAAGCAAAAAGAGGAAGACTGGCAACAAGTGTTAGCTCAGGGCCAATCTTCCTCACTACACCCCTCCAAAAGATTCTAGTTTGATAGCCTATCTGGTATTATCAATGTATACTCAGTATTTTAGAACTCTTCAAAGAATTAAAATCTAATGAAATTAGAAAGGGCTAATGAAATTATCAGTTATGCAAATGATACACTATAAAGACCAGATATTTTACTTATGTCCATGAAAGTAAAAGGAGGGGGTGAAGAAGACACATCCTTTCCTTAAAAGTGATTATCTACCAAATTCCAGGACTTCTCACTTGTTATGTTTTATTTTGACTAAATAACTGAAATAATCTCTTCATCAAAAATTTTATGAAACATCTACTGAAACTATTATGGTTAATAAAAAACCCCCACATTTATATGTTTTTATGAGTTATCTTTGACATTAAAGGCCAAGCTCCACTTAAAGATTTCTTATTTTCTTCTGTGGAAAGAAACACAAGAAATTCATTGGTTTCCTGTGGGAACAGCTGGAAAACTGTTGGGGTGGGAAGGACACTTTTCACTATAAATCATTTATACTTTCTTTTGTTCAGATGTATTTAGTTCTTTGGTTGAGGATTGTTAACCAATTTTCTTAGTTCTTTACTATCATTATCTAATTTAGAAGTAATCATCTTCACAGAAAACTGGCAACCCTTCACACAACCAGAAAAAATATTCTGAAGGTTAAAAATGTTTTTCTACCAGAATCCACCATAAACAAGTGACTTTGAGAAGAAAATATAAATAAAAAATAATAAAATGATCATTCAATGTTATCACTACTTAATAAGATGGACCAAACAATTATTGATTGAAAAGAAACTCAATGCTATATAAAATTAGTAATTAATGTGATTCCTGTATGTTCTATGGCCAAAATCAGAATTGCAGTGTCATCAATTTTCAGCAAGATGTTCTATAGGAAGTCCTGAATTTATTATGAGACAACAAGAGGAGGAAACAAAAACCTTCTCACACTGACTTTTAATAAGCTCTCAGGTAAAAAGTTATTCAGAAGACGTTATGCAGTTGAAGCACATGAGAATGTAGGAGCTGGGCTATTAAAGGAGGCTATAAATCCCAATGAGTAAAAAAAATGTACACAAAACTAGGTTATAAAAAGAAATAAGCAGGGGCCAGCCCAGTGGCATAGTGGTTAAGTTTATGCACGCCACTTCGGTGGCCCCGGGTTTACCAGTTTGGATCACAGGTGCAGACCTACACACCGCTCAAGCCATGATGTGGTGGTGTCCCACATACAAAATAGAGGAATTTAAAAAGAAATAATCAGACTAATTAAAAGCCACCTTACTCTGAAGAACTACTAATTTAGGTAAAACACGACCAAGATGATTTCTCGTATTAACTTTTTTTTAAAAACAGCATATTCGTCCATTAGAAAAAGGTACTCTCATATATTGCTGATGGGAATGCAAAATGCTTCAACTCTTACGCAGGGGAATTTGGTAACATAATAGCAAAATTACCCAGCAATTTCAATTCTAGATTTACTGAAGATAAATTGGCTAGAATATGAAATGACACATACAAAAGGCTGTTCATCAGTTCATCTTTGCATTATTCAAAATAACATATAACTGAGAACAATCCAAATATTCACCAAAAGGAAAGTGGCTGAATAAATTATAGCACATCCATAAAATGCAATACCATGCAGTGGTACAAAGCATGAGGAAAACGGCTATACTATATTTTGATATGGAGTGATCTCCAGGATATGTGTTTAGATTAAAAACAGAAAGACAGAAAAGGAATGTGCAAAGTAGGCTGCCTTTTACGTAAGGAGGAGAGCATAAATAAATATATAAATCTATGTATTTACTTATATTTTCAAAAAGAAACGAAATATAACTCAAAACTTAAAAATAGTTACCTATGGATGGAAAGAACAAAGATAGAAACTAGATTTCTGACTCTCTTATGCCTAAATAAAACCACATATTCTCAATAATTAAAAAATAAATGAAAGAAAAGATTCTTGCAAGTGCCTGAGCACAGTATTTTGATTTTATATCCTAAAGACAAGAAAAACTGCCCAAGAAAACCCCCAAACTGCATTTAGCAGCCTGTTAGTGGTAATACTGTATTACTTAGAAACACACACACATATATATATATATAGTGATAATTACATAAAAGTAACAATATTATTTTAAGAACCAAGATACTCAGCATAAAAGAAATACAAGTAGGGGCCGGCCCCATGGCGCAGTGTTTAAGTTCGTGTGCTTCACTTCGGCAGCCCAGGGTTTCACCAGTTTGGATCCTGGGCATGGACATGGCACCACTCACCAGGCCATGTTGGGGTGGCGTCCCACATGCCACAACTGGAAGGACCCACAACTAAAATATACAACTATGTACTTGGGGGATTTGGGGAGAAAAAGCAGAAAAAAAAAAAAGAAAGAAAGAAATACAAGAATAACACCTAGAAGTTAGATAGCCTGAATTAATAAATTTGATGAATTCATGATTTATTTTCTCTTTCTAAAAAACAAGTACTCCTAGCTCTACCTACTGAAAAGGATTAGAAGCAGTGACAGCCCAGCAGGAATGAACACTAGCATCCAGATTGTAGGTAGCTTCCAAATATTTTCTATTAAAAGGATAAAGGTCCTTTGGAAAAATGGCTAATTTGATAAGAGGCGGGAAATACACATGAGCCTGGGAGGTCTTACTTGCCAGAAAACAAACTATCAAAGACAAACAGCATCAATAAAGAGACAGAGGAACCAACTCAGTAATTCTCAATGGCTAAAGACAGCAAAATTTGAACATGAAAAAGGAATGACTATAATTGATCATAAGTCAAATATATAAAAACTATACTAGTAGAAAGATTTTATTGATCACTTTTCAAAGTGACTAGGGCACTTTAAGTTGAAAATTGGCAAATAAAAGGCAAAAAACAGGGGCCAGCCCCACGGCCGAGTGGTTAAGTTTGAGCGCTCTGCTGTGGCAGCCCAGGGCTTCGCTGGTTCGAATCCTGGGCATGGACACGTCACCGTTCATTAGGCCATGCTGAGGCGGTGTCCCACACAGCACAACCAGAAGGACCCACAACTAAAATATACAACTATGTACTGGGGGGGATTTGGGGAGAAAAAGAAGAAGAAGAAAAAAAAGAAGATTGGCAACAGTTGTTAGCTCAGGTGCCAATCTTTAAGAAAAAAATTTTTAAAAAAAGAAAAAAAGGCAAAAAACAAGCATTTATACTGACTCTCCTGTATGAATTTTATTTCAAGGTAACTAGGCAGTTCATGAGGGAAAGTTATTTGAACTCCAGATATACATGTAAAGGAATGAGAGAATGAGATAAATCACCATCTTACAACCTCAAATGAAAATAATGGATCTAGACAAGAATCATAAATGGCTATCATAACCAATAAATGAAACGGTGATGTGGAACTTTACCATGGATGGATCAGGTTTTCAACATCTGAACCTATTACTAATTAATTTTAACATCATCAAAAAGACATCATGTGCCTCTCGAAATGACGCAATATGAAGGCCACAACACCATTTATGAAGTATTCTTGTCAAAGAAACTGAAGCTGAATGTAACCAACACACTCTGTGCTGTCCATTATGGTAGCCACTAGCCACATGTGGCTATTTAAATTAAATAAAATTAAAATTTTAGTTTCTTAGCCACAGAGGCGACATTCCAAGTATTCAACAGCCACATGTGGCTAGTGGCTACCATAATGGACAGCAGATATAAAACATTTCCATTATCACAGAAAAGTCTATTGCACAGCTTTACTACAGGTCTAACTCCCAGCATACAGGAAATACAGGGTATAGAAGAGCAAATTAAATCATATTTAGGAAGAAGCAATCTGCCAAATCCAGAATGTGGAAAATTCTGTAGAGAAATGACCTGGCTTCTTCACCAAATAATGGAGGGAAAGGAAACAGTTATAGGGGAAATCGCTACCTACTTAAGAGATAAAACAAAACAAAAAACACCAAATGATATGTGGAGATTGTCTGCATCCTGATATGAACAATTTAATCATAAGAGAGACATTTCTGAAACTGAAGGAATTTCAACAGATTAGATATGAAAAAGTTATTAATTTTATTAGGTCTGGTAGTGGCACTGGCATATTTTATATAGTAACGCATATATATATATTAAAAAGACAGCTCCTATCTTTAGAGATATACACCAACATACTGACATTTTAATGTGTGAGATATGATATAATGTGATGTTGGAGATTTGCTTTAATACACTCTGGCAAATGCAAAACAACAAAACCAAAAAGAATTTAAAGGCTGGAGGGTGCGGGCAAAGACGAAACAAAACTGGTAAAATGTTGTCAACTGTTGAAGCTCTATGACTGTGTGACTGGAGGGTCATTAAACTCTTCCCCCAACTTTTCTATGTGCTTAAATTCCCCATGCCTGTCTATTTCAGTGTCCTTGACCACATTTTCCTAGTTTCTCTTGCTCTGTTATTTCCTTATTCTTCAGCATGCTCCTGCAGCTCTTCCCTAGCAATACTCGATAAAAGGGTAATATTTATTCCGGTATTTGGTTCTATATTAAATAAAATCTTCTTTCATTCAATGCTCTACACATTCCCCAGTCACCAAGCTCATTTCTAACAAACAGTTCTGAAATTCAACTTATCAACTTACATCAAACCGAGAGAGACATGGCTTAAGAAATCAAGAACATTTTTTCTGAGGATGTGTGACTTTAAAATGACAAAGAGAAGATGGAAAATATAAATAACCAACTAGATAAATCTTCCAGCTGGACAGAAGATAGATAAGGAAACGATTAGTGACAGCGGTCTTGTAAAACATCAGCAAAATCAATGCTCGATTAGAGTCAGTAATTTGTTCTCTGTAAACTAGCTCTTTCATACCTGTGCTTATTTTTCCCCTTAGTTTCCTATATTTTCCTTTGAAAATCTGTATCTTGCCTCACCCATGATAAAAAAGGTAAATTTCATCTAGAATAAGGAAGACTAGTGTGGTCTTAGGACCAGACTAGCCACAGAGTTGAGGGAAAAGCCACAGAAGATAAGACAGGCAAAAGTAAGAGCAGTCAGAAATCCAGAGACAAAGACAAAAATATAAAACCCTTCCCCTGCCTTTTAAAGAAATTAGAATTGCATAGGCATTTCCACCTTTAAAAAATATTTCTCTTAAAAAAGCAGTATGACTGGCTTTGAACCAAGCTTAGCACAGAATCAAACACAAATGAGACATTTATTAAACACTTGCTTTTGCAGTAAGCACAGGCTACACTATTGACAAAAAAACAGAAAGTTTACATTTTGAATGCCATTTAATGAACAATAGAACGAACACTTCATTGAGTGCGCTGGAATCTGGTGTCAACAATTAACCAAAGGCTAGGACACAGGCAAATTAGTGTTGTCAGACTACTTACACCTGAACACAGGGATCACAAAACTCAAGATACCTGATTGTGCTCAACTCTTCTTTGCTTGAGTGTTACTGGAGTCTTTGCTCTGCCTTTTAGTGGTTCTCTCTTCTCAAGCTTGAGCTCTATTTTAGAGTCTGGAAATAACATTGGAGAAACCATTACTTTCTGAAACATATAATAAACTACAGTGTCATCCTGAAACTTCTTTGGAACCCTGGTTTTAGGCACATTAATATGTAAAAGAAGTTTGTTTATTGGCATTACCAAAATAGACGAAAACTGTTTAACTGCAAATTAGTCTTTAACTGCAGTCTCTGTCTTTACAAACTTTTCTTTTCCATTTCTTATTTTATTCTATTTTTGTTTCTCTCCTCCAGTCCTTAATCAGATCACTATTTCTTCCTATTTATTCTCCTCTCCTTTTTCTGGGACTAATAGTCCGAAACATAAAGTGAGTTCAAACTGCTCCTGAGGAGGCTTTTTACCAAAAAAATTCAGATGTGAGAAAAGGACATTAAAATACATAGTTGTAACCATTCTTTGTTCATACAGCACATTAGTACTATATTAACAAAGGTTAGCTATTAAATTTTGGAATATGGAAGGGAAAAAGCTATAGGGAATTTTAAGAATTAAAAAAACCTGTATGATATCAAGCCTCTAATAACAATAAATAAGTGCGATGACATTAATACGTAAGTGAAGTCTAAGTCTTTCCCCCTTTTTTTGATGTGATTATAAAAAACCCAGGTACAGTTGAGGAGGAAGGGAGGAATCTTGTTCACAAAAAAGCACAACCAATCACAAGTCACTTCTTCTCTTCCTCCTCCCCATAATGAAAACAAGGTAACATTTCTTTCAAGAGAAGCTGATGCATATGTATTCCTTAGCGTATCACCATGATGGTTATTTACCTAATAATTCAAATATATATACATCTTTTTATAGGCTTCAATACTCCATTCTCCTAGTCTTGATCTTATCACCATTTGAAGAGCTAGATTTTTAAAGACTGATAAAATTAACTTCCACATTTTTGTGGCCTTGAATCATAGTATAGCAAAATTAACGTAAGTTACCTGTAAAACTTCTATTAGTATTACCAAAAATCTCTTAGATTACTTTTTTACTAGACAGAAATGAAGCCAATTCTTAAACAAAAACTTAGTTTTGCATAAACTCAATGCAGTTGTGCTAAAAAGTAGTCCAGATAGCTGTGTCTTGCTAACTACCTTGTCTAGTACTAGTCAGTCCAGAGTCTACTTGCAAGCTTCCCCAAAATGAACAGTGATTTTTACTGTGTTAGTTCAAATAGTTCAATCTTTATTTAGGATTAAGGTTATCAACTCCATCCCCCACCTCCCAATACTTCTGTTAATGGATCTATCATTGTATCTATGTTTAGGACAATCCTTAGCATTATAAAATCTTATGCTGTTAACTCAGAATCTACGAATTAGAAAGGGCAAAATAAAGAACCCAACATCAGTTGAGCAGAAATTGATTAAACAAATAAAGTATCTGGTTATAGATGAATTCCTTTAACAAATTTAAATTCCAACAGCCAATAACATGGTCCTCAAATAGAAGAAAAACCACACAACAATTAGAATATTTTCAACTATACCAAATGTCAAGTGAGTTTCCATGATGACATGGAAAAGGGATGTTCACCCACAAATATCTAACTTGTTGCAACTCCAAGAATAAAACACACATACAACATGTTTCTGGAGACCACACAAAACTGTTCAAATTTAACAACTTTATTGAATTTGAAGAAGCATTCTACAGTAATACATTAAAAAAAATCACATAGTGCTTAGTAGGTACATGTATACATGTACATTTCAGAAGACAAATAACAAAATTACTCCCTGAAGGGGGCAAAGACGGACATAGTCTAAGAATAGAGTAAAGGCTAGGAGTGCCCAAGAAACTGCATTTTGCTTATACTCAATACTACTATTTTCCACAGAAATACAAAGAAATTTGATTATCAAATGTCTCTACAGTTAAGACTCATTCATCTTACAATCATAAAAATGTAAACAGAATATACTGCTTTATATAGACACACAAGATACTGGAATAGAGTATTTCTTATGATCTAAAAAATCTAATAACAAATTTGCTTTTAGAATTTAGATTAAGCCTAATCATCCATGAAGTACAACATACCTTGAAAGAGTTACTAAAAAAAATAATAATCAAGCCCCATCTTTCCACTGTCTAATTCATCTGACAAACTACAGCCATGGTGGGAATGCACTATCTCAGAATATTATGGTCTAGAGCACTATTTCTCAAAGTGTAGTCCACAAACTGTATGCTCCCAGTCCATGAAGAAACGAGGCACTTGCATCAGAATGTAAATTAGTACAGTTTTCTCTACCAACAAAATTTTACCACAGAAATAAACCCTGTCATCGATCTTAAAAGTGCCTCTAGGTTCAAATTCTGGCGCATGCTTGTCTGTGGAGCAGTAACAGTTTGCAGACCGGCACTTTGAGTTGCACTGATCTAGACTATTATGAGTGACACTGTAGACATAAGTAAAAAAAAAAAAAAAAAAAAAAAAAAAAGGGAGAAAATAAAAGGAAAAATGTAGACAAGTTCTAGAAAGTGAAAAGATATCTAGTAATATGTAAAACAGTGAAGACTAATTATATTCTAGTTAATGGATTTTTAGTGTTCAAGAGTTGTAAAATCTTAATAGGAAAGAGTGGATTATTTGAGACAAAAAAGTGATCTACAAAGCTTTAAATTGTTTGTATCAGGCTTTCCATCTGCGCAACTTAAAAAAAAAGGCAGTTCTTTGTAGGCAATTATTTTTATTTATTACTGTAATTTGATGGGTAGAAGCTTGACACCGAAATTGGCCCAATCTGGAAACCAAAACTACTTTAAGAGAAAATAAAATTTTGGCATAAAAGTACTTGAAATTCTTAGAAAAGCTGCTAAGTTCCCCATATCAATAATAGAATAGATGTCTTTATTCTTAACTCCATTAGTGTTTATTTCCACGCTTTTTAATTACTTTGTATACTTCTCCTCCAAATAATGTTCCACCTTTAAAGGGAGTAACAGCCAGCTTATTCTTAGAAGCTGGATTAATTTTGCAATCCTTTAACCAGAGATACCGGCGACCTAAAGTCGAAGATCCCATGGTATGGGCAGCCATCTTTACCTCATCGAATGCAGCTTCACAAAGAAATGAGGCTGCGTCATATGTTTTGCTCAGAATCCCAAGTGCCTGGTGCACACGACTAGGATCTGAGCTAAGAATTTGTGCGGTCTGACTAATGTCTGCCTGCATTGCCCGAACTACAAAGGCTGTATGGGTTGCAATCTGCAATGCTGATGCAGCAGCTTCATATGCTCTACAAAGTGCTAAGTCCACCTGTTTATCACAAGACTCAGTGGAAGCTGCCTGAATACCTGCTGGTGGAGTGGCTTCAGAAATACACCCCAGGATCTCATCATCTACTTTTGGAACTGATAATATCCGTGTCGCCTCTCTGGAAGAAATTGGATACTTGCATGCCAATGAAGGCAGTTGCCTGTCAATTTGCTGCCACTCCTCCTCAATTACTTTTAAAATAGATTCATGGAAGGGAAAAGACTGTTCCGGGGCATCTATTTTATCATGCTGTGACTGTTTAGACATTTCTATGCCTAAGGTAGTGAGTGAGTGAGAGACAACAGCTTTGGTGAAAGACGACATCAGTTCAGATTCAGGTATATTTTGAAATCCCACAAAGGAACCCGAATCCTTTTCCTCTACTGACTTTTCACTGAGTCTAGGGAATTTTCGTGGAGGAGTCAGGGATTCAGTTTCTTGATAATTAGATTGATCAATTCTCTTCCTTGTGTTTTCTACATCCAGTGGGGGTGTAGAGTTAGAAGTCCCAGGCAAACTACCTACCCCACCCTGGACCAACAGAGAATTGACATAATCTCTGATTGCCTGAGCAAGTGGTGGAGAAATTACTTGTGATCTCTCAGACTCTGTAACATGGGACCTCTCAGTACATAATGGTTGAATTCCACTTTTCTCGCCACGGTAAATATTTTCTACTATGTCTTTATAGCAAGTAGTGGTGGTTTCTTTAATCAGTGAAGGAGAAGCTGCAGTAGAGACCAACATGGCAGTGAGTTCATGCTGAGAAGATGTCGAAGAACTTTTCTCTAAACATCTATCATGGCTAGACTTGGAGGAAGTAAACAAATTCCCTCCAGAGGCTAACTTCTGCAACTGCTCCCTGCCAGGCAAGGCTGTAGCAATAAGAGGTTCCCTAGGTGGGTCTCCCTTAGAAGTATGTACTTTCTTAGCTGCCTGTAGTTCAGTCCTGCCCAAAGGAGGACGGGTGGAGATTTCAGGAAAAGAAATATCCTGAAAAAATCCACCAGAGGGAGTAGTTGGAAGTTCAGAAAAAGGAACAAAATCCCTAGTGGACTTCACTTTCTTGTGTTCTTTCTTCTTTCCTGTAGAGGCAAAAGAGGCAGGAAGTTTAAGTATTACTTGTGTTTAAGCTGACTTTATTCTTTGCCTCCTTGCTAATATAGTGCTGTTGAAGGAAAAGACTCTATATTTCATATTCTGAACAACCAATCTGACAGACTGTGCCCTGGCAGGCAATGCTTATGGAGATATAACTAATTTGGGTCAAATTAAATCACGAAATTAATAAACAAGTCATTGAATTAAAAGGTTATAAATATCAAGTTGTTCTTAGAATAAATTTGAAAAGGTCATTTATTTCAGGTACTGTTTCCAAAAAATATTTAAATATGGTCAAATTTTCTTAAAATAGTCTACTAAAAATATGTCAAAATATTTGCTTTGAAGTTGCCTTAAAATCAGATTATCTAGTAAAAACTCTAAATCTAAATGCCTATCAATAGAGAACAAAGAAAACATGCGATATGTAAACATTACTGCTATTTATCATGAGAAATAAACCAGACATATATGTAACAAATCAATAAGATGAGATCTCAATAATAGAGCAAAAAAAAAGCAAGTGATAAGATTTAACACGATATCATTTATATAGACTTTTTAAAGTACAAAATAATACCATGTATTAGATAGATGTACATGAAAAATTAATTAAAAACAGACTGGAAAGATAAGCATCAAATTAACAATAGTGGTTGCTTCTGTGGAGATGATACTTGGAGAGGCATAAATGGGGGAACTTTGTCTTTATTTGTAATACTTTATTCTCTTAGAAAAACGACATTTGAAGGAAAAAAGATCCAGGCACCTGGCAATTTTACGTGACAAAAAATTAGATATTTGTACTTTTCTGTTTCTTAGAATTCTCAACAAAAGATATTTAAATCAAATTACTTAAAGGATTACTCATATGTAATTTTTGTTTATATCATTAATCTTGGTATTATTCTAAATTTTATCTTCTTCACTGTTACTGTATCTTATGAGTCTGAAAAAAATTACATATATTTGATTAACATCATTTAAAATTTTACCTTCTTCGTTGTCACTGTATCTGTCAGAGTCATTACTTCCATTCTGTCTTGTATTTTCTGCTGAAGAAGAAATTGTTGGCAGAGGGGTAGATGATCTTGATTCTGTTCCTTGTTCCCTCAGTTTCAACAGCTTTTTCTCATACAGCTTCCTGGTTGTTCCTGCATTAAGGCACAACATGCTTTAGGACTCATGTTATCTTATTTAAGATCCAGCTCAGACTTCATCTTTAGCAACATTAAAATGTTACTTTCATTCTCTTCTTTCCTAAACTTAAGTGCTTAAAAATACTATACAATGGATTCTTTTCTAAAATAGGCTTTCTTCTGGGATTTTAACACATGATTACAGCAATGTTTCTTTAAATAGCATAGAATACATAGTAGATTGATACAGATCTTATTACACATCATCTTCTGAAAAGCCATGTATGAGTGAGGATTTTTGACTGAAAAGTTTTGGACTTTGTGTCTTTTCTCCAGTATTATCTAAGAGTACTTGCCTTTGTAGAAAAATCATTTTTTATAAACAGATTGTATTCCTTTGAATTACTATGCTTAAAACGCCACAACTCTAGGAGATTAATATGCCTATAAACAGCCATTCAGTTATGGGAAAAGTCCTAGAAATCAATTTAAAAACTGAATATATTTGACACATAACATTGTGTAAATTTAAGGTGTTGTCTTTAAATATAACCACTTTGCAGTTAAAATGACCTTTTATGGAAATGTGTGTTACTAATAGAAATTATACAATTAGCAAAGTAAAACTGATTCTAAACAAATTCTTAACACATTTCAACATCAAGGACAATTTAAAATCAAAAATAGCTTTTATTTTGCTTACACCAGCTGTATGTCTTTCCCTGATTTCTGTAAGATGAATAAAGTGACAATAAATATGTATTTTTAGAAACAACACATATCTCAAAATGTTATATAAGCAGTCTTAAGATGAACAGCTAGGGAGGGGGAGATGGTAGGATGTTGGTCAAAGGGTACAAAACCCCAGTTATGCAAGATAATGAAGTTCTGGAATCTAATGTCATAGCATGGGTCACAGTTAACAATACTCTATTACATCTTCAAAATTTGCTAAAAACGTAGATCTTCAGTGCTCTCACCACATGTATACACAAAAGAAAACTACGTGAGGTGGAGGTGATGGATATGTTAGTTAGCTTGATTATGGTGATTATTTCACAATGTCTATGTACATCAAGTTGTACACCTTAACATATACAACTTTAAAAAATAAAGAGCTGATAATACCAACATGTAATTTATGTTGACGCATAATACACATTTTTCATCCCCTCCCTTTTGGAATTTTAAGTGAAAAATTTAAAAAGGATATCAAATGTCTGTTGGTAATCACATTAATAGGCTTATTATCACCTATTTGGAAGCAGTGTATTAAATAAAACAAAAGAAAGACAACATTCCAAATTCTTGTTTGCAACTATACCTATAGGAAAAAACAAACCCCTAAATCACCAGTTCAAATTTTACATAACTTAGAAAATCAAAATAGATCTTTCTCATCTTGAGGTTACTGCCAAGACCCTCCAAAATTAAGGCATAATCAGCCTTGCAAAATCACCTATTAACAGTAACCAAATGATGGAAATTTAGTGTATTTAGTTTTTCCAGGTTTTCTTTTTTAAGTTTTTCTTTAGGGTATCACTCTTGAATTCCAATCAAGACTTTGAACTTACTGATTTGAATGAATGTGGCCAGACATGTTACCTCATCTAAGATCCAAATGTCTCACCAGGCAGTGTGATACGAGCACCACATGAAATAATCTCAATGACAGAGGCAATCTTGGAGATTATCTAGTTCTCTCATTTTATTTCCCTCATTTATAGTTAAGAAAACTAAGATACTGGTCATATAAATGATTAATGACAGACTGGCCTTTAGAACCCAAACACTAACTGCTAGACAAGACAGGAAAACAATTTGGGATACTGTTTTATAGAAAAGATGTTTGAAATTTTATCAACTTACCCACAATAGGACCAGGATTCACTCCATATCTCACAAGCTGATCCAGAAGCTCTTCATTAGTTAGCTCTGTTACATCTAGATCATCTTTATCTTCTAGTCTGGGTCTATCAGTTTTCTTTGTGGCTTTCTGTAAACAAAGTCCAGTTATCACCGTGACATGAATTAAAAAATGTTCGTTTACTATATAAATAACTGTATACAATAAACATGCAAATTCACCTTTAAGTTGATTTATAGTTATACAAGGCCTTAGCAATTTGATTAACTTCAAAGCAACTCATTGTTTGCAGATATTTTCTAAGTTCAGTTTAATTACACAAACCTAATAGCCAAGCAAGCAACTCAAATTTTAAAGACATTACTATTAAAACAGTCAATTTTGGCCAACCTATCTAAAGAGGAGGTGATGGCATCAAAAATTCAAAAGCATACAGTAGGTTTAAATATTTTTTCCAGAGAATCACAAATACAACTTACTACTGGCCTCTTTTGATAATCCTTAAAAGTTTAAATTAACATAGTAAAGCTTAAGTTAAGACTTTACCATAAAGGTTTATACTTAGTCATGCATAAATATGATTTCCTTTAAACAAGCATATCAGAATTTAAGAAGCCCAAACGAATATTCTTACTGTAAAATTGTACAATAAGAATTGTAGCCAGTTTTTGGTGCTTGAAGGAAGTCAGACAGCCTTTCTGGCTACATATCACCTCGGACACAGCTTTGCTGCCACACTTAGTTCTACACGCTTATTTCACTATGAATAACTGAAAGAACATAGAACAAGCTTTGAGAGAAATTTCAAAGGAAGTTTTAAAAATAATTTAAGCAATGGCAGTATTTACTGGAAAAACTATATAAACTTCCAAGGTTAAACAGAAGAAGGGAGCAAAAATATGGTATCTTTTAGGGTTGTGGCAAATAGCGTTACAAATGCCTCAGTGATCCCAGAAAGCATCAGAGTACTGAACATAAATGGCTGTTAAATAACGGTCACAAATATCAAAGTCAGTTTAGGCCCAAATTACTATTTAAGGCAGAAGAGTCAATATTGCATTCTAGAAATATTTTATGCAAAACGGCAAAAATCATAAAGTTGTCTCAACTGCTTACTTTTCAATGATGCTGGGGCGGGAGTAACCAGACTTTACCAGAATTTCTTTTTTTTAAATCAAATAAAAATTTGAAATATTTCATATAAATATCATGAGAAATTATTCTTTAAACATAGTCGCTAATAAGAATAATGATATCAATTCAAGAGAAACCTTCAACATAATTTTTAAAAAGGGCTGTGAAAAGTTAGTGAGGTACTTTCAGAAGGCTTTAATACACATATTACACTAATCTAGGATCATCAGGCACAAATCTTGAAGAAACCCACACCTTGAGGTCAAATAGTGGTCTAGAATCTAAGACAACTATACTCTATCAGAGCCTTGAATTCTTTCGAGAAATGACTCTTTTTAAACAAACAAACCTAATCCAGTGTTAGGGAGGACTTGAATTTTCCAAAAAGTGCGGACAGGTTGGGAAGAAAAACTCCATTGTATAACATAAAAACTTTTAATAAAGGAAAATCAAATCAGGTACAGATTGCTTGTAGATAATCCCTCCCACCACAAGAATGTTCAAATCTACTAACAAGAAAACATCCAGGAATTTCAACTTCTTGCAACAGCCTGAGGTTTTCAAGAAATCTTTCTTTGGCACTCAACACATTCTACCTATTTTTTATTAGTTATCTGTATACATGCATTATCTTCTCCAGATGGTGAACTCCTTGAAAAATTGTCCCCAAGTCTGGTTTGTTATCAAAACCTCAAAACTTTTGGAAAAGTTATCCCTATTTTAAAAAGTCTCACTCCATTGTGAGCCCTAACTCTTGGGCCTGAGAACCTGTATTTTAATGTGTATCAGGGGATTTTGGATACAGCATTTAAGACGGCAGCAGGAAGCAGGAGCAGTGAAACACTCATATTTGTATCTGAAGCATCTAAAATTTTAAAAAACAAGGCCAGACAGAGGAATAGGCACCTCACAGATGTTCTGTTGAATGAATGAATAAAAGTGGCATCTGGGAAGGGAAAAATAAGCCACTTATTTTTAAAAACTCATTTCTTGTTAAGAAATAACAAAGGCTTATCAAATTGAAGCAGGAAACCAACTCCCCTACATCTTCTTAAAATATGATGAAAAACTACGGTGGTATAAAGAAATCTTAAGAGGCCAATAAACTGGCATAAGGCAAGTCAAATAGAGTAGAGGTTCATAACAGCCTACCTGATTTTTATTTTTAATTTGTAGGAAGAAAAGTTCCAGAAAAGTAATACCATTTTATGAAATATCACATTTAATAGGAATAAAAATTGGGTGACAGGTAGTGTGGTATACATAATTATCAAGCCAGCAGTTTCAATCAGGAAGAAGGAACTATGAGTTGTACTCATTTTTGCCTCCTTTAAGTAAATAGCGTAATCTCTTAGTTTCATTCAGTCAAAAATAACGAGTACCTACTACATGCCAAGCACAGTTTTCCAGTTTCTCCCCAAATACCCTATGATCTCCAATGTCTTTTTCAACTTTAAAATCCAACAGTTATGATATCACCCATGAGCTATTCTTACTTTCAATCTCTACCATTACCAGAAAAGATGCTAAAGTATAACAGTAATAATTATACAATAGATTCTATTGAGCACTTATTATGTACCAAGTTGTGCTCTAAGTGCCTTATATATATTAACTTATTGAATCCTAAAAATCCCGAGATAGATACTAATATCCCCATTTTACGAGAGGAAATTGAAGTCCAAAGTTACACAGCTTACTCAGGCAATCTGCATACAATGCTACAGAGTAACATTTGAACAGACTTTATGTATACATCACTTTCACAAACTTACCTCATGCAATTCTGAAAAACATACGATAGTAACATTGTATTGATCTGGCATTAAATAAAGACCAAAAAATTCAGAAATCACATGCTGTAATAGGTACCAATTGCTGAGCACTAGACACCTTTACAAATGCAACCTCATGTAACTCTCCATCTAATTAAATAGCTATCAGATTATTACTATTTTCCAGATGAAAACTGAGCGTCTGATAGACAATGTTCATTGTTTGAGGTCATCTGAATAAGTATCAGACCTGGAATTTGAATCTATAACTCTCTGACTCAAAAGTCTGTACCCTTAATACCTTACTGTGGAGTATGGTGGCCAATTTATGATTTAATTAACATTTACCATTTTTAACATACTTTTTATTGTTCTGGTCATGTCTTTAAATATTTCCAGTTAAGAATTCATAATCTACCAGATCAGGCCATTCAAGAATGCTGTGCTCCACTAGATTCCAAATGGCTACACTGCTTTGCACCTTGGAACAAAAAGG
Organism: Equus quagga; assembly: GCF_021613505.1. Classification (NCBI taxonomy): domain Eukaryota; kingdom Metazoa; phylum Chordata; class Mammalia; order Perissodactyla; family Equidae; genus Equus; species Equus quagga. Next base: position 23,135,263 of record NC_060285.1, read on the forward strand.
CAGATCACCAACTCTGTAAGTGTTTATTTTTGTGTCGACGATCTACATAATTTCAACACCTAAAATTACTGGTATCATCAAGATGCATAAAATGCAAAAACTAAAAACCAAAACCAAATTTTGAACATGCTAATATTTGTCATAGCACACCAAGTGCCTAAGAGACTGTGGTGGTGGCCAATATGAAATAATTTCTCCTTTAATTAAAAATATTCCTCATAAACCTGTTTTTAAATAGAAGGTATATGCTATGCCTTTGGCCAAGTCATTAATGTTTGTTTTAAAATGTTAAAAATTCACCACTTAAAAAATCTGCCCTATCTGCAGCTCTCAAACATAATTTGGCTTTCTCCTTGATTACAAATATTCTTTTTTTTTTTTAGATTTAAAAATTTTTTTTTCCTTTTTCTCCCCAAAGCCCCCCAGTGCATAGTTGTATATTCTTTGTTGTGGGTCCTTCTAGTTGTGGCATGTGGGACGCTGCCTCACCGTGGTTTGACGAGCAATGCCATGTCCGTGCCCAGGCTTCGAACCCATGAAACACTGGGCCACCTGCAGCGGAGCGTGCGAACTTAACCACTCGGCCACGGGGCCAGCCCCTACAAATATTCTTTAATAAATGTAACTGTATATGTATTATTATTACATATGGGGCTAACAATGACAGAAACCAAATATTATATATATAAAAGGAATACACTATGGAGAATAATTTTATACACCAATTATTTTAAAATATCCTGTTTCTTTTCCTATAAATTCAAGATTTTTTCGTATGCCAGATAAAAAGTCTATCAGATTCATAAGTTAAATTATAACTCACTTTTACTTAATGTCTTTAGAAAAGAAAATGATACTACTGATTAACTACCATTATTAACTTTTTCAACTTGTTGACTCCATTTAGGTACACATTTTTGAGTTTAAGTACTCAAGGTAGAGAAGACTTAAAATCCATGTCTATGAAATAGTTTTTCTTTATATGGATCAAACCATTAAATGAGGTATAAAGGGCTTAGCACGCCACTAGATATAGATACAGACACAGCTTCTCTTAAAATGTTAATTCCTTTCACCCAGAGCTTATTTGCAGGGTGCTGACCAACGTGGATAACATGGGAAATTTGTTGAGATGAGAAAGTACAATCAATTATCATACCAAAAATTTTTTAAAAATCCAAGCAATTAAATTATTATGATGGTAGGTGGGGTCTGCAGAAATCAATCTTCAGTAGTTAAGAGCAATAGTAGGAACTCAAAAAATATTGGATAATTGAACTGAAATTAAAAATTTTTACATTCAGGTCTTCTTATACTCCAAAGAACAGGATAGATTGGGACGTACGCTCTTTTAAGAAGTTCCTGAAGGAAAAACATTAAAACCGAGATGGCTGTTTCTGTCAAAAACAAACCATCATCAAAATACATAAGATCAAATAATTTTATTATAAATATACAACCAAATACTCCTATGGCTCAAGAATAATACAAAGAAGACCAATATAGGGTTCCATACAAGACATGTTTTTTAAACAGTGTGCTGATTTAAATGGAAAATATTTCATTTTCAACCAGATCTTTACTAAAATAGAAGACTACTTTCTTTTTCAGAGGGGTTGGAAAAAAACAGATAAAAGTCAGGCTTTACTTTAAAAAGTAAATTTGTTTATTCTGGAGGAGTAAAGTGGCTTTCTTCAAAGCCACAAAAACAAGACCTCAAAAACAATAAAGTGAATTTGTCTTTTATTTAATGAACAAATACTTATTTGGCACTACTATGTGCCAAGCACTGACTTAAGACACAAGATTTTCAGTTTCTCTAAACGCCAAGCTAAGATTTTCAATTAAATTTACATGTGTCTATTACACTTTCCTTTCATTTCCACCTGGGGAGTCCAGAAAACACATCAGATAGGTTTTTAAAAACTAAAGTTAAACAACATAACCTTGAAAGAAGCAGCACTTTCTTGAGTTATCCTAGTAATCAGTAGCAACAACTCCTGACTCAACATGGGATGTTTTACACAGCATTGTCCGTTACACCAATCACTACTTTTAACTACATTCTATTACGATTTGAAGTCTGGTAACAAAGCTGATTTACACCAACAAAAATAGCATATAAAACTCCACAGAACAAAAAACAAACTATTCCTAAACAAAATATGCGTTTGCTGGAGCCAATCTGAGATTTATCTGGGATTAGATATTTCAAATTGCAATACTGATATATCAGAATGTCATGACATTTCTCCTAGTTCCGAAGTCTTTCCTTTTCTCATGCAAAATTTACCAAAAAGAAAAAAAAAAATCCGCAAACCTAAATCCTAATTACAATTTTCAAATATGAGGGTCTATGATAAGCGCTTACGGATGTACTTTTAAATGCCCACTTTCATTCAGAGCAACACTGCCCCGCCGAAAGATGGCCTGCGATTGGAAAAGAGTAACAAACAAGAAAAACATAAACGGTTCAAAAAGCCCTCCATATGCAAAAACATAAAAAGGCGGGAATTTATTTCAAATTTTGGTTAGAAATTAGTATGTCACAAATTGCCCTCCAGGGAGCGCTCTGAGACTCGGTTACTAGTCATTTCAGTTAATAAAGCGGGAAAACGCTCGATCGTAACCTACAGCAGTTTCGGGCTGACCCTCCCCAGGGCTTTCGAGAAGGGCACGGAAGTCCCGCTCTAAACACCCACGCCCGGCGGCCGGGGGTCCAGGGACACCACCCGCGCGCAACGCTAGAGCGAAGGGCAACCTCACACCTCCAGCCACGCAACGGCCAAGACGCCCTGCAGCCCGATTCCGGGACTCCCCTCTCCAGACCCTCCCGGCCGGAGAGCCGACACCAGCAGACCCAGACGCCAGCCTGCTGGTCGCGCGCGGGGACAGCCCGCCGCCGAGGAGGCGCCAAGGAGGGCGGGCTGCGAGCGCGCGGGGGGCGACAACCGCCCGCCTTTGTGGCCCCAGCCGGGCGTCCTTACCCTGCCGACGGCGGCACGGCTGCGGCCTGCGGCCCCGGAGCCGAGGACCGGGGTGGGCTCGCGCTCCTCGTCGCTGGAGAAGTCCGGGGGCCCCTTGCTGTTGGCGCCGGCGGCGAGCGGCGGCCGGTTGCGCGCCGTGAGGTGCTGCAGGTAGAGCTGCACGTACACGTCTTTGCGCTGCTCGCCGGCCGGGAGCGTCACATTGTTGGCGACCAACTCACTCTTCAACTTCTCTTTCGTCAGGACCGAGGGGTCTTCCAGGAACTCCGGCATCTCGGCGGCGAATCCCCTTCCCGCAGCCCTCACTCCCGCCGCTCACGCCGGCGCGTTCGTTCCTTACCCGGAGGAGGGGGACGCCGCCGCCTCCGAGCCTCACGGCGGCCGCCCGGGAGGAGCGCCGCGGAGCACGGCAAAACTCGCACACACAAAGCGAAGCAAGAGGCGGACACAAAGGCCCCGCGGCAGAAGCGCGAAGCAAGCGCGGCCAAGCTAGGAGCCCGCAGCAACCCGAGCCCACACACTACAGGCAGGGGCGAGCAGCCTGCTTCGCCCACGCCCCAAGAACGCGCGCCGCCATTGGCCCGTGGCGGGAGGAAGCGCGGCGCTGATTGGCGGGACGCCTCGCGCGGGTTCCATTAGCCGCGGCGCCGTGTGAGAGGTTGTAGAAACGCAGTTTAAAAGCCGCTCGGGCGGGCTGCCGGGCCCCCGGCCTGTTTCTGTTTCTCTTTTCCCCACCCTTCCTCTTCCACGCTGATAAGGGACTCGCCGTACTTCTTTTGTGCGCGGTTTCCTCTCCCTCCCCTGCTTGAGAAGCTTTCCTATCCCGTGTCGGTCGCCTACGAACGGGCCGAGTTTCGTGGCGGCTGCGAGGACCCGGGGCTGGGCCTTGCTCGGTCCCGGGACGTTGATCTACCGAAGAATAGTCACTGGTTCTCCCTTCCCAAACGCCAGCTCCGAAGGGAAAAGACCAGAGGCGAGGCGTGTTTGTAGGCGCTCGTCCTCCCTGATTTGATTGACTTGCGGGGACGGAAGGGGAGAGCAGGCGGTTAAATCCCCGTGTCCGCTTGCAAGTGCTTCTTTTGTTCCCGAAATCCAGGAAAAGCCAGACGTCGACCACTGGACGCTTGAAACTGCCCTCGAATTTGTGACAAAATTGTATCATCAAATATGCCATTTGCTTCTTACCCCAAAGGTTGGGGCATTTCTAAATTATTTCACTTGAACGGTTAGTTGGGGCTCCACTGCATTTTTGTTTAGAGCCGCCTCTGGGTTAGATCCCTTCGCCCGTAAGTATTTTACTGTAACTTCATCTAACCTGATGTTTAATAATACAACAAGAGGAAACGAAACATTTAGAAATGCCTTATTGGGCAACTTAAGATAACAGGTGCATACTAGATTTTAATCGCGGAGGAAGCCTAGTGACCTATAATTAGGCTAGGAGCCCTAATCAAACCCGTATTACTGATCCAAATTAAAACCTGGTAGAGTCTCAGAAATTTGCTACAATTAAAATATCTTCCTGAAAACAAATACCATTGATGACAAATATTTGTATTTCTTACGAATTTATGTATGTTTCAAGATGCTTTCTTCCAAGAAAGGGAAGAAACTAACCTTGGATTTAGAGTGTCTTAATCGTTTTCCCAAATTCTGACCTCTAAACTATGCCTTTATAAACTGCTTAAAATTCTTTTTAAGTATTTGTCTGATTTCTGCATGGTTGTTTAAGTTCGAGAAAAGTTAAACAAACGCCTTCACTGAAAATGTTTCCTATGGATTAAGCCATTCTATTTTGTTCAAATTGAGGCGACATTATTTTTCTTAATGATGGATTATTTCCCTAGAGGCAATTTTATATTATTCATTCTTTTCTAAAAACCTCAGTATTTACATATATTTAAGCAACAGTATTAAGCTCAGTAATGCAAATTAAAAATTGTATTTTAATTAGCAGGTTGTTTTGTAGATTTTTAGGGTGACTTGTAAAAGTTACCTCATTCCCCTGCCTGCTACCCAACAGCTTCTCTGGGCACATCGGCAAGTGTTTTTATCTTCAGAGGGGGAACTGAACTGACAGGCACAGCACCATGATTTTGCAGTGACTGGTAACCCCACGAATGTAATTAATGCATGTGGGATGGTCCCAATCTGCAATGTGCCTGCCACAGTTCAGTTATTTCTTCCAGGTTAGTCTCAAATTATAATGGGCAGAGCAACAAAGTCCTGAGCGTAATCTCTGCAAGGCCACAGTTGATGGGTTTATTCTACCCTATTTGAATTAGCAAGTTATCCTGTTAAATCGTTACCTTGCTAGATGAAGAGTTTGGCTCTAGCCTGACTGTACTAATAGTAAGAGGTAGGTTTTGCTGCTGTAACTGAAAAGGGTCAGAGTTGCCAGGGCTAGATTTGATCTGACTAGGCTGGAGTACATAAAGGGTCCCCAGGCTCTGACAGATGCCCCATGGTCTAAGGATACTTGGGCAGCTAGGTCCCTGAAGTGGATCCTCAGAGGAGGAGGCATCGCTAACACTGAAAGATTAGTCTTCTCCCTAAATTTGATGTGAGTAGAGTACAATGCTGGAGTCACAGAGCCACCTGAGAGAGCCAACTGAGTGTGCTGCACTGGAACTCTGCTTTTTTCATAGGGCCTTGGCACCAGAAACTTTGCAGACAATTTAATCCCTAGAGACAAAAATTCATCCTACTTCTTACCACAAGCGAAAAAAAAAAAAAAAAATCCTTGAACTGGAAAGTTCTTTTAAATAGACACAGTACTATACCCTATAGGCCAACATTAAAGATAATATAATTGACAAAGAACTGCATTCTAGATGCCTGAAATGAATGTTCCCTGAGGAAGAATATCATTTGAATCCCCTTTCACTAATTCTCTCTCCTTTTCTATCCCTGGACAGTATCAACAGGAGGCTACTTGCAGATTCTACATTTCTCATGAGACATAGTTGATGTCATGAGCTATCAGAAAGTGAGATTGCCTTTCTCCATCATCCACAAAGTCATAAATTATCAAATTTAGATTTTATATCATCCTAGATGCATCCAGGTATATCCCCAGCACCACTATTTTTAGTGATGAAGGTGATTTTTGCTTTTAACTGCTGTAGAGCTTCAAAGTAGAGGTTATTTTTTCTCTTACTCTGTGTACCTTAAGGCTAAGAGGCTGGGCTATAGAGTTTGGGTGTCCTCTTTGTTCCTGATTACTTCTTCCAAATTCTCCTCCAAAATCATTTGAAGTTCATGTTATCTGGCTAAATCACCCTCAACCATCTTTACTGCTACAGTTTATCAACCTCCTGGCCACTGTTCCTCAGAAATTAGAGACTTGTTCCTTGCTCTAGGTTTTCCTCACCATCCCTCTTGTCTACATTCTGTGTGAATTCAACACCCTTGTAGAGGACCCATGCAACACCAACACTTGGCCTCTTAGATCTTAGACCTTTTCATGTCCAACGGTTTTTTCCTCTATTCCGTCTTATCCATCCACCCCAGTGGTGAGACTCTGAACCTTGTCATCAATAACTTTTACCTTCTAAATCTCAACTTCAAGCATCCCACTTTTCAGTCACTTGCCGTTTCCTCTCAGCTCATTTATTGTATGCTCACTGACCTGAGACCCCTAATCCATTAACCCAAACACTTAAAAAAATCTATTATCCAGCTTCTGCCGTCATAATTTCCAACTCACTTGACTTAGATTCTCTGATCAATCCTTCTACTCGCTCTTTTGCAAACATTTTGAACTCTCTTACTTCAATGTCTCTATGCTCTCTTGCTTGGAAGAACCTCAACCTTGCTTGGACCGAAAACTGCTGGAACAAACTTCCTTACTGCTTGTACTCAAGTAGCAAAGATTGCTGGAGAAAAGTCATACAGCAGGCTGACTGGTTTTAATTCATAACCTCAGACCTCACAGGAGCACTCAACACTGGCTGGCAAAGCTATTCATTCTCTGGATTAAACATTCATAGCTTCACTTCTCTCCTCAAATCTCTCACATCCCTTTCCACCACCTCTTTCTATTTTCAGCTGGTGACCTTGCCTCATTTTCTCTTGCATCTTTCTTATTTCTATGGAAGAAGCATCCTTATAGCAGAGTGAATTCCACCACTTGTGCTGTGGATCTCATCCTTCTCTCTTCAAGGAGTTGATTCTTTCAGTCATCTGTGAAATTCCTGTATTAATAAAAACAAAGACTTGGTGTTTTGTGTTATATTCATCTAACAAAATTATTTTTTATCTTTTATGTTGAAACATGTATTAGGTTAAAAAATTCTTTAAAATGTTACAGCATTGATGCCTAAAACATTGGGAAACAGTGGAAAGATATTTATATGTGAAGCCACAGCTTTAAAAAATAAAATTGATGCAACTACTTTGTCAGAAAACTCTTCCAAAACTTTTTTTCCTAAATCACTTGGATAACAGCCTTCATTTCCCTTTTTGAAGTTCTTAATGTTATTAATGCACAGCTGACTTTTTTGTTTTTCATTATCCTGTTTTGCATAGAGCTTGGTTGTGAATTTAAGGGTGTCACCTCAAACAGAGCAGATGATGAAATACTACATGGTCATAAAAACTATGTTCTCGACATTTATTTAAGAATATGAGGAGCCGGCCTGGTGGCACAGTGGTTAAGTTCACACGTTGTGCTTTGGTGGCCCAGGGTTCACCAGTTCAGATCCCGGGTGTGGACATGGCACTGCTTGGCAAGCCATGCTGTGGTAGGCGTCCCACATATAAAGTAGAGGAAGATGGGCACGGATGTTAGCTCAGGGCCAGTCTTCCTCAGCAAAAATAGGAGGATTGGCAGCAGATGTTAGCTCAGGGCTAATCTTCCTCAGGAAAAAAAAAGAATATGAGAGAATGTTCACAATACAGCATTAAGTAAGAAATATTGAGAACCATTAGTAGAGTAAGATCTCAGTTCTACAAAGAACTGAAGTGTGTATGGATATGTGTATCTTTAAAAATATATACAAAGAATGGGAGCTGGCCTAGTGGCTCAGCGGTTAAGTTTGCACGTTCCACTTCGTGGCAGCCCAGGGTTTGCCAGTTCGGATCCCAGGTACAAACATGGCACCGCTTGGTAGACCATGCTGTGGTAGGCATCCCATGTATAAAGTAGAGGAAGACGAGCATGGATGTTAGCTCAAGGCCAGTCTTCCTCAGCACAAAGAGGAGGATTGGCAGCAGTTAGCTCAGGGCTAATATTCCTCAATAAATAAATAAATAATTAAAAAATATATATACAAAGAAAAAAGACTAAATGAATATAGACTAAAATGTAGTAGTTTCCTGTAGGTGGTGGGGCACAAGTGATTTTTATTTTCTTCCTTATGTTTTTCTATATTTCCTAAGATTTCTACAATGAACACATGAATTTATAACCATAGCTACTTTTCTTTTTGAATTAGTGTGAGAAATTGGTGAATCACTTGGTTTATCAGGATTCCGAGTCTTTCAGTTTTGCTTTTCCAAAGCCTCCATTTTATCAGTGAATCCAGATAGGTAACTGATTAAAAATAACCTCAAAAGAGAAAGAATAAATGATAGACTGGAAATTTTTTAGTGAAATAGAACAAAATCACAGAACTATTAAGCGTCAGGATTTAGGAATTCAAATATGGATTTGTCTATTCCAGAGCCTCTTTTCTCAGATGATTCCTAGACAATGATTGTAGACGTTTAAGTTAAAATGAGGTGTTGGATTTTCGGTTGTTTCAAAGTTGTAGCAAGTCAGCAAATGGGCTATTCTAAGAAACTACAGATGTCCAGTCTTGAGAAAGAAGCATGAAGTGACAGTTTTAGAGCTATAGCAGTATTAATGACATACATATATACCGCTTTACAATTTATAAAACATTTTTATGTATTTTATCTTATTTGATTCTCTAAACAACCTTGTGAGGTAAAGGAGACCTCCCATCTGGCCTTGCTTTATAGGCCCATGGTTCTCAGCTTTTAGCTTGCATCAGAATCACCCGAAGGACCTGGTTAACACTCACGTTGGTAGGGCCCACTCCCACAGTTTTCTGAGTCTGTAGGTCTTGGGTGGGGCCTGGAAATTTATATTTCTAACTTGTTCCCAGGATGCTGGTCCAGAAACAACAGCTCCAGGCCACTTTTTACATTCTTTGTAAAGCTAGAGCTGACCTTGTCACATTCTTGAATAATAGCTCAGCATTGCCTTCAGAATAAAATCTGAGTTAGAATGGTACAGAAGGTCCTGTGTGATCTCGCTCCTGTTTACCTCTACAGGTTTATTTCTCTCCAGCCATACTGGAGAACTAGTAGTTCTCCAAAGAAGCTGTACTGTATTCGTTTGCTAGGGCTGCCATACCAAAATGATTAACAAGGTAATACAACCTGCTGTCTACCTCACAAGAGTATGATTTTGTACAAATGAGATAACATGCTTGGTCCAAGCTAAGATCAAGTAAGTACTGTTACAGATACATGCTGTATATGCAAAGGTTGCCAGAGGGAAGAAAGAACATGACTTCTGTTATGGGCAGAATTGTGCCCCTCAAAATTCATAGGTTGAAGCCCTTAACCTCATAAGGTGATTGTATTTGGAGATGAGGCCTTTTAAGAGGTGATTAAGTTAAAATGAGCCCATAAGAGTAGGCCCTAATCCAATATGACTGGTGTCTTCTTAAGTGGAAACCTGGACATGGAGAGAGACATCAGGGATATGTGAATACAGAGAAAAGACTATGTGCGGACATAGCAGGAAGATGGTCATCTATAAGCCAAAGACAGGTCTCAGAAGAAACCAATGCTGCTGTCACCTTGATCTTGGACTTCGAGCCTCCAGAACTGTAAGAAAATAAATTTCTGTTATTTTTTTTCCACCTTTTTTTTTTTTATCAGTAACTGTGCTTTTTTTTCTTTTTCGGATGTATATCATATTTTGAATTCTGTATATATTACATCATGTTCACCACCCGAACACTAATTATAGTCCATCCCTTCACATGTGAGCCTAATCACCCCGTTTGCCCTCCCCCCCTCCCCCCTTCCCCAAAGGTAACCACCAGTCCAATCTCCAATGCTATGTGTATTTTTTTTGGTCATTTTTATCTTCTACTTATGAGTGAGATCATATGGTATTTGACTTTCTCCCTCTGACTTATTTCACTCAGCATAGTACCCTCAAAGTCCATCCATGTTGTCACAAATGGCTGGATTTCGTCATTTCTTATGGCTGAGTAGTAGGACCAGATGGCTTCCCTGGTGAATTCTACCAAACATTCAAAGAAGACTTAATACCTATCCTTCTGAAACTCTTCCAAAAAATTGAAGCAGAGGGGAGGCTTCCTAACTCCTTCTATGAAGCAAACATTATCCTGATACCAAAACCAGACAAGGACAACACAAAAAAAGAAAATTACAGGCCAATATCACTGATGAACATCGATGCAAAAATCCTCAACAAAATACTAGCAAATCAAATACAACAATACATTAAAAAGATCATACATCATGATCAAGTGGGTTTCATTCCAGGGATGCAGGGATGGTTCAACATCCGCAAATCCATCAACGGGATACACAACATTAACAAAATGAAGAATAAAAATCACATGATCATCTCAATAGATGCAGAGAAAGCATTTGACAAGATACAGCATGCATTTATGATAAAAACTCTAAATAAAATGGGTATAGAAGGAAAATACCTCAACATAATAAAGGCCATATATGACAAACCCACAGCAAATATCATTCTCAATGGAGAAAAACTGAAAGCTATCCCTCTAAGAACAGGAACCAGACAAGGATGCCCACTGTCACCACTCTTATTTAATATAGTGTTGGAAGTCCTAGCCAGAGCAATCAGGCAAGAAAAAGAAATAAAAGGGATCCACACTGGGAAAGAAGAAGTGAAACTGTCACTCTTTGCAGATGACATGATTTTATATGTAGAAAACCCTAAAGAGTCCACTAAAAAACTTTTAGAAATAATAAAGAAATACAGTCAAGTTGTGGGATACAAAATCAATGTACAAAAATCAGTTGCATTTCTATACAGTAACAATGAAGTAGCAGATAGAGAAATTCAGACTACAATCCCATTTACAGTTGCAACAAAAAGAATAAAATACCTAGGAATAAACTTAACCAAAGAGGTGAAAGATCTGTACACTGAAAACTATAAAACATTGTTGAAAGAAATCGAAGAAGAGACAAAGAAATGTAAAGATACTCCGTGCTCTTGGATTGGAAGAATTAACATCGTTAAAATGTCCATACTTCCTAAAGCAATCTATAGATTCAACGCAATCCCTATCAAAGTTTCAACAACATTTTTCACAGAAGCAGAACAAAGAATCCTAAAATTTATATGGAACAACAAAAGACCCCGAATAGCCAAAGGATTCCTGAGAAAAAAGAACAAAGCTGGAGGTATCACACTCACTGATTTCAAATTATACTACAAAGCCATAGTAACCAAAACAGCATGGTACTGGCACAAAAACAGACACACAGATCAATGGAACAAAACTGAGAGCCCAGAAGTAAATTTCTGTTATTTAAGCCACCCAGCCTGTGGTATTTTGCTATGGTGGCCCTAGCAAACTAATACAAACCTCTACTTTTAAAGTTGAAGAAATCAGATTCCAGGGATATTAAGTGGCAATACTTGACTCATAGAAGGCATTCAAATACGTCCATTAGGTAAACAATGCCTTAAAGTCACAGAGCAAACTTTTCATTATTTTTCCGGATCCTCCTTTATGAGGCCTTCTTGTACTAACCAAGGCAGAGTTAATGTCCCTATTTTAGGACCCCACACCACTCTGTTCATGCTACTTTCATGGCACTTATCCCAACATATTATGGTATTTGGTTACTTAATATATGCCTCCTGTTGCTCGAAAAAGCCCATTTTTACTGTGTATCCTTTTCCTCAGTGCTTAGCACAGCATCAGACTCATCAGAGTTGGTGGTCCATAAAAACAGTTGAAATTGATGATCTAATCTCAATCTAATCAAATAGAGGGAAGAATAAACTACATGAAGTGCAAATACAATATATACTGCTATAATAGGTTGAATTATAATAAGTTAACATATTTTCAAAACACTAAGAAAAATTCAAGGACTTTCATGGAACATATCCAATAAAAACCTAAAAATATTAATTTCTCATAGTCTTGCTATTGATTTTTTGTGATTTTTGTGTCAAAACAAATGTTTGACACATGCCTTGAAGAAACTCCTCAGTACTGAGAACGCTGGAGCTTACAAAGGTGAATGAGTAAGCTCTGCTTCCTCGTATTAAAGTGATTAATAGTTGAAAGTGGTATCTGACTTGCTACCATTCGCATGAATAGGTGAAAACATAAAAAGCGTATTGGTGTATCACTTAAGTCCAACGGCTTCTAGCACTTTTTTTCAAGAGTTTGCTTCCACTTTTATTGTAAAACATTTAGTAAAGAGAGGAATCTGGAGTCATTCACCTGGGTTGGAATCCTGGGCGACCCTTGGCAGGTCACTATTCCTCTGTGTGCCACAGTTTCACCTGTAAAAGTGACATTTAATTACGTTTTGGGGTTGTTTACGGTGCCTGGCTCACGGGGTTAAAACACGTAAACTATTACAACATTCAGAGTTAGAAATTGTGCTGTCTCGTACTTGCTTTCAAAAGGCGAACGGGTCTGAAATCGGTTTTGGAAAAACAGCTTGGACAGTGCATTGTACATTTCCTGTGAAGGACCACAGTGCATAGGTATGCCCACTAATGTACAACAGAAAGTCCTCATTTCTACACATTACGAACGTTAAGCGACAGAAAACTCACTTTACAAGGCCTAAGGGTACATAAAAACATAAGCTTTCAGGCTCTAAGATATTCAGTTAGCCTTGTCTTTTTGCAGACAAAGTACTACTAGGATAACATTTGATCAATGAACATTGAATCCTAAAACGAAAGATATTTTTCAAAAATTGGCGGGAATACACCTAGGTTTACACAAGCCAGCGACTTCAGAAATAAAAAGCCGTGACCCCGACGTGATTCGAACACGCAGCCTTCTGATCTGGAGTCAGACGCGCTACCGTTGCGCCACGAGGTCCTGCTGGGCTCTGGCTCCCGCCGAGTCTTAGGACTCCGGTAACATGGCGGCTCTTCCGGGCTCTCCGGACCTTTCTTGCATTCTTTCCTTGCCCCTCCACTCAGTACAGTTTGGAGCTGGAGACTGATTCCGTTAGCGCCCATATTTTCCTGACACTTAGCCTTCTACCTAAGTAGGGATGGAACCAGCGGAGGCGGGAAAATGGGCTTTCCCTTTTGGTCTGGTCCCAAGCGTCAAAGGAAATCGGTCCTTCCTCTTCTTCAGCAAGCGATTTCCGTTCTTACCCGCCCGGTTAGGGGCGGAGACTTCGCCCTCTCTCTCCCCTCCCCCGACGGGTTCCGCGCGCTGAGTTCGTGACCTCGAGTTGGAATTTGGCGGGGCGCCACTGCGCACGCGCAGACCTTTGCCAGCTAGCGGCTGGAAGCGACGCTGAGGGCTAACGTTTTCTTCCTTCTTCTTCTTCCAACGATATAAAGCATTTTACTCTCAGGGTGCGCTTTTATTTCACGGTGAGCATTAAGCTTAAAAGTCACCATTTTGAAGAGAGGCACTTACAAAAGATAGAAGCATCTTGTGTTTGTCAGGAGAGTAACGCAGTTGAATTTTACACAGAAAATGCTTTGTGTTAGTAAAAGACAACCAACCTCCCCGTCGGGGAATTGAACCCCGGTCTCCCGCGTGACAGGCGGGGATACTAACCACTATACTAACGAGGAGCTGCTACCTAGCATTCTCCCAAGTCCTTCTTCAAGGTAAGAGAAGATTCCCTCCCCTCAGGCTCGGCCGCCTTCTGCTCACTCTCCCGAAGTGTGAAAACCTGACACTTGGCGCCGCTCCTCTCATTAGCCTCCTTGGGCACCTTGCAGTCTTCGTTGGTGGGAAGAGTAAATGGTATAGAAAAAAGGAAAAAAATGCACTTCCAGTTTTAGTGATGGTGACGTGTTGAAAACAGTTTCCTGGGACTCCTTAGGCTTTCCAGATGATTTAGGTTTCTGGCGGGAGGTTTTTATTTAATCGTGACCAAGAGTATGTGAGTTGAAGCAGAGCTTTACCTTCACAAATTTATGTATTCATTCTGAAGTCGAAGTTCAAGGATATCATATGGTTGCCAGATGTCCGGAGCAGTCGGGGTTGTCCCTCAGTCCGGTGCCTCTTCAAACAACTTGTAAGCTTTCATGACACAAAACTCTTGCTCATGCTTTGACCATCTGCAGCCAAATGAAATTTTATTAGCTGATTTTTTCTGTATTTGGGTCTCTTTCCTGAGGCGTCTATAATTTACTTGAAAATCACAAACACATAAGTGGTTAAATAATAATATATTTAAATAATTCAAAACAAGGATATTCCATTGATTAAACATAGGGTTAGGAAAGTGCACTAACAGAATAATTTGTATCATCCTGAGCCTTTTCATAAACAGGATCAGACCTGTTCCCAGGGGAACCAGGAGGGCCTCACATATAAACTTTTGACATTATTTCTAAATAAGCTAATTCATAGAGTGACAAATTGATGTGATTGAAAGTTTTCATTATAGAACTTAAACTTGTGGGTCATAAGGAATCCATTCCTTATAGTGTACTATGAATTAATATATTTTTATAGATCATAACTTACATGGTGTTTTCCATCTGATGAAAGAGATTATTTGTTTAATGCAGACATTAAACAAATGGCAATTTCTGAGGCTTGTTTGGCATTTTTTTTTACTCTTAAATACAGCAAAAGCCTTACTAAAACTCAGTCTCTTGGAACTCCCTTCTACTTCTGACCCTCCAGTAACTCGTGTGAGGTCCAAAGGGCACTGCGATAAGTATGGTGATGTCCTGTTCCTGGTAAGACTGAAGGGACTTGCCCCACGTCTCTCAGTTGGCAAAGCTGTAGGGCAGTGGGAACCCAAGTCTGAACTGCCCGTTACCCCCACGTTCCACACCGTGGGAGAAGAGGCTTAATCTTTGTCCCTTCAGAAGAGACACCATCCTCTCCACTGAAGCTCTGGTAAAGCTATGCCAGTGCTCATACGTGTGTTGTTACTGCTCTTCTTTTTTCTTCTCCCTAGGGAAATGAAGAAGCAACCTGAGTCAGCAAAGACCGCAGAGCAGAGAACTGAGCACCTGCTGTCCATCTTCCTAAAATGGAAAGGAAAAGAGGGGGTAGTTAACCTGAACAGGGTAGGGGAGCTCAGAGATTCCTCCCTGTCAGCACCGGGAGGAAGTAAAGGTTAAAATCTGACTGGCAGTACAGAAGGCACAGAACTCTCTTTGGAGGTAAATAGCGTGATGGCAGTCGATATTATTGAAAGTGTCAAATCTTGCACTACCTAAATAACTGGATAGCTTATCACAGCTTACAAAACCATTCACATTCATTTCATCTTCTCAACAGCCTCGGGAGGTTAATAGGGCAAATGTTCTATCCCTATTTTACAGGTGGATAAAGAGAATTTTGTGCAGAGTCATACAGGTAGGAAGTGGTGAAAGGCCAGGAATCACCCAAGCCTTGACTGCAAATCTTGTGCAGGGTTCACTTTGCTGCACAATTCCACATACAGGTATATTAACAAATAAATATGTATGGAGAGACAAACTTTGTTACTAGTATCAACATATGTGTCACACTTGTTCCTGTACGTATTAACGTTTACTCTAATTACTTAGCAGGCACTGTAGTTACTTATTCACTGTTGAACCTACAATATGCCAGACATTGTTTTAGATGCATGGAGAGGTTTAAAGGTGTAAATCTTGTTCTCATGGCACTTATATCCTAGCAGAAGGAAGATATAAGTAAACAAGGAATATAATAAATATGTTAGATGGTGACAAGAGTGGAAATAGAAAAAGACAGCATGGTAAAGGAGAGTGGTAAGTTAAACAGAATGGTCCGAGGGCCTCGTTTTTAAGAAGGTAACATTTGAACAGACTTGAAAGAAGTAAGGGATGTAGTCAGATAGCTACCTGGGAGGCACATGGGGCTTAGAAGTCATTGTAAAGACTTTGCCTTTTATTTTGAGGGGAAATGGGGAGCTACTGTAGGGTTTAGGACAGAGAAGAGACAGTCTGATTTACGTTTTAAAGGGTTTTTGGCTACTGGGTTGAGAGGAGGCTGTAGGAGGGCAGGAGCAGAAGCAGGGAGACCAAAGAGGTCTGCTGCAATAATCCACATGGGAGATGATGGTAGTTCAGGCTAGAGTGGGAGTGGTGGAGAATGTGAGAGGTGCTGATTTATTCTGAAGGTAGAGCCAATAGAATTTCCTAATAGAGTAAATCTGAGATGTGAAAGTAAAACAGGAATCAAAGATGCTTCCAAAATTTTTGGCGTGAACAACTGGAAGAATAGTGTTGCCATCAACTGAAGTGAAGAAGAAGAATGCACAACTTCAGAGGGCACCGTCCATATTGATAGTCCATGTGAAGGGCACACTGGGGAGGAGGCAGGGGACCATTCACATAGATGTTCTGTGGATGGCATTCCTTCGAATTGTGCAACATGGCATCTCTGCATGTGGAATAGTATTTGGAGGGCTAATAAGCATTTCAGTTTTGGATGTGTGAAGGTTGAGACATTGAGTAGGCTGTTGAATATAATGGTTGCGTACTCATTGTATAGGCCAAGCACAGTGCTGGGTGCTGGACATAGAGGGATGAACAAAGAACCTGACCTCAGGGAGCTTTCATTTTAGTGGAGGAGACACATATCACTAATCAAAGAATAACAACAACAACAACAAAGTAAAATTACAACTGTGACAGTTACTAAGAAGAAGATGTGGAGGGAAGAGGTTTTTCAGTAGATGGAACCGGATGTGCAAAGGTTATTGGAACTGAGAGAATGTGGTGAGTAGAGGGGTTGAAAGAAGGCTGAAGTGGCTAGGGAGAGTGAGGAAGATCATGGGAGAGATGAGGCTGAAAGGCCAATGGGAGTAGGACGATGCAGGGTCTCTCAGGCTGTGTTAAGAATCCCCCATTTTTTGGCCTGTTGTTCACTACTTTTCCTTTCTTTCTATTTTTAGGGTTTACATACAGTAAAATTCATTCTTTTTCGGGTGTACTGTTCTATGAGTTTTTACCATAATCAAGTTGTAGATTATTTCCATCACCCCATCACTTCCATCACAAAGTTCCCTTAAGCCCCTCTGCAGTCATTCCCCTCCCTCCAGCCCCAGGCACCACTGACCTGATTTCTGTTTCCAGAATGTCATATTAATGGAGCCGTACAGTTTGTAGCTTTTTGCATATGCCTTCTTTCCCTTAGTATTATGCTTTTGAGAGTCATCCACGTTGTTGTGTGTTTCGGTAGCTTTTCTTTTTTAATTTCTGATTAGTTTTCTATTGTATGGATGTTTGTTTGTTTATCCACTCACTAGTTGACGGACATTTGGGTTGTTTCCAGTTTTTGACTATTATAAATATAGCTATTGTAAACATTAGTGTACAGGTTTTTGTATGGACGTGTATGTTCATTTCTCTTGGGTCAATACCTAGGAGTGGGACTGCTGAGTCTTAGGGTAAGTGTATGTTTATCTTTATAAGAAGCTGCCAAACTGTTTTCCTACCTGGCTGTAACATTTTGCATTCCCACCAAACAATATATGAGAGTTCTTCTTGTTCCGCATCTTTGCTAGCACTTGGTACTTCAAATATATTTTTATTTGAGCCATTCCAATAGGTGTGTAGTGGGATCTCACAGTTTTTGTAATATGCCATTCCCTAATGATTAATGATGTTGAGCATATTTTCATGGATTTATTTAAGCCTCCACATCTTTGCCCATTTTTTAATTGGGTTGTTTTGTTATTATTGAGTTTTGAAAGTTCTTTACAGATTCTGATTAGTAGTCTTTGTGTGTGTGTTTATATCCTGGGAAATAGCAACACATATATAATATATATACCAACACATATATAATATATCTTGGGAGATATATTTTCTCTCGAGCTGTGTCTTGTCTTTTCACTCTCTTAAAGACCTTTTGTTTTTATGAGAGCATACATGACCTGGTTTCTTTTGTTTCTTTTCTTTTTTCTCTATTATTCTCACTTCCTCAACCCGACCTTTGAACATAATGTAAACAAGAATTTGGGCCAGTTCACTACCCAACTGTCTTTCTTCCCTTCCCTCCTCCTCCATAACTAAAGAAGAGCCTAAATTGCTCCTGAGTAGTTTTTGGATTCTGGAATCATTCATTCACAGAAATATTATGTACATCTATGAAAATGCAAAACTTCCCATGCAAATATGGGAACTAACCCTCCATAAACATTAAAATGCAAAGGTGAATGTTTATGATGTGGCCCTGGGAGACCTACATGGGTACATGTTTAGTTATTAATGGAAAAAAAAACTATTAAGGATGCTCCTACTTTGCTATTTCCCAGTGTAATTTATTTAAACAATAACCCAAAGTTAAAAGTGAGAGGCAGAGAAGTCTGTCTCCCTCCAGTTCAATCAACACTTCAGTCTTGTCTTTTCCTTTTCATTAAAAAATAAATCTTTATTGATTTGTTCTTTGTGCCAGGTATGGAGCTAGGCACTGGGGACAAAGATATGAGTAAGACTCAGTGCCGTCGAGGAACTGAGATTTCACGCGGAGCAGGACTCTAACTGATGGTTCTAATACAATTTAAATGCTATGAAGGCGGCATAGTGCATGCTTGTTGAGAGCTACTACGTGTAGGCTCTGTTTTAAGTGCTTTGCATATGTTAACTATTTAATCCTTATTACAATCCTATGAATTTGTACAATAATTCTCCCCCTTTTACAGATGAGGAAACTGAGGCATAAGAAGGTTAAGGTCACACAAGTAGAAAGTCATGGAAGTACGTGCAAAACACTATGGGCTTATAGAGAAGGAAGGACTACCTCTGCTGGGGGTGGTTGAAGAAAACCTACCCTTCAGCTGGGCATTCAAAGGATGGTGAACTTTGAAAGAGAAGGGGAAAGGTTTTCCAGCACTTCTGGAAGGGGGAAGCACTAATACAAAGGCTCAGAGCTTGTGAAAGAGTATGTGGGGGTTTCGGAAACAGCAAGGAGAGGGGCTGCTGCTTGTGGGAGAGGATTGCAGGAGGTGGGAGTGTCTTCCTCGTTCGTTGGAGTGCACAGTTGGGGAGAGTTAAAAATCACAGACTTGAGGAGCTGGCAGGAACCTTACAGATCTTTTTGACCTGTTCAGTTATACAAATAAGGAAACTGAGGCCCAGAGAGCTCCAGTGATTTCCCTCAGTTCTCAAGGCTGAGAACGTCACCATTCTTCCTTTCATTGGTTGCAGTAATGCAAGGCAATCTGTGGGCTTAGTGATGAGGTGATCATTGGTGGCTTCCAGGGCATCAGACCTTGGCATCACCTTCCCTGTGGTTACCTCCCCCTGGGCTGATCTCAGCTCCCTGTCCTTTGAGGAAACCACCTGCTGGCATTGGCCCCAAGCCTCAAGGTCAGTGACCTCCCTGTTCCTGACTTTTTTCCTCCTCCTCTTGCTGACCACCTGCTGACCTGCCCGGGTTAGTAGCAGTACTCATTGACCTGTCTGGCCTTAAGGCAAGCATTGGTCCCACTGGGAGGACCACTCAGTCCTGGTGACCCATGCTCTCCTCAAATTCATTCAGCTTATTTGGGGTGGGGTGAAATAGTTTCTGCTTCTTTTCTTTAGTCTTTACCTGTTTTGGCCTCCAAATGCGAAGTAACAGAAAAATTCCTGCTGCAAATGCATGACGCAGGTCTGGATTCAAGTTGCTCCTATATTAGGAAAAACGCTGCCTGAAGCGCTTTTGAAATTTCTTCTTTGATGATTCACTCATGTGATTAGCAAGATTATGTTATCAGAATTTATTGATAAAAATAAAGCTGATGAACCGTAAATGAGAAAACCAGCACAAAATAGCATGCAGAGTCCTATTTTTCTAGGCATTCATAAATATTGAAAAAAGTCTGGCAAGAAATACATGAAGATATTAAAAATAGTTATATCTGGGAGATGTCTGTTCTTTCTGCTTTTCTCTATTTTCTAAATTTTCTACTATGTGCATATTTTATTCTTGAACTCGGAAGAACAAACAATGAAAAATTTTTTTTTCAAGTTACTCACATCAAGCAAAGCAAACAGCTCAAACGCATACCCGTGATAGTCTTCCCCAGGCCTGTGCTAATCTATTCGACTGTGATTTTCCTTGTTAGTCGAAGATTTCATTATTTTGCAGCATAAGTTGTTTATTTTTAGTTCTTTAAGGCACAGAGGTCGGGGTGGATTAGGAAGCAAACAGCAGCTCCAGTAAAACTGGGCGTGCGGCATTTTTTCCCTTGTCCCTTTGTCTCCCGGCTCCCGTGTTCCAGGTCTTTTGTTGTTCTCCGCACGGACTTTGATTCGGAATTTAAAGAAAAACAAGTGCCGGCCCTCCGCGCGCCCTCTGGTGTCCCAGTGAGGTATAACCAAACGTAACCCACAAAGACCACAGCCATTTTCACACAGCGCTGTCCACGCGTGATGATGCCTGGAGACAAGAATGTCTGGAATTTTAGAGGAAGGAATCACACACCAAAGATCTTGACAGGTCCGTTCTTTGAAACTATAGAGGTGTGGATACTGATTTTTTTTAAAATGAAAATCAGCATCTGGGTATGTTAAAAAATAATTAGATCAGTTCTCAAAGCATTTGGTACAGGTTTCTGCGTTCTAAAACTAAGAAGGTCAAATTTTCTTCTATAATTACACCATAAATCAATACTTAGGGTTAATTGCAGTTAAATTAAGTGGAAGAGGTCTGTATACCTAGGCTTTAGCTTGACTGACAATGATTTCTGCGCCTTTGAGCTTTATCAAAATGATGTGAGAGTTGATACTGAAGGTGCTTTATAGCTATACTTTACTTCTTTGTATTGTGGTTTCACCAAACTACATGTTTTTTAAAATTACATTTCCCCTACAAAAAAGACAAGGAATTTTTTTTAAAGATTTTATTTTTCCTTTTTCTTCCCAAAGGCCCCTGATACATAGTTGTATATTTTAGTTGTGGGTCCTTCTAGTTGTGGCATGTGGGATGCCGCCTCAACGTGGCCTGACGAGCAGTGCCATGTCTGCGCCCAGGATCCCAACTGGTGAAACCCTGGGCTGCTGCAGTGGAACATGGAAACGGGGCAGGCCCCCTAGACAAAGAATATGTATATATATTTTTTTCTGCTTTATCTTCCCAAATCCCCCTTGGTACATAGTTGTATATCCTAGTTGCAGGTCCTTCTAGCTGTGGCATGTGGGACGCCACCTCAATGTGGCCTGACGAGTGGTGCCATGTCTGTGCCCAGGATCCGAACCTGCAAAACCCTGGACCACCACAGCAGAGCACACGAACTTAACCACTCGGCCACGGTGAGGCCCCAGGAATATTTTTTAAAAATGTTTATGGGTTGATAAGATCTCAGGCATTGCAGTTTTATTTGAATAGGTGTTGGGAAGACCAAAGTTTACCTCTACCCTCTTAGGGTCTCCTGCTGGGCCTGAGGGTTAAATTGACATAAGACGGATTAACAGGAGGAAAGCACACAGATTTTTATGTGTACATGGGAGCCCCCATTGGAAAATGAAGACCCTGAGAAGTGGCAAAACCTAAATGTTTTTTTATACTAGGTTGAACAAAGAGATGCTGTTGTGGAAAAGTAAACAAAATATATGGGGCGGCTAAAGGAAGATAAGTTATTTTTTATTTTTGTTTTTTCCAAGATTAAGCTTTTTTTTTTTTTAACTTTTTGCTTTTATTTTTTTTTCCTTTTTTTTTCTCCCCAAAGCCCCCCAGTACATAGTTGTATATTCTTCGTTGTGGGTCCTTCTAGTTGCGGCATGTGGGATGCTGCCTCAGCATGGCTTGATGAGCAGTGCCATGTCCACGCCCAGGATTCGAACCAACAAAACACTGGGCCGCCTTCAGCAGAGCATGTGACCTTAACCACTTGGCCACAGGGCCAGCCCCTATTTTAACAAGGTCTATTTGTACAGGATCCTTTGGGCCTCCTCTCGGGATAAGAATGTTTCTTTTTCTTTCCTCCTGTCATAGGCAGGACACCTTTCACATGGGAGTTTTGTCTCCTGCTTTCCGGAAGAAAAAGGGGAGGTCAGAGCTCCCTTCTTGCACCTGTTGTTTTTCAAGTGCTTTTTTACTCAAAAATAATCCTTATGCCAAAGTGGCATATTTTGGGGTGGCATGTTCTGCCACCTGTTACGGGTGATGCATGTACATGGTATGAAATTAAATGAGTACCAAAGGGTATACAGAGGAAAGTCTTTCTCCTATCTTTGATCCGTAGCTACAATTCTCACGTTGTCAGGATATCACGATATGAGGATCAGTGCAGCAGCTCGACAAGGTCATCAAGAGCTCTGGGTTCTTTCTTCTCTTTCCTCTGGGTCTTTTCTCTGTGCACCCCTTAGCAAACTGACTTTTCTTTTCATGATTGTCACTTCATGGTTACAAGATAGCTGCTGCAGCTGCAGGCATCATGACCACTTTCAAGGTTGCAGCATGAGGGAAGAGACAGCTCCAAGAAACTCTCCTTTTGAATTTGTCCCTTTTGACAGGCAGAAAGGCTTCCCAGAAGCACTGTGGCAGTTGTTCCCTTATGTTTCTTTAGCCACTGTTGGGTCACAAGGAGGCTGGGAAAGTGACTACCTGGCAAAAGGGAATGCGTAGTGATTACAATATCAGTTTTTAGTATTCTAGTGTTCTGTGCTGTTTTTAAAAACTGAAATCTGGTTAGTATAATACTGTTTTTCCTTCATTTAGCAATAATGTTTTAATCAGTTTTATGTCTGGAGCTATGCCCAGAAAATTATATACTGCATTAAAATTCCAAATCAAAGGTGCACATGTTTTGAAAGCATTCTGACCACATCCTTTCTCTATTTCAAGTCTTTCCACAGCATCTTATTGTTGATTTATTTCCAATTTTCCTCATTATTAAAGAGGTTGACTGTCTTCTCATATTTATCTGTCATTCGTACTTTCTCCAGAGCTAGTTGGGGTTCTAATTTTCTTCCAGAGTGGACTGGAAGACTTCTGGTGGGGTCATTTTAGAATGGAAGGGCATGGTTTAGAACAGCAACTGAGACAATGGTGACATCATCATTATCTCAGGATAACTAGGGGTAGCTGTATCTCCCAGTTTGCCTGTTGTCCTCGTGGGTTTTATTAAAAGCACTCCAGTCACTCTTAAAAGGGTCTCGATTTGGATGAAAAATTATGTGGTCATCTATTATTTGAAATATACATCAAAATATCACAGTTGTCATTTTGCTCGAGTCTCAATCACTAGGCGCAGGATTATCATGAAGGCTGGAGTTTGGTCAGCTTCTTTTGTTGTTGTATCTCCAGAGCCCAGACCAGTGCCTGGTACACAGTTAAGTGCTTAATAAATATGAATAAATCAATAACTAAACTCATTGCTTGGAGCTCGGCACATTGCCATCTGAGCAACTGGCTTCTGTTAGCAAGGAATATAGAGGAATAAGTTTGGGGTATATAACCAATGGTGCCTGCCAAAACATGCATTTTAGATTTTGATAGATTTCATCAAATTGTTCTCCACAGGGGTTGAGCTGGTTTATACTCCCACCAGCAATATGTGAGAGCATCTGTTTTTCTAACCTTCATCCACATGGTGTTATCAAAATTTTTATCTGCCAATCTGGTAGCTTTAATTTGTATTTCCCTTATTATGGAGAAAACTGAGCATATTTTCATATGTTTAAAAGCCATTTGAAATTACTTTCCTGGGAACTGTCTGTTCATATCCTTTGCCCATTTTTGATCAAGTTATTGGTCTTTTTCTTATTGATTTGTAGGAATGTCAATTGTTGTTCCCACTTTCTCATGTCTGCTGAGTTTGTTTATGGTGTTTTTTTTCCTAAGCAGAATTTTAAAAATGTATTTATATTTAACTTCTTTCGTTTTATAGCTTCTTTGATTTGTATCATGCTCACAAAGGTTTTCTCTACTTCAAGATTATAAAATAATTCTCCCATATTTTCTTCTCATACTTTCAGGTTTTCAAATTTTCAAGATTTGTACATCTTGATCCATCTGGAATTTATTTTGGTGTAAGCTTTGAGGTATGAATCCAAGCCAATATTGTTTATTGAATATTCCACCTTTTTCCTACTAATGGAAACTCTTAAGGGTTCCTTTTTTCAGGGACTCCATTCCTATGACCAGTACTTTTAACACTCTAGTAAGTTCTAAGGAAAGGAATTCAAGGGCAGAGCAGTCAGGATGAAAATTTAATCTTTAGTTTCATGTCTTACTCTTCTTCATTTTACAATAGCAATACCTTTTGCTATGCACTTGTGTGTTAAGTATAATACTGTATGAGACATATATGTAGAGTTTAAAGAATAATGGTAAAATGACACTGTGTCCCTATTACCCGGGTTAACAACTGAAACATTGCCAGTAGCTTGAAATTCCTCCGTACTCTACTTCAGTCATATTCTCTCCCCTCTTCCTCAAGAGGTAACCACTCTCCTGACTTTTTGGTAATTATTCCTTGCTTTGCTTTATACTTTTACCACCTATATGTATCCTTAGATAATACACCGTTTCTGTTTTTGACAACTGAGTGGCAAGCACAGCCATTGTGGCAGGCTCTCAGAAGATAAGCTGAACAGATCTCTGAGTCAAGTTCAGGTTCAGTGTTCCTAAGAGAATCCAAGAGCTTCCTCAGGGAAGGGAGGGGTCAGGATCAAAAGAGAGTTCTGGGAAACAAAGGGTATACCACAGTTGGGAAATCTGCTAGAGCTGTGATTTGGGCCAGGTAACGGACATCTGCGGAAATATAGTCGGGGGTGGGCAGCTCTCTATCTGCTGCTTTCCATCTCTCGCTGGCCTCTCTCCTACTCTCGAGAGGAAATCAGACCCTTCCATGGGGTGAAGTAATTTCCTCAGCTCACCCAGACAACAGGCCATGGTGGAGGTGTTAGTCTTCTGTTGCTGTGTAACAAATTCTCACAAATGTAGCAGCTTAAAACAACACACATTTGTCGTTCCCAGGTTTCTACAGGTCAGGAGTCCGGCACATGTTAGCCGCTTCTGTGCTCCAAATCTCGTGAGGCTGAAATTGAGGTGTTGATTGGCTGTCCTCATCTGGAGGCTCAGCTAGAGAAAGATCCTTTTCCAAACTACCTCAGGTTGTTAGCAGAATTCAGTTCCTTGCAGCTGTAGGACTGAAGTCCCCATGGTCTTGCTGGCTGCCAGTGGGGACTGCTCTCAGCTCTTGGAGGTGGCCCTCAGGTCCTTGCTCAGCAGCTCTTTAGAGTGATGAGATTTCTGTGGCTTACAGGTGAAGTTCTGTGAATCACCTGCTTCTACCGGCTTCTCCCTTGACCTTCTCTTCACACCCTCAACTCAGTTGTTTAAGCCTCTGATTCCTTCTGTTACACCCCTTCCTATTTGTGTACCTGCAGTGGCATCTGTTTTCTTGGCCAAACCCAGACTGATACAGTTGTTTGCTTTCAGCATTGTTCTTGGGAAATCTAAAACTATTTTGATTCCTAATACTTTATATGTGACTCTTTTATCCTCTCTGGGGGGTGCTAGAATCATCTTTTTGACCCTTAGTGTTTTGAAATCCCAAGTGGTGTGTCATGAGTGCTTCTGTTTTCATCCATGGCGTATGGCTTTCAGAGAGTCTTTTCAAACTGGGGTGATTCATGCCCTGCAGTTCTATGATGTTTTTATGAACTGATTATTTTCTTCAATTTATTTTCTCCATTTTATATTTTTGGAACTCCTATTATCTGGATGTTGATCTTCTTGGGTTAGTTCTCTAATGAATTTTTTTTTTTTTTTTTGGTGAGGAAGATTGGTCCTGAGCTAACATCTGTTGCCAATCTTCCTCTTTTTGCTTGAGGAAGATTGTCGCTGAGCTAACATCTGTGCCAATCTTCCTCTATTTTATGTGAGATGCCACCATAGTATGGCTTGATGAGCCATGCTAGGTCTGCACCTGCGATCCAAACCTGTGAACCCTGGACCACCGAAGCAGAGCACACAAACTTAACCACTACGCCACCAGGCTAGCCTCTAGTTTAAAAAATTTTAATTGTTCTTTCCCATAGCTTTATCTTTTTGCTCTACTTTTGGGAGATTTCTACAAATTTATCTTCTAACCTTTGAGTTTTTAATTCTGTTAGCATATTTGAAAAATTTCAAGTGCTCCTTCTCACATAAAGATTACAATTTTAAAATGGCATTTAGTTCTCGTTTTATGGGAACAGAATATTCTTTTTTTTCCTCTGAGAATATTAGAATCTTTTTGAAGTTTTCTTCTCCTTTCTGTTTCCTTCAAGTTGCTAAACTTTCTGTTTGTTTGGTTTCCAGTGCCTGTGCTAGGGGCTTTTCTTGACTGATTGGAAGTCCTGGGTTGTCTGCTCCTGATTAAGAGTGAGAACCCGAAGACAATTTGTAGTTTTGAGAGTGTGGGTAAAGCTTGTTCTCTTTGGGAGCCTTACTGTAGGTGTCCTGAGTAACTATCCGCTGTTTCCATGTCTGTATCCTTAGTTCTTTCCTCTTGAGCTGCTTAGGTTACTCTGAAAGTATTTCAGTCATCTACCTGGAGGACTAAGATCTGGTTGCCAATGTTTTGGGAGCCAAATAAGGAAAGAGAGGTGAGGGTCTCAGCATTCAGCCTTCAGTGAACACATAGTTACTTAATATACCTGATTTCGTACAGTATCCATGATTTCAACTGTCTTCAAGTCCAGAGAATGCCATTTTACCTTCCCCAGTGAATATACCATCAGTATATTGCTGGTGTGAGAAAGGGGCATGGGCCTAGCTGTATGAAATGAATAAAAGGACCTAGGGGATTAACTGCTGCCTCTTTATTTTATCATCGTATTCTGCCCCCAGTTCCAGAGGTCCTTGATACTAGCAGTTATTCTGAAGTGTTAATCAGGTTGATTCTCAGCTTCCCTCACTGCCAGCTTAGAATTCAACTTTCTTGGGTCTGCTATCAGTTACCCCTCATCCATTTGTTTTCTAGTTTCCAACATTTCTTGATGCTTCCTCTTTTCTTCCCCTTGACTCGTGGATTTATGTTTAAAAAAAAAAAGTTCTTCAAAGTCACAAAATGGCTGCTGCAACTCTTGACCTCTCATCCACGCATTGTGACATCCAAAACAGGAAGAAGGAAGTTTTTATTGAGAAGATAAATTGTTCCAAAGTTAGACCACCTCTCAGTTTGATTGGTCAGATTTGTATGCCCACCACATGCCCACCCCTATATCAAATCATAGCAAAAGGGAAAGGAAACCATCAGGGTTCAGTAGCTGGGGCTGGGGAAGAGCCCACTGTCTCCAAGCATATTTCTGCCTTATACCTGCACAAACAGGGGCCTCTGTGAGCAATGGATAAGGGCAAATATCTGCCAAATAGGCAACCTACATTGTTTGCCATGTTCCTGATATAAGCATGCCACACGTAACACTGAAGACTTGTTGATTAGTTGACAACCAGTAGGCAAAAAGCAGATAAAAGTGTCTTGAATGCCTCCTGATGATGTCACATCATTTAAGGTGCAGTGATCAATCCATCAGTAGCACAGAGGGAGAGGATAAGAATGGTATTTTATAAGAATGAGATAGGTGGCCAGAATTAGCAAAAGTTTCAGAGTTTGCTTTAGGAAGAAAGTTAAGACAATGGAATAAGAATTTGATTAAATTCACAGCTAGAACCAGATACATCACTTTAACATTAATAGCAAAAAAGCCAAGAAAGAAAATACTTCCAAAAGGAAAAAAGTGTATTTGAAGCTTTTTGGGATTTCTATTCATGAAAGAAATGGTTTTCAGTTGGCAAAAAAGTCAGCGGACCTCTCTACATAGCTGAGGAGGTTAGCTGATCCTGCTGCTTTTGATGAATTATTAGAAGACTCACCCACTTAGAAAAAGCTGTGTGCATTTGAAATAAATCATTAAAAAGTAAAGTTGATTGTAGCTTGTGAAAAACAAGACAAACAGGTACATGTAGTTCCTTTCGAAATATTTGTTCTCGAGTTCTGAAGGGATTGTGCCAGTTGGGTTCTTAGAACTCACACTAGCTAGATTAAGCAGAAACAATTTATTAAGGTTTAACTGAGAGCTCAGAGAAACTCTGGGAGGGTCAGAGTCAGGCTTGGTGGCCTCACAACCAGAAACAAATGACATGGTGGCTTCACTGAAGACTCCGTTATATCGTCAGCCGCTGAAGACCCTGTTAGAGTGCCCTCTACCGCTGTCTGCACTGAAGACCCCCATCGGAACATCTGCCACTGCCGCCTCCTCAGGTCGGCACCTGTACCTGCACCCTTTCCAGAAACATGGATTCAGTACACTGCCTCTTTCCTCCTGTTCTGCAAATTGAGTTTTCAAATGGTTGTATCTGATTAGTAGAGCCATGTCACATGTCTGCACCCTAGCTGCAAGAGAGGCTTAGAAAATAAGTTTCTGATTTCTGCCTTTGAGAGTGGGACTCATGTGGTGGGAAATTCTCCAAGCAGAGGAAGAATGTACAATAGATGCTGGGCTGCTGTGAAGAGGGTACATGCCAAATGGGAAGAAGACAGACAGGGCTAAGAGAATGGACTTTGGATTCAGATGGACCTTAGTTCAAGTCCAGCTCCACAGCTTCCCCAGAGTCACTCTGGGTCAGCTACTCAAGCCTGTTTCCTCATACAGATAATAATAGTGGTGACCTTGTAGAGGTGCTATTAAGATTGAATGAGGCAAAGCATAAAGGATTTAACCTGATGCTTAGTACATGATCAACACTCACTAATTACAGGTTCATATTATTATTGTTTATGTGGTTATTGTTATTGTTGATGTAAGGACAATCAAAACTGAGCTATAAATTTGAACCTTTATAGTACATTTGGTGGTTTCTGTCCCAAGAATTACAATTACAATGTTAAATTCAGATCCTCCTTTTCTAGCTCAAAGAACCCCACAAGGAGTTAGTACCAATATCCTGATAAATTATAAATGCCTTTGTCATACTCACCATCTTCCTATATCTTCTCCTTGCTTAATATTTGTCCATCAGTACAATCACAGAATGCCAGTTATAGGTCAAAATGTGCCCTTATCAAAACCAAAGTAGAAATAGAACAGCTCAGTTCATGTTGATGTTGATAATGTTATGTTTGTTGTTTTTTTGGTGGAAGGGGTCTTTTATATATGTGTGTGCTAATAAATAAACTGGTTTGATAAAAACTTTGGCTGGGAAAGGATATTAACATGTAAATATCTCTATGAAATAAAAGATTAGTGGATGCATTGCCAGTGTATACCATCACAGAAAAGAACAAGGAATGAGGCAGTGGAATCCTCTCCATGTCCACATTTCATTGAAATCCTCCCTCGCTTTTTAGAGGAATGATGAAAGTCTGGTTTTATTATGCTGCATAGGCTGTTCTGCAAGTGCTCCACAGCTAACCCCCTTGTAGTGTAGTGAGCACGGCGTTTTGGAGTCAGAGGGTTGGCATTCAAACCTCTACTCTGCCATCTATTAGCTGAGTAACTGTTTTGAGCCTCAGATTTGTCATCTGTAAAATGGAGATAAAATACTTTTCTTGCAGAGTTCTTGTGAAATAAATGAAGTGTTCAGTATGTTTGGTGCTTAGTAAAGTGTCTGACACAGTCTGCATTAGCCACACATGATAAAGAGAAAAGGTAGCAGAGACAGTTAAAAAAAACTTAATTGGGGCTTGACTTTCATTGTACTGCCTTAGCTGTTTATAGAGAATTTAGTAAGTTTTTAGGCTGGCAACATTATTTTAGTTTCCCCTGTGTCTTAATCTGTTCAGGCTGCTCTAACAGAATGTCATAGACTGGGTGGCTTTAAATAACAGACATTTATTTCTCAGAGTTCTGGAGGCAGGAAGTCCAAGATCAAGATTACAGCAGATTTGATGTCTGGTGAGAACTCTCTTCCTGGTTTATAGATGGCTGTCATGTCCTTGTGTCTTAACATGGTGGAAGGGGCAAGGGAGCTCTCTGGGGTCTCTTTTATAAGGGCACTGCCCTCATGACCTAATCACCTCCCAAACGCTTCACTTCCGAATACCATCACATTGGGGGTCATGATTTAACATATGAATTTTTTTGGGGGACACAAACTTTCAGTCTCTAGCACCCTGGATACTGTTGGACCTGTGGTCTGGTTTTCAATTGCTGCAGAACAAACCACCATAAAACTTAGTGGTATAAAATAACAATTTTATTATGCTCCCAGTTTCTGTGGGTCAGGAATCCAACAAGGGACCATGGAGTTGGCTTGCCTCTGCTCCACAATGTCTAGGGCCTCAGGTGGGAAGACTTCAATAGCTAAGCATGGCTCAAAAGGTGAGGGGCTAGAATCACCTGGAGACTTTTTACTTACATATGTAGTGCCTGGGCTGGGATGACTTGAAGACTGGGCTTAACCAGGGTTGTCACCTGGAGCATTACCTTTGGCCTCCCTGTGGGGCTTAGGCTTGTGATAGCGTGGTGAGTGGGTTCTAAGAGAGAGCATCCAGACAGCGCACAATCCAAGAGTACCAGGCGAAAGCTGTGTGGCCTTTTCTGACCTAGTCTCAGAAGTCACAAAGTGGTCACTTTTGCCACATTCTGTTGGTATGAGTGAGTCACCGAGGCCAGCCCAGATTCAAGGGGAGGAGAATTAGGCTCCACTTCTGGATGGCAGAGTGGCCAGGTCACATTGCAGAAGAGCATGTGGGATAGGAGATGTTGAGGCCTCTTTGGAAAGTGCTGTTTCCCAGAGCCTGGTAGGGTGAAGTGGGTTGAGCATATTTCAGCCTGGCACTGAAAGTTTGGTTCAGGTGAAGATGTTTCAGATATGTTACTCAATGAGAAAGGCAGCTTGTAGAACAGCATGTACAGTACGATTTCATTTTTGTTTAAAAATATGCAAAGCTGTATCTGTATGTCTTTGCATGTGTATGTGAATGTGTGCATTTGTGAGTGTGTAGTGGGTATGATATATCAAGGGCACAAAAATTGGGTGTGCTAGAAATATGACAATTGTTTTCTAAAACTCAATTTCTGACTACTATTCCCATATTCCTCCCCCCAGAGTCTGTCTTCTGCCCATTCTTCCTGACACAGAAAATGGTCCTTAGTTGCTACTAGATAAACACAATTGACTTCAGTGGTTGCTCAGTCGCTTCAGTCTTAAAGTCCTGGCATATTCAGCATTGTTTCCTGTCAGTATTCCTCTTGCCTCCCTGGAGTTAATGCTAAGCTAAGCTAAGCTTATGCTAAGCTAATGCTAAGCTAAGGGAGTGTTAAAAGATAAACTGAGGCATATTAACCATTTTAAGAGTTTATTTGAGCAAAAATTGGTTCAAATGGGGCAGCACCAAACTGGAAATGGTTAGGGGCATTCTGTGGACTGGAGCCAGGGGAAAGACAAATAGAGAAGGTGCAAAAGCAAAGAAAAGAAATTCTTTGATTGGCTACAGTTTAAAGCCTGGATGGCTGTTTGTGGTTGGTTGTCCTTAGCCTTTGGATTTCATAACCTTGAGGCATTTACAGGTTTAGATTTTGGTTTGCTTGTAGGCTGCCAGGGCATTAGAGCCACATGAGTCTAATGGCCTCCTTGATTAATTAATTTAATGGGAGTTTGTGTAAATGCCACTTTGGCAGCTGGGGAAGGGAGTGCCTGCTTTTTCATCTTGCCCATGACATCCTGCGTCAGGTGTCTCTCTGCCCACCTGTTGTCTGAAGGCCCTGGCTTGGCTCTGCCTGGTTTCCTGATGCTGGTGCTCTCTGGAGATGAGACCTCATCCTCCACACTCCCCCAGTGCAACTACTCCATGTCATATCCCTCCACTGCAGTGATTTCTTGTCTGGGCTGAAGGATGATCGTGTAGTCCAGACTGTTCTTTTCCTCTCTCAGCTTGCTTTTGAGAACCATTTGGGCCCTGGGGAGCTTTTGGAAGCTCTTGCATGACAATCAGGGAGCCATGGAGATCCAAGGGACTGACCGTGTATTTTTTCCACTCCTTTGTGTTTTATGCTGCAATATGGCTTTTGGTCTTTTTTTTTTTTTTTTTTTTAAAGATTGGCACCTGGGCTAACAACTGTTGCCAATCTTTTTTTTTTTCTGCTTTATCTCCCCAAATCCCCCCGCCCCGTACACGGTTGTATATCTTAGTTGCATGTCCTTCTTGTTGTGGGATGTGGGACGCTGCCTCAACGTGGCCTGACGAGCGGTGCCATGTCCACGCCCCGGATCCGAACCCTGGGCTGCTGCAGCAGAGCGCGCGAACTTAACCACTCGGCCACGGAGCCGGTCCCCGGCTTTTGGTCTTAAAAGAAAAAAATGTGTGGTGTGTTCTCTTTAGTACCTCTGCTAAAAATCTCTAAAGTAGTGGATGCCCACCCATCTAGCTGGGGGCAGGGAGCAACAAACACAGACTCTTAGAAGGCAAAGCAATTAATATTTTATGTATCATCCTGCCACATATACATAGGAAAGAGAATGATGTGCATCTGGATGATGAGAAAATCATGGGGATTTTTTCCATTTCTTTTTGTTTATCTGTATTTCTAAGTTGTATACTATAAAGAAGTATAACTTACTTATAGGATTAAAATTTTTGATCCGTATAATCCAGATGTAGAAAATCAAGATTCTTTAATATCAAATGATCCAAGGATATAATTTTTTACTTATAGGATTAAAATCTTTGATCTGTATAATCCAGATGTAGAAAATAAAGATTTTTTAAATATCAAATAACCCCAGGATATAATTTTAATTACTATGATACAATAATACTCAAATATTAGTGTATATTGCCAACAGGATATTTGGGGGGTATATATAAAGGGCAGATCTATAACCCAGTTGAACCTCTTTGATTAATTTTGTCAGAGGTTAATGAAGTCATTGGAGGAAGAATAAATGCTGGTTTAGTTCAGAGGCAGCCCCTGATTTAGGTTAGCTTGGGTTGGTGGGTTTTAACTCACTTTCTCCTAAGTCATTCCTAGGTTAGAAGATTCCAAAGCACCCGGTCTGGAGCTATTGGTTTGCTCTAGGCTAGAAGTTTGGATCCCAGTCCAGATTACGTCTGATTCAGGGTCACACATTCCCTGAGGGGGGCCAGATGGGGTGCTGTTTTTCTTGGCAGTCTCCTGGCTGTTGCTTCAGCCCAGAGCACATTCTTCCTGTCAGGCTGATGTGCCTGTCCAGTATCATCTATGAGGTAGTGCTTGGCATTTCTGGACAGCCAAGCATACGGAAAAGCACAGCTTCTTTCTCTAAATCCACCCTTTTAAAACCAGTAGGTTTATACCTACTGAGGGGCAGGGCTGAGAGACTGTGGAAAAGTCCTTTCTGCAGTAGAAAACTGTCCCTATAGTTCCGCACAGACTCCAGCATGTGGTGCTTGCTAGTTAGCCCATGTGTATTGGTTCATACCTTTTAGGTGTTAAGTACCACTGAAGTGAACTCAAACTTATTGAACCTTTTAGAAAGTTTGTTGGCTTATGTCACTTCAGAGTCCACAGGTAGAATAGCCTTCATAATTGGTTTGATCTGGGAGCTCAATTATGTCACCCAGAACTTAGTTCATTTCCATTTTTCAACTCTGCCTTTCATCGTGCCAGCTTTATTGAAAGGCAGGCTGCCTGCTCTCATGGGTGAAAGATGGCTTCCAGCAGCTCCTGGGTCTACATACTTCTTCCATGTCAGAGAAAGATAGACTTTTCCTTCAAATATTAAAGAAAATGCTGGACTTCATTCTGGTTAAACCCATTGAGGTTATGTGCTCACCAGTTGCTGTGACCGGAGAAATGCTACGTGATGATAGATCACTGAAGTAAAAAGTGATTGGCTCAGGCTATTTGGGCCTGGAGCTAAAGGGGTATCAATTCTACCCATGGCCAAGCATAGAAGAGGGGCAACACCCCAAAGGAGACTCTGGATGCTTTTAAAAAGGGGAGAAAATAAGGGATGAGTTTGAGGTAGTCACCTCAACAATTGCCTACTACGCTTTGCTTCTTTATCCTCTGCTAACCGTGATTTCTTAGCTCCTCTTCTTGCAGTCAGAAGCTCCTGAACTTGCTCTATAATCCTCATGCTCTGTCCCATAGCCCACCAATTCTTTTCATTCTAGTCATACATGAGATCTGTTCTTAGAAGGATGGTTCTCTAGAAAGGTAGAAATTTCCCTGGAAGTCATTCTTTTCTACCCAAAGCAGTGAGGCCATGATAAAAAGCACCTCCTAGAATGCTGAGAGCAAGGACCAGAGGAGCAATAAGATATGAGGGTCAGAGCCTCCTGGAATCATGGCATTGTCAGGATAAAGCCAGCACTGGCCGTGGAAATCATCTGGTCAGCATGGCTCTAGCTCAGCACAGTAAAATCAGGATGGTGGGACTGGTGACCCCAGGCATGCAGGCAAGGGCAGAGTTTCTTGGATGTCAGGAGGCCTGAGACCTCTAATATCTAATGTGCCTCCTTGAGCAGGGACGTGATGTACTGCCTACAAAGGACACACTGGTCCCTGTAGCTGCCTATACAGGAAGAACCAAGGCCAGGACAGAGGAGTGCAGGACCTTGAAAGCAAAAGAGTAAAAAGAATTTAGATCTTTTCCATCTAAGTAGGAAGAAGAGCATCTCCCACCCAGTGCAGTAAGCTTCAGTCATTCATGAACTTCTTAGTGAGTTCTGACTGTGTACTTGGGGCTATGCTGGCCCTGGAGACACAATGATGAACAAGTCGTCCCTGCTCACTTGGAGACTGCAATAGGTGGGGACACGGATTAGCCAAGTTTCTTATGGCTTAAGGAAGCAGAAGTGACCTTGTATGCTTGTTGAAAGAATACTGGAGGTTCTTAGAGAATTCACGCAAGAGGCAGAGACTAAGGCAGCTTGGGACACATTGCTAGTTAGAGGTTAACAACGTCTCTGAAGAGTGCTGTTGTTAGTGTGAAGGGTTTCTGTGTTCAATCTCTGTGGGTCTCGATTCCAAATTCCTAGAGGGGGCATCTGATTGGTCCAGCTTGAGTGAATCAACTATGGTTCAGGGCCCAAGCTTATGAAGTACAGACATGGTTGTCGGAGTCTTACCCTGTCTGTTGAGTGCAGTTCCCAGAGAAGGGAAGAAGGCTGTGACCATGAACTCCACTCTCTGTGGACAGGGAGGTAGATAAGCAACAGCAATTACGGCCCAGTGTCACCAGTGCTGTGTTAGGGGAAGCACGGAGTTATATGGGAATGTAGTAGTCAAGATTCTTTTGGAGGCAAGGTTTAGAAGCCCAACTTAAACCAATCTAGGCAAAAAGGGGAAATTGAAAGACTCACATTGTGGGGCTGGCCTGGTGGCGCAGCGGTTAAGTGCGCACGTTCTGCTTTGGCGGCCCGGGGTTCGCTGGTTTGGATCCCGGGTGCAGACGTGGCACCGTGTGGCAAGCCATGCTGTGGTAGGCGTCCCACACATAAAGCAGAAGATGGGCATGGATGTTAGCTCAGGGCCAGTCTTCCTCAGAAAAAAGAGGAGGATTGGCAGTAGTTAGCGCAGGGCTAATCTCCCTCGGTGGGGGAAAAAAAAGGCTCACATTGAGAAGGATGAGGGGCAGTGGTATCAGCGGCCCCTGGGACTAGGGACTTCAGTGCTACTAGGTATTTTATTCTCACTCTATGAACCCAACTTCTCTCTGTGTTGTCAACTTCTTTGTCTTAGAAAAGCTTTCTTTTCACAGCATGAAATCTGGCCACTGGCAGCTCCTGAGTCCCACATCTCCTGGCCTCATCACCAGAGAATAAATCTCTTTGTCCAGCTTCAGTTACAAAAATGCTAAGGAATAACACTGATTGGCTTGGCTGTAGGTATGAATCCATCCCTTGGCCATTTAACTGTGTCTAGAGAGGTGGAATAGTGTAAAAACATATTCCACACTAAAGCTTCATGATGGTTAATGACAAACCAAAATGATTGATACCAAATGCTTTAGGTTCATATTCCCTGTACTAGTTATCTATTCCTGCATAACAAGTTATCTCCAAACTTAGTGGCTTAAAACAACAACAGATATTTATGATCTCATATAGTCTCTGGTTTGAAGTTTAGGACTGGCTTAGCTGGGTGGTTCTTGCTTATGGTCTCTCCTGAGGTGACAGTGAAGATGCCAGCTGGGTCTGGAGTCATCTGAAGGCTTGACTGGGGCTGGAGGATTCCCTTCCAAGATGGCTCACTCACATCGTGCTCAGTTCCTCTACATTTGGGTGCCACTGCAGGCAGCTTGAGGGTCCTCATGATATGGTGACTGACTGGCTTCTCCCAGGATAAGCAATCCAAGAAAGTGCAATGGGAAAGCCACAATGTCTTTGAAGCCAAGCCTCAAAAGTCACACTCTATCATTTCTGCAATATCATTTTCATTATTTAGATTAGCTCTATTAAAAGTGGGAGAGGATTACAGAAGAGTGTGAATCCCAGGAGGTGAGAATCACTGGAGGCCATCTTGCAGGCTGTTTTGCAGGCTGCGTACCACATTCCCCAAAATACATGCTATAGAATTAGGATGTTAGAAGTTGTTGTATGAAGAAGAGACTTTGCAGTCAAGTCAGTTTGAGAAAGAATATGTTAAACCAAACTAAACAAGTTTTTTCCTGCAGTGTTTCCATATAGCTTTTAGCACATTGACATCTGCTTTGAATTCCTGAAAGGGGGATAGAGTAAATAACAGCACAGTTTCTTTCTCATTCTCCAACTTTCCTTCCAGTGGGTCCTTCTCCCTTCCCCCCATCCTTGCCTCCTTCCCTATTAGAGTGCTGCCTGTCACCTATTAAAAATCATTGTCAGAATGCTGCCTGTCTCCTGTTAAAAGTGTATGTTTCTGGCAAAGCAGTACATTTTCATTTGGAGTTGCTCATCTTTGACCCTCCAAAGCCTTCCTGTTCATTTGGACAATGCACATCATGAAAACCTAGGAGTGGTTAAAAAGTAAGGGAACACGTTTTCTTGTGGCATGAGTAGTTAGTCTCTGAGGAAGTTCTGCGGGAGTGGTTTATGAGCTCTCTGTATTGGCAATGGTGTTGGGTGATGAGTCATATAGTGACAAATACTGTTTGAAGGCCAGCAACCATTCATACATAAAGGTTTGGGTCGCTTCTTTAAGATATATTTGTTGGTAGAAACACAAGGTACAGGTTAGTAACATCTTGTACTTTGAGTTTTTGCTGACAAATACTGAACTTTTCAGTTTTGGGACCTTGCACGCCTCCTCTTGTCTAAGTGGTTTTTTTGTTGCTGTTGTTTCTTTTGTTTCAGTTATTTGTCATGGCAACAACCCAATTTATTTAGAGTGTTTTATTACATTTCTGTAAGCTGGTTACACCACCGTGAATTATTTAACTCAGTCTAAACACTGAGGTGGTATGTATGTGACAGCTCCTACACCATATGTGTTTTTGGAAATGTTCTTATAGAGATGCTTCCAAAGACAGCATCTGCTCTCATGCATCTTTTATAATATTTTGCATCAAGACCATATAATAATTGATCTTCACCATCTGATAATTTTTCATTTAAGACAGTTTTTCCTCTTATGTTTTTGATAAATAACTTTTAATATTTTAGAGAAAAATAGCATCTGAATTAAAAATAAGAATGACAATAAAAATGTCTTCCCCCGAGATATTTAATTTCTGTTATCCAGTGTGTACTTTTTAGAAAGAGCTGAAGTCTGTGCATTTAGAAGAATAAGGTTTTCTGGATATTTTCTCAAATGGAAAAACCCAAGTTTATTCAAC
Source organism: Equus quagga (assembly GCF_021613505.1). NCBI lineage: Eukaryota > Metazoa > Chordata > Mammalia > Perissodactyla > Equidae > Equus > Equus quagga. The sequence goes on from NC_060285.1 coordinate 23,173,139, forward strand.
CTGTGTTTCACATGGAAGTCTAGGTCACATAAACGCTGCTGAGAATAAAATTCTCCTATCCATCCTTCTTCTCTGGACTGAAAATATGGGCCTACTCTAGGTTCCTGTTTACATGCTCTCAGGCATCCTGCCTTCCTGCACAAAATGGAGTTCCACAATGTCCAGTGTTAACTAATGACCTCTTTTAAATTGCAAATCCACCTTAAGATCCTTTGGTTGTCTCTGTGGAGGGAAGACTTAATAAATCCCCAAAGACAACCCTGCAGAGACCTGTACATGCACAGCTACTGATTTCAGAAAACAGTGCATCATGCAATAAGCTAGTGTTCATCTACCTTCTTGAAATAGCACTTGAAACAATCTATTATTAATAACATTTCCCGAGTTCTCAAAACCAGAAAATTGGCTCTATATAGGGGACCAACTTCTTGATTTGCCTAAACATACATTGGTTCAAATGCAATAAAGGAAGTGCAACCACTTTGACTATAAAATCTGCTGCTTTTCAAACTGGGAGAGGTGCCTAAGGGCCTCCAAATGCTGTGTACCCCGAGGTCTCCCTAGCGTGATGTGCAAACCACTAGCAGAGTGCAAGATGATTTTAGGTGATGTATGGATAAACTTTCAAGAAAATCCTAATGGTTATTTACTTGTAGTGGGTTGACTAGTGTCCTTCTCAAATTTCATGTCCACCCAGAAGCTCAGAATGTGACCTTGTTTGGAAATAGGGTTTTTGCAGATGTAATTAGTTAGGGATCTGGAGATAAAATAATCTTAGATTTAGGGTGGACCTTGAATCCAATAAGAGAAAGGAGAGGGAGATTTGGACACAGAGACAGGGAGAGAAAGGGCGTGTGAAAATGGAGGTAGAGATTGAAATGATGTGTGTACAAGTCAAAGGACATCAAGAAGCTAGGAGAGGGGCATGGAACAGTTTCTCTTCCAGAAGGAACCAACACTAGTGACACCTTTATTTTGAACTTCTGGCCTCCTGAACTGTGAGAAAATCAATTTCTCTTCTTTTAACCCACCCAGTTTATAGTATTTTGTTACAGAGGCCTAGGAAATGAATGCACTTAAAGATTGTTATACAAAATATACATGTATAAAACGTGTGATTTCACAGTTGTTGCTCTTTAGACTGGTGTTCTCTAATTTATTTAGGTAGCAAAAAGTGCACTGATTTAAAAAAAAATTGAGTAAATAATCCCACAGGAGGTAGGAGGATATTGCAAAACTGATGTGGGTGGCATGTGGGTGGAGGACCAGTTTGGGAACCACTGCTGTTTGCAACCCACAGTCTCCTTCCTCCTGGAGCAGCATTGTGGGAGATCTGGGTCAACTCTTCTCTCCACACCCAGTCAACTCCGTGACTGAGTAAAATACAAATAATGGTCTTGAGAAGCCCCATCTTCCTCAGCAGTAAAATGAGGACAGTGATAAATATCTTAGAGAACTTTTGTGGGGATTATAAATTACTTTTCCTTCAGCCTAGAAATACGAAGAGCTTAGTTATTGGAACCAGTTTTGCTGAGTGTTGGGGCTGGGAGCTCCTGGCAGCTGAGCTGATGTACAAAATAACATTTTGTAATCAGTGCCCTCACATATGAGCTGCAGGTGATAAATATATAGGGCTAAGCAATATGGGAAGTGAGTTGTGGTAAAGCAGTAGGAACTGGTGCAAATAGCTCTTGGTGAGTCACAGCTGAAGTCAACTTTCTATTATTTCTGGGTCTTATTATGCATTTTATGAGTTATGGTGGCCTTTATTTCTCCCTCTTTTCAACCCTATCTTCTTGGAGTTCATAAAAGTGAGGAAAAGAACTCTAGATGTAATCTGACATATCTTAGATGTAGGAAAGTATGTACTTAAGAAAGTTTAAAGAAATTTTGTAAATTTGATGTGGATCCCTGGAGATACTCTAGGATAGTTTCCTAGGCAGACTTGGCTGGTACCAGCAAGGTGTCCTGGAGTGGGAATGATACAGCTAACATCTATTGTGTACTGGCCTATGGGTAGGCACTGTGTTAAATGCTATCTCATTTAATCAGCCCCAAAATCTCTGAGGTAGGTATTGCTATTAAAATTATTTTACAGATGGGAAAACTGGGCTTGGAGAAGTTAAGTAACTTGTCCCAGTTCTTATAAATAGAGATTAAGTAACTTTTTCCAGATCATCAAGCAAGGAAGTCTGCACCTAGAGCTTGCACTCCTAACCTCTATATTATGCTGTGTAAAGCCTTAAAAAATGTAGAAATACAGGAAGGGGAAGAACACCCCTAAATGGTGCGAAAGAAAGAACTTGGTCTTTGGAGTCAGGAAAGTCTTATTACAACCTTGGTTCTGCCACTTAGAAATTATTTGACCTCAGGCAAGCTACTTGAACTCTGTGAACCTCAGATTTCCCATCTGTGAAATGATTGCAGTAATGTCTTAGTGTTCCTGTGAGGATTAAATAAAATGTATCCGTTACAGTGTGGGATGTGTGGGAAATAGTCTGCATTGTGCCAAGTATTTCTGCTGCAATAACTTACTTAATCCTTACAACAACCCTTTGAGGTAGGTATTCTTATTGCTCCTATTTTACAGGTGAAAAAATTAAGGTTTAAAGACATTAAGTAATTGTTATGTAGTCAGCACATGACAGAGCAAGAATTCAAACTTAGGAAGTCTGATTCCACAGCACAAGTGCTCATCTACTTTTACTGTCTTCCTTCCCCATGTGAAAAAGACTTCGGAGTTGGGGTTAAATACAAGCTTGAGGAGATTCTACAAGTATAGCAGCTGGTAAAAAAAAGCCAGTTCATATTTAGGGTACATTCGTACCAAAATAGGATCCAGCGCATATGCTATATTCTGTACTGTTGTTCCATCACACACTCAGCTGGGTGAGCAGTGCGGGATAGATTGCTGAGAGACCAAAGACTCAGAGACAGTGAACGAGACATATGGGTTTATTGGGGAGTTACTTACAGGGAGTGTCCAGTGGCGGCCAGCTGGACAGGCAATGTTCATCCGCTACTGCCCCCTTAAGCTTGCTGAAGTAGGCAGAGGAACAAAGGCTGCATTCTTGCCAAGGGGGACTGTCCCTGTATGACCTACATTCCAAGAGCCAGAACCACCACCCCCAGAAGACCTCCGTGTTTCCTCAGACCTCGAGGGTCTTTGTGCTAACTATCCCATGAGAAAGCAGCTGGGTTTCCCAAGCCCAGGACTGTTATCAAGGCACCTCAAGGACATATGGTTTTATAGGGGCATGCCAGCTAGTACCCCTACAGCTGTTCAGATTGCATCTGCAGTAGTGTGGTCAAGTTTGGATGATACTTTTTAACAGGTATGAACAAATTGGAAATGACTATCATAATGAGAGGGGTTGGAAGTGATAGCAAGAGAGGAACAGCTGAAAATGTTTGGGTTTGATGAAGGCCTGCAAGGGATCAGAGAGATAGATGTCTTTGGGAAGAGCTGACTGTCCGGCAGGTTGACAGTACCTTGTTATAATCACTAATGGGTCCCACCTCTGTTCTCAGACTTGCAGGTTCAAGATTTCAGTGTATCAGTTAATCCACATTCAGAGTTGATCATATACTTGGCTTCTTTTATCCCCACTTGAAAATGGACATACTGATGACAGACTTCAAACATTTCCCCACCTAGAATCTTTGGGATCTAATTTCTTCAAATAATTTATTTTAGGGCCACTTTTAGGGTCAGAGTAGATGTATCTGCCTGGTTCTCAATTTCAGACACCCTCTAAACATGAATGAGTTCAAATCATATTCACTCCTAAGCTATCATGCCCAAGAATAGTACAGAATGCGGGGTATGCCAATACCTAAGGTACAAAATTTAACCATTAGGTCTATCATACTTTTAGGAGCTCTGTCTTGTAGTTCGTTACTACACATCTAGTAGATAGTTCTCTGAGTAAAGCGAAAACCACAAGGTTACTCTGTGAGGCATTTCCAACAATGTGAGTCTACGGGAAAAGCTCCATGGGGATAGACCTCAACTATTGGGTTGTTTTTTGTTGATTGATAGGTTCTTTATATGCATATATATGTATATAAAATATTCCACTATATTAGATAATTCAGATAAAATGCGATATATATGTATGTATACATAGGAAAATAAAATGAGGTGTAAAATTTTGGTATATCAGTTGCAAATATTTACCGTCATATTTCATTTGCTTTTTGAATTTGTTTATATGTCTTCTACCATACACACAATATATATCTAAATTTTATGTTTTGTCAAAATAGCTTTCTCCCCTGCAAGATTATAAATATGTTTTCCCATTTTTTCTTTTATCTTTTAAAAAATTTACATTTTAAGTATAACTGGAATGTGTTTTTAAGTATGATGTGAGGAAGGCATTTAATTTTACTTTTTCCCAAATGGATAGCTCCTTGTCCAAACACCATTTACTAAATAGTCTGTCATTTCCTGACTGATTTTAAAGGCCTCATTTATCATATACTAAGATTATATGTATATATATATTTTTCTGGGCTTTTAATTTTGTTCTGGTAATCTATTTGCCTGTTTTTCACAATACCACATTATTTCAATTATTGTGACTTTATAGTACATTTTGGTAGAGTGAGAGTCCTTTTTCTTGTTCTTTTTCTAAAAATCTTGACTTTTTTGACACTTCTCATCGATGAACTTTAGAATTAACTCACCAATTCTATAAAACATCCTGTTGGAATTTTGATTAAAATTGCATCACATTTATTATTTAATTTGGGGAGCATTAATATCTGTGCAATATTGAACCTTTTTAACTACGAGTATCTTTTATGGCCTTCATTAAAATTATATGGTTCTCTTCAATAAATTTCATACTTTTAAGTTTTTCCTAGGTGATTCAAGGTTTCACTGGAATAGAACATAGCTTTCTCCTCTTATGTTTTCAAATTAGCTTTTGCTGATTATAGAAAAGCTGTAGATTTTTATATGTTAATCTTGTTTCTACCTTTCCAAAAATTTTAATTAGTCCATATGGATATTTTGTGGATTGCCTTGGATTTTCTAGGTATATGCCTGTCTTGCCAATATTCATATTTATTTCTTTTTTCTGATCTTCTTGTATTGACCAGTAACTCTAGGACAAAATTATTGACCACAAATATAGGCATTATTATATCTTGTTCCTGACTTTTATGGAGATGTGGCCTAATATTTTACTTTTCAGAATATTTGGAATTGGCAGAATGTTGATAATTATTGGAGCTGAGCGATAGGTACATAGAGCTCATTAATCTTTTCTATATGTTTATGTGTGTTTGAAAATTTCCATAATAAAGAGTTAAATAAAAAAATAGAGTTAAATAAAAAAAAAGAACAAGATGTTTTAGGTTTGTGGTGGAAATCCTTTTTCAAATTAAGGAAGTGTCTTTTTCCCCTAGCTTATTGTAAATTTTTTATTTGGGATGGGTATAGAATTAAATGTGTCTTCAAAAAAAATTTTTTTGAAAGAAAAACTGTAACAAGGTCCACCTGTCTCAAAAGACCAAAGAAAAAGGTATGAGAATCTTAATATAAAACATTGAGGGGCCGGCTCTGTGGCCGAGTGGTTAAGTTCGCGCGCTCTGCTGCGCCAGGGTTTGGATCCTGGGCGCGGACATGGCATCACTCGTCAGGCCACGCTGAGACGGTGTCCCACATCCCACAACTAGAAGGACCTGCAACTAAGATATACAGCTGTGTATAGGGGGGATTTGGGGAGATAAAGCAGAAAAAAAAAAAAGAAAGATTGGCAACAGTTGTTAGCCCAGGTGCCAATCTTAAAAAAAAAAAACAACATTGAAAACTTGTTCACCTAATATTTAGGTTGGTTTCTCTCTCTTTTCATTGACAGCTTTCAATAAGAGTAAAAGTACCTCTAGGGCCTAGAACATTGATGAAAACACAGAAGGGACTAAATAAATAATGTATCATTGTTAGAGACTTTTGGGGGGAGAGAGGTAAAGGTCATGGAAGCTATATCGCACCACCCAGATCTCTCCAGGACTGAAGGACTTATCCCCCCAGCTGCTGCGATTATAGTTGGCTGACACTTTCCAGCTGCCGACCCTTTCCAGAACTTGCCCGTGGCTGAAGAGAACCGCCTTGCTCAAGCTTCTACCCCCTTCCCAGGAGCAGTTGCATCCAACGACTGGCCTATGTGGGGCTGTAAAATCCCAGCACCCTTGCCCAACCCAGGACAGGTTGAGAGGGCTCTCCCAGCTTCAAGAGCTCCCTGCGGGGGGCAGAGGTCTTAGAGTTGCCAGATAAACTAAATACAGGATGCCCAGTTAAATTTGACTTATAGATAAACAACAAATAATTTTTTAGAACCAGCATGTCTTAAATGTTGCATGGGACATATTGCTGCTAAAATTCTTTTTGCTGTTTATCTGAAATTCAAATTTAAATGGGCATCCTGTATGATTATTTGCTAAATCTGGCAGTCCTATGAGGCCTTGCAGCCTAACTTCTTCTCCTGTAATCCTGCTTCTTTCCCTTACTCCACAGGTGTTGATTCTGGGAGCTCACCCTAACCAACTTCCTGCATGCTAACCTCAATCTCAGAGTCTGCTTTCTGGGTGACAAGCTTGCAGTAGAGTGAAATTCGAAATAAACACCTTTCTTTGCCCTGCCCAAATGTTAGAACCAATTGAGAGATTGGCACATGGGTCCAGTAGACAGAGATCTCATTAGATTGATTATTGAAGAGCTAAGCCTGGAGACCATGGCTTGTCTGAGAGCCTAACAGGTTTCCTAATATGTCATTCCTAATTGAATTTACTCAGTTTGCCCCACTAAGCCTACTTTATAGCTGTTTCTATTACCTGTTCATCATTGGGTAAGTCATTCTTCCTTTCCTGGGGAGGAGTGAATAAGGAGGTGGGCAAGAAACCAGGACTGTTACTTTTGTGATGGCCCCACTGCATGAAAAGATGAAGTCAGAGGAAAGGTCTCCCACTAAAAACTGCTTTGTATAGGATAAAAGCAGCCCTGTTCAAATGGCCTAAATGACCGCATATGTTGTTAGTGCTGTCCAGTCAATTCCAACTCCTAACGCCCCTGGGTACAGCAGAGAAGAACCCTACCTGGACTTTTTGCACCATCCTCTCACCTTCCGGCGCTATATCAGACAATACTTTGCTGCTATTTAAAGGGTTTTCATGGTCAATTTTTCAGAAGTGGGTGGCGAGGTCCTTCTTCCTAGTCTGTCTTAGTCTGAAAGCTCCCCTGAAACCTGTCCACTGTGAGTGACCCTGCTGGTATTTGAAATACTAGTGGCCAGGAAACGAACCTGGGCTGCTGTGGTGAGAGTGCTGAATCTTAACCACTAGACCACCAGGGTTGGCAATCATAGATGAGCCTGATGCAAAATAGGCTGGGACCTTTCGAAAGTATGGGTTCTGTCTCCTTTTCCTCCTCTGTCTCTTCTCCTGTAAGTGAAGGATTCCCTCAGGACTTAGGCTTGTCTGTCTTCTCCATCTATGTTATCTGCTTTGTCAGGTTATCTAGTCTAACATAATGCTTTTATGGGCATGACCTTCAAATCAACATTTGCCTTGACCTCTTTCCTGAGCTTCAGTTCTTTCCAGCAGTTTCGTCCTCTATACCTTGATTTTCTGAAAGTACCCTAAGTACAGTATTCCCTGATTTAGTCACACCGTTTTGCTTGGGTGTGAACAAAATTCTCATTCAAGTTGCCAAGGAATGAGGGGTATGTTGTGGGGAGAACACACATAGGCACCTGGGGAAAGTAAACATCAAGGCTTCAGGGAGAGCAGGGACTGGAGGATGGGACAAGACTCAAATGGCCTTTGTTTTAAATTCTCAAAGAACCTACTTCTTGAGTGCTTACTATGTGTGGGCAAGGAAGGAATCCCAAAATACCTAGTAAGAGACCTCAGCTGCGGCTGGTGGTAGATTTCTACTCTAGTGCTTCACTATCAATGGCACTCACTTTCTGCGTGTCTTACTTCCTTCTATATTAAGTGCTGGCTTCAGTTTTCCCTCTTTCTCACAGCTTTTGCTTCTTCATTTTACTTATGCTTTATGGTTTTCTCAAGTTCATGACCCTTCTTGGCACCTACATTTAACAGCCTTATTTCCTTGTTTTTTTTTTTTTTTTCTTTCTCTCTCTAGATTCCGGAGGCAAGTAATCTGATTGGCTGTGCTCCAGTTTTTGAGCCAGGGCAGCTCATAGGTCCCTGGATGACCTATAGGTTGGCTGCCTTTGGGTCAGATGTCTACACTGCGCCAACCAGTTGTGGCTGGAGGGATTATGTGGTCCCTGAGAACTGCCCGTTTACCACTTAAGCAGGGCCCATGGCAGGACAGGCACAATGACCAGCATGGCCAGGATCATCCTAAAGTTCAATCACTTCTCTTTTGTTAAAGGAACAATCTTCTTGTCTTCCAGTTAGATGGCAAACCCTAGTCTCATATTTGAATCCACTTTTCCTCTTGATTTCCAATTCCTGCTTGCCACATCGTATTGATTCTATCTTTGTAGACCATCAGTTAGCTTGGGCTTCTATAACAAAATACCGTAGACTGGATGGCTTAAACATTCTCATGATTCTGGAGGCTGGGAAGTCCAAGATCAAGGTGCCAGCATGGTCAGGTCCTGATGAGGGTTCTCTTCCTGGCTTGTACACAGACACTTTCTCACTGTGTTCTCACATGGCAGAGAGAGAGAGCAAGTTCTCTGGTGTCTCTTCTTATAAAGGTATTAATCACATCAAGAGGGCCCCACTCTCATGACCTCATCTAATCCTAATTACCTCCCAAAGGCCCTATCTCTGATACCATCACAGTGGGAGTTAGGGCTTCAATATATGAATTTTGTGGGGGACACAAACATTCAGTCTATAATATAGGCTAAAACCTGTTCCCTTTTTTCCATTCTCACTGCCTCTGTTCAAATCCAGAAACTCGTTATCTCTTTATTAGACCCTTACAATAACTTCCTAACTTATTTTTCCCTATTCTTGATTAACTTTCTTAAAGTTCACCTCTGATCATGTCACTCTGCTGCTCAAAACACTTCAGGAGCTCTCTGAGGTTCATTGAATAAAGTTTCAGTCTTCATTTGGCATTCAAGGCCCTCCATGATCTAGGACCAATGGATGGTTTCAGTGTATTCTCCATTAGTTTTTCTTTTCACATTCTCTGTGTTTGTGTCTTGTATTTCTGAAAGTTGGTCCTCAGGACACCTGACTCAGATTTACATGGATGTGGTTGAACCTACAGTTTCTTGAGATCCTCTCTGGAAACAGTGAATATCTCTGTGTGTAGGGCCCAGGAATCCCAGGTGATTCTTACACATGTTAAACTTCAGGAGTACCCAGTGCAGAAAAGAGGAGTCCTCATTCTTTGAGGTACTCTGAAAGGAGAGATCAGGAGAGTTTTTTATTGGGTAATGTAGGGTTTAGGCACTTTTGGTGGCCTCATTCTCATTAAAAATGGCCAGTTGACATATGCATCAAATGGCTGGTGATTCTAATTCTTTAAGACAGTGATTTTCGAGCTGTGCTCTGAGAAGCACTCAGAGGTCCCACAGGAGGTGAGGGCCATGCTGAGAGGATGAGCTTCATAACTTCCCTTTCTCTCCTTTCACTAAAATAATCCCACTTTTGTCTGTTTTGTATTTTCAGGTTCCATCTAAGATTATATTTGAAAGCAGTGTCCTGCTTTGACTTTTTCTAAGTATCTTTGTTCTGGTTTTAATCACATCTTTTTCTCTTCCAACTTTCAAACTATTTGAGAAGTAAATGCAGTAGTTAGATGGAGATTTTTTAAAAATCAGCTTTATTATTGGCAAAACTCAAATGGGGACTGCAGCGTGGGTCTATGGCAACAATTAAATTTCCCAGTATCATCACTCCTAGCCTCAACTTTAGGACAGCTCACCCAGGGGAGTAATGCTCTTCTCTGGCAATCCCCAGCTTTTTGCTTTTTAATTAATTCTTAGGGTTTTTCATGTCCAGTATGGTGATTTCTCTTGGTAGAGGAGATGGTCAATTTCTACCGCTTTTTCTCTCCTGCAATCACACTCTTATTACCAACCACAGCTCCTCTGAGTATCCTCCTGTGACCACAGGTAAGAGGTTTATCTTTTGCTACCAGAAGGCTCTGAAAGGGGATGGAAGAAGAAAATGAATTAAATTATCAGCAAGGCTGGTCTGCATTCTTGGCTGAAAATGAGTCCCCAGTCTGTTTCTCATTTTAATTTATGCCCAGCTATTTTAGTCAATAGAGAATATCAGAAGTCAGGCAACGAGCCCAGACAACATGGTAAGATTCTTCAAATAATATCATATCAGCAAAATAAAAAAATCCCCCAAATCAAAAGTCCAATAACTAAATTTTCTTTCCTTCATATAAATTTAAGTGCCAATAAATTAGAGCTCTTGCTAACTTGTCATTCTGCTCAGGGTCAGAAGGGTCTCACTCAGACCCTGGGGAGAATCAAGTTCTTTACCATCGGCAGCTTTGGCTTTCTTCCACTGGAATGGATATCATTTTCCGTGAGAATTATCAGCACTGTGAACTAAAGATTTCCTGCGTTGCTCTTTCATGGCACATGATAGGATTTCACTTTGCTGCTGCCTTTGAAATTAGGCCTTGTCATATGACTCACATTGGCCAAAGAAATGTGACGTGAAATGATATATTACCTCCTGGTGGGAATTTATGAGCCAGTGTGAGCTTTGCTTAGTCCTATACTTCTGCCCCAGCAGAAATTGAGATGGAATGGTCAAAAGACAGGGTCTCTGATTTACTATGATAAGCAGAATCCCCTTGCTGACTTGTCATAGACATGTAGTGTGGACTGAAAAACAAACTGTCATTGTTTTCAAAACAATGTTTTCGAATTATTTGTTACTACATAATACCTAGTTCATCCTGACTGATACATTCTCTCAGGGATACTGAAATTGAATTAAATTCAACTTCAAGTCTTTCAAAAGCCCCACTTCTGGCTGGCCCCGTGGCCGAGTGGTTAAGTTTGTGCGCTCAGCTGCAGGCGGCCCAGTGTTTCGTCAGTTCGAATCCTGGGTGCGGACATGGCACTGCTCATCAAACCACGCTGAGGCAGTGTCCCACATGCCACAACTAGAAGGACCCACAATGAAGAATATACAACTATGTACCTAGGGGCTTTGGGGAGACAAAGGAAAAATAAAATCTTTTAAAAAAAAAAGCCCCACTTTTTAAGGAGTCTAAAATATGCATGGGTCACATGTAAATACAATTATCCAGCAAAAAATTGAAAACATAGTCAAATCCCTTGCCTCTTGAGTAGTTACTACAAGCAAGGTGATCTTCCCAGAACACTGATCTTGGCATATCCCTGACCAGATATTCAGTGGTATTTGAAGGAAGGAGAGAGACGGTGCGAACACACATGTGCAAAGAGAAAGTCATCCTGGTCTTAGCCTCACCAGGGTATCAGTCAGTGTGTGCTTGATGCTTGGAGACCATGACCGTGAAATGGAAACTCAGGAGAATCTTCCTCAAGAGATTAATTATACAGTAGCTATGGCTATATGCACTAGGCCCTATGTTTACTGCATCTTGGGAAAAATCCATCTATGCATAATGCCTCCTGTCTCCGAGAATGGCTTTTGTAAAATTTAGAAATTTACAAAGGTGACATGCCCAGACAATTATTTGAGATGCCCTCCTTCCTATTTAGCATATTCAAAACCTCCTTCCTCCCATCTGCCTTTGAGGCCTGTGTCTCTGCCGCACCAGGGCAGAAGTGAGTGTGAGCTCTGCAGGGCATTGCCTCCACATTTTTCAGTGAGAGGCATTTCTACTCCTTTACTACAAGGGCTGTTACCATGGGCTTTTGTTTTGGAATTGACTAGGCTAGGGGGTTTGCAAACTCTGGCTGCTGCGCAGAATGTAACCCACTGCCTGTTTTTTATATGGTAAAATATAAATTTACATTTATATGTAAGCATACTATAAATTTGTTACATTCATTAATAAATGTAATGATTTTTATATTTTAAATGGCTAAAAAATCAAAAGAATAATATTTCTTGACATATGCAAATAGCATTAAATCCAATTTTGATGTCCGTATATAAAGTTTTATTGCAGTACAGCCAGACCCATTCATTTCTGTATTGCCTGTGGCTTCTTTCACACTCCAAGACAGAGTTGAAGAGGGGCAGCTGAGTGAGCCAACTGTGTGGCTCACAAAGACTAAAATATTTATTAGCTGGCTTTTATAGGAAAAGTTTGCTGACTACTGGCCTAGGCATATGAGCTTTGCCTCCTTCAGCCTTCAACTTGGAGCTGTTGTTAATGTCTCTGATGTGTTCCTAGGGGCCTGGTGAAAATCCATACTTCTTCAATGAATTCTATCTTGGACCTTGCCTTTCTCGTTTTTTGACTTTTTTCTGTTCTTGACTAACTTCTGATATTTCAGAGGAACAAAACCACTTCATTCACTACACCTTTGCCTGAAATAATGGGATGTGACCTAGTGGTCCATTTTCCTCCATGTCTCCCCTAATCTTCCCAAGGAGGCTCAGCTGAGTTAAAAGATAATAATCGAACCTTTTAATTTGTTCCTTTCCTTCTCTATGTAAACAGGGCTAATACTGAAGGATCTGAGTGTTTTTACTTTTTTTTTTTCTGGGCCACACATGTCTTTTCCTAATATACTCTTCTAGATTTTTCTACTGTGGCTTTTTTCCTTGTGAGAGAGATGAAACAGGGAGTTCTGGCTTTGCCTAAAGCATTCTGGGAGATATTCTACCATCAGACTAGCACCCGGTCTAGGCCTGCACTCAATGTATTATAGTCCTCCCTGGGTCCCCCACAATATGTCTCATTTTCTTCTGCAGCTTAAAGTGCTAACTTTCTAAAATTCCCGGGCTTGTTTCCTCAGGACATAAGCAATACCTGTGTCTCTTCTTAAAATAGCTGTGTTATCTTGAAACTTACTCAGGAAGGTTTTAAGAATTCTGCCCTGATGGTCTCAGTCTTCCCTCTCCAATCTTATTGGATGACTTTAGTGTAGCATTCCTAGTTTTCAAGATGGTTCCTTGATTCCTGAGGGACTGTTAACAGCTTTAATGGGATGCTCCTGAGCAGTTTTCTGACCTGGGCTCCCTTTGAAGGCTGTATGAATTTGTTATGGCTGCTGTAACAAAGTACTATAAACTGGGTGACTTAAACGACAGAAATATATGGTCTCACAGTTTTGGAGGCCGGAAGTTCAAAATTAAGGTTTTGGCAGGGCTGGTTCCTTCTGAGGGCTGTGGGGGAAGGATCTGTTCCAGGCCTCTCTCTTTGGCTTATAGACGGTGGCTTCTCCTTGTGTCTCTTCACATCCTCTTCTCTCTACATGGTCATCTTATGTCCAAATATGACATCAGTCATACTGAATTAAGGATCCACCCTACTCCAGTATCCATCTTAATTTAACAAATTACATCTGCAAGGACCCTATTTCCAAGTAAGATCACATTCTGCGGTACTAGGGTTTAGGACTTCAACATATGAAATTTTGGGGGACCCAGTTCACTCCAAGCTTCTCTCCCATACCTTGGCCCCTCCTCTAGAAGGTTTCTTTGCACTCCAGGTAGCCTCTCTCTTCTAGTATCGGCTCATCTTCTCATTTTATGATACAATTTTAACAGTTAGATTGGAGTATGTACCCTTTCTTTCTTTTTGGTGGTCTAGCCTGGCTTTGAACATTCCTTATTTTCCTTTTATATCGATATAGCTTTTTCTCTAAGCCCTTACCCTTTCTCATAAGGAATTCTCCCCTTTCCTCTAGAGTCTAACTTGATCAACTAGTGTTCTTTTATTTTTCATTTTTTCCCCTCTGTTCTTACTCTGCTAATAAAACTAAAGCATGTCTTTTAAAATCAATGCATTTCTTTTCTTATTTCCTGAGCAAAACTGATTCCCAGAGACAGTGTGCCAAGCAGAGGCCTTTTAAATTATTTTTTTATTATAAAATTTAATTTAAAAAAACTGTGGTAAAATACATGTAAGATTTACCATCTTAACTATTTTTAAGTGTGCAGTTCAGTAATGTTAAGTATATTAACATTGTTGTGTTTAAATTATTTTTAACCTTGATTTATGATTTCATTGAGTTCTCTTCCTCAAGCCAAGAACATGACGTGTCCCTTATAGAATGAATACTTACATTCTTCTCTAAATTTTTATTATGAAAAGTTTTAGATAAAAAGAAGAGTTGAAAGAAAAGTACAATGAACACTCATATACCTACGTGCAACAATATTATTTAACTGTATTTGCTTTGTCTATCCACATGTATATATATGCATAAGTATATATTTACATATTTTGTGTTTACGAATGCATATATGTATATAAAAATATATAATTTTCTGTACCATCTGAAAGCAAATTATGGAAATCAGGACACTTTGCCCCTAATATTTCAGCATATATCACATAAAAATAAGGATATTCTCCCACATAACCATAATACCATTATCACACCAAAGAAAATGAACAAATTTGCTAATATCGTCAAATATTCGGTCTATATTCAAGTTTCCCACATCTTCTCTAAAATGTCTTTTATACCTTTTTTTGTTTTTTTTTGAGAACCATCAAGATTCATGCATTGCATTCTAATTCTTCCTGTTTATCCATTGAAATACCTTTCACTCTTTTGTTTCTGAAGCCAAAATTTGAGTCTCTAAAATAAAAAAAGCCATAGTGGACTTATGTAATTAACAAATTTCCCTGGACAAACCAAATGATTTCAAGAGATTTATACTGAATTCTTTCCTTGGCCCTAGAACTATTGAAGTTCAAAACAAGATGGAGGGGCCGGCCCCGTGGCTGAGTGGTTAAGTTCACACACTTTGCTTCGGCGGCCCAGGGTTTCACAGGTTCAGATCCTGGGCACAGATATGGCACATCTCATCAGGCCATGCTGAGGCGGCATCCCACATGCCACAACTAGAAGGACCCACAACTAAAATATACAGCTATGTACTGGAGGGATTTGGGGAGAAAAAGCAGGAAAAAAAAAGAAAAAAAAAACAAGATGGAGAGGAATTGAACCTGGGTCTGCTGAACTTTTGCTACCTATGCATACCCAGATACTGCAATTAAAAGGCCAGTCCTCTGTGGTCCAAGTGCACTTCACTGTCTGGTGTAATTTCAAGCCCTAGTCTACTGTCCTTACTCAGAAATATGTTATAATGAGCAAAAGTTATTCTACCAATGCGTAATAATCCTGTTTATTGAAGTTTTGTAAGTCTTACATGGCGTGAAAATACTTTTTTCTGGTAAACTAATATTTGATTCGGTCACACCTACTTAAATCTAAGTCTGCCAGAAAAAACTTACTAATGTCAGTAAAAACTGGCCTGTGTCTGTAAACATCAGCCAAAATATAATGTGTTGCAGCCTACGATGGTCAAGACTTATGAAAGTACTGAAGTCACAGCCTCCTATTGTCCTTTATCTTTCCATGTGTTGTTTCAATTGCCCTAATCTAGTGTAGCATTGATCTTACAAGATTTCCTCGTCAGTATGGCCGTGTATTAGGGGAAGAGTTGGAGTGATGCCTAATTCCACCTTGTCTCTTACTCCTTGAATTTAGAACTATTTGAGAAGTAGATTCAGGGGTCATTCAGGAGATGGACGTATCAGCTTTGCTATTGTAAAGTGAATTGGAAAATGTGGTTGGATCCATGACTGGGGCTTCCTTTCCCCAAGTTCTAGAGCTTGGGTTAACCCCCCTGAGGGAAAGTTTCAGTGTTTAAACCAGACTCACATACCCAGAATTGCTGTCTTGCACTCTGTGAGCCCCAATAGTGTGAGCAGAAAAAGAAAAAAAACCCCATAACTGGGTACTGTCTTTTTTAAAAACTGAAATAAAATTTAAATTCAGTAAAATTCATCATTTTCCATGTATAGTTGGATCAGTTTTGACAAATATATAGAATTGTGTAACCACCATCACAATCAAGATAGAGAACAGCTCCATCACCCCAGGAGGTTCCCTCCTATGCCTTTGCAGTGAATGTCCTCTCCTTTCCACCCTCACCTCCAGATCCGCAATTCTGATCAGATTTCTGTCTCTATAGCTTTGCTTCTAGAATGTCATATAAATGGGATTATACAGTATGTAGCATCCATGTTGCTGCGTGAGTCAGTTTGTTTCTACTTATTGCTGAGTTGTGTTCCATTGCATGGATGTATCACAGTTTGTTTATCCACTCACCAGTTGCTGGACATTTGGGTTGTTTCCAGTTTTTGGCTCTTATGAATAAAGCTGCTTTAAACATTTGTCTGCAAGTGTTTGTGTGGATTTAACATTTTCGTTTCTCTTGGCTAAATTCCCAGGAGTGTGATGGTTGGATCCTATGGTAAGTGTATGTTTAACTTTGTAAGAAATGGTGAACTGCCTTTTTAAGACATTAATTCCACCCAATGGAGGAAGATGAACCAATGTATGTTACACTCTAATCTCTCACAGGTAGGTAAATTTCTCACTTGGGGATGAGTAAGTGAGGAGTGTGGAGAGAGGTTAGAAATATGACTTTTTTATAGTGATTCACAACCCTGGAGGAACATTAGAATCTCATGGGAAGCTTTTATAAAGTTTAAGGCTAGTTCCCCCTCCCCTCCCCTTCAGAATTAATAGGTTTTTGGTGGAACCTTATGTTTTTTAAAGAGCTGCAGATGATTCTAATATATAGCAAGGATTGAGAACCACTGCTCTAGTGGAAGTTCCCGCATGGAAACATGGTGCTTCTTAGTAACCAAGAGGCCATTTCCTTGATGAAAAAGAAGCAGTAATATGATAAAATTAGTGGTAACTTTCATGATGTTGCATGAAATAGTATGAGACTAGTAACATTTTGGGTTCTAAATATATTTTTAAAAATGTAACATCTTGTGGGGGCCGGCCCCATGGCTGAGTGGTTAGGTTTGTGTGCTCTGCTTTTGCGGCCCGGGGTTTTGGTGGTTTGGATCCTGGGCATGGACCAAGCACCCCTCGTCAGGCCATGCTGGGGCAGCGTCCCACATAGCACAACCAGAAGGACCTAGAACTAGAATATCCAACTATGTACTGGGGGGCTTTGGGGATAAGAGGAAGAAGGAAAATAAGATTGGTAACAGATGTTAGCTCAGGTGCCAATCTTAAAAAAAAAATAGCATCTTGGATAAAGTTTTTAAAATATATGCAAGGAAGAGAACTGTAATTCTGAATTACTTAGGCCACCTTAAATTGTATTTCAAAATATTTTGTGTTCTCATATAGAAATCTTGCTACTCCTTTTCCAGGTTAAATATATAAAGAAACTTGCAATAATTTTTTGATTAATTCTGCAGAGTCTCCCAAGGACATTACCTCTCCTGATTGGTTGAATATATTTTGTTAGGATAAAGACAAAATTCAGAAAAGAAAAAAATTCAATTTTAAATGGTGCAATTTCCTTGAGAAATTCTAAGCTAATTTTAGACTATGACTCGCGAAACAAACTACTGTTTAGTACTTTCGATTTGATTTGAAAGGAATGCCTTTTGAAACAGCTTTATATATTGTTGACCCGTTTGAAAAACTTCTTATCTTGTCTCATGTTCTTTGGGCTTAGTTTGTAGTTCAGAATCTCAACTTCAGTCTAAAAAGTGTTGAATTGTCAAAGTAAAGTGTTAATTATTCAAGAAAAATATCTCTACATTTTACAGATGGGTTTCTCATTTTTTTTTAGAAGTAAAATATAGACAGGCTACTTTAGGGTGATAATTCCAAAATAAAAATGAAATAAAATGATGGTTAATAAAGAAATGAAGTCTCACTGGGCACAGGAAGCTCCGAATTAGCTGGTCTGGAGAGTTGAAATCTGAGGACAAATTAATAGATAGCATGTTTTACAATGTCTTTCCATGGAATATTTACAATGTAAACTGATAATTACTTATGATTGTTTTGAATTACCAACGCTACCGAAAAGGGCAAAAGGAAAGAAAAAAGGAAGGTTCTTTATCATGAATACCATAAGCTCATTGATGAAGAAAGAACTTAACTATACAAACATTATTATAGCAACATGAGTGGAACTTTAAATAAAAGAAAAATATTGCACTCGCATTCCTGCTACCTGAAAATTAATCAGGTCTCATTTTTCATTTTTTAGGTTTCTTTTGTTGCATTTATTAGATGGAATGTTGTTCACTTATCATTTCCAAACTGTAAGGCACACAGCCAGGTTTGTTTTGTTTTATTTTGTTTTGGTATTATAATATTGACATGGAAATCTTTATGCAAGTTTAGGAAAAAATTTTGGATTATTTTCTTAGAATAAATCAATGGAAATAGGATTTCTGAATCAAAGGACATAACATTTTAATGGTTCTCTACTATGTTAACTCTTCTTTCAGAAAGCGTTATCATCCCCGTTTACTCAACGCAGGTACAAGTGCACCACCTCACCAGTCCCGGGCATTCTAATTTGAAATCAGATCGATATAAAGTGATATCTCATTGCATTTTAATGATTATTCCTTTGATTATTAGAAGGGTTGAACTTTTCCCTGTATTTGTGTTTACTAATTATAATTTCTAATTTTTGATGCAAACTGTTTGATTATGTCATATATTCATTTGTGTCCAGGGAGCCTTAATAATGTTCTTACCAATTTTTACAAGCTCATTTTAGTGTAGGTATTAACCTTTGCTTGTTTAGTTACTGTAAATATTTGATCTGTTGTGTTTATTTCCAGTTTAGTTTTTTTGTTGTTGTTTAGCACGTTTTGAATTTTTAATGATAAACTTATTGATCATTTCTCTTACAGTTTCTTCTATTGCCTCAAAACTTAGAAAGTTATTACTCCTCCAGAGATTTGAGCTGAGCTTGTTGTCAAACCCAATGAGCTCCTAGTGCTGTGGCGTGCTGGGAACTTAATGGTAATGGGAGTTGAGTAAGGAAATCAGGACAGATAGAGCTAAGGTTATACCGTAGTTGTAGCGTTAATTTGTGTTTGTGTGTGTGAAGCATTTTCCCACAGAGAAATTATGCTGTCCTTCCTGAGAACTATGAATACCTTCAGTGAGGCTGGTACCCATGCGACGAGACTATGTGGTAAGAAGAAAGTAGGGAGTGTGGTGCTTTATGGGAAATTCAGCTTCAGGGAAGTAGCCAACTAGTTTATTCACATTCAGAATGATTTTTTGGTTCTGTTTTGGTTGTTTGAGATGAATTGATTGTAAATAGAAGTCTACCTAAAACATTGCTCCAGAAAAGAATGAAATCTCACAATGGTGCAACTGTTGCTACATAGTTTCCTGCTTGCCCTCAAATTGACCAATTTCAGAAGAATGGTGGAGATCTCATCTTACAACATGTTGTAACGAAGAAGGAGGGGTTAAGAAATCATACCGCCTCATTGCCACATGCCTGGAGTACTTACAAGAACTAGAGATTTTCTGGAACTCCCTTGGTTCAGATATTCTGTTTTGTTGATGGATGTTCACTCCTACTCGTCAGATCACAGGCCCTAACTTGTGTTCAAAAGGTAGATTCACCACAGGAATTTGGCAACAGATTCTTAGCCGGTGTTCTCAACCCCGTTCTTCTCTTCTAATCCGTTTTGCTTATCTTTGTTTAAGAAAAAAAAAGAACACAAAAAATTATTTTACTGAAGTTATATTGGCTTATCATATTGTGTAAATTTAAAGTGTACATTATTGTATATCAGTTTCTGTATAGACTGCATCATGTTCACCACAATCTAGTCTAGTTTTTGTGTATCACCACACATGTGTGCCCCTTTCGCCCTCTACCCACCCCTTCCCCTCTGGTAACCACAAATGTGTTCTCCTTATCCATGTGTTTTTTAATCTTCTATATATGAGTGCCAATGCTTAATTTCAGAAGCTCTAATGGTTCCCTACTACTCATTGCAACAAGCCCAAACTTCTTTTTCCAGGTTTAAAGACCCTGCCCTACTTAGGTAACTTTTTCTCTTGCTTTCTGGACACTCACATTTGCTCCAGTTAAGTACCTCTGGCCTCTTTTCTTTGCAATGACCTGTTCATTCCCGTCTGTTACGCCTTTGCTTCCCTTCTGTCTTAGTCTATTTGGGCTGATAAAACAGAGTATGATAGACTAGGTGGCTTATCAACAACAGAGATTTATTTCTCAGTTCTGGAGGCTGGGAAGTCCAAGATCAAGGCACCTGCAAGTTTGGTGTCTGGTGAGAGCCTGCTTCCTGATTCACAGATGTGTCCTCGCATGATGGCAGGGGTAAGGGAGCTCTCTGGGATCTCTTTATATGACTACTAATCCTATTCATGAGGCTTCTACCCCCAGGACCTAATCACCTCCCAAAGGCCTCACCTTCAGATACTGTCACACAGGGGCTTAGGTTTCAACATATGAATTTTGGGAGGACACAAACATTCAGTCTGTAGCACCTTCTATGCCTAATGCTTCCTTCTTGGAGGCTTTCCCTCCTTTCCTCACTTAAAACCAGACTCACTTGTCAAGTGACTTGCTCAAGTGTGACGTTAAACAAAATAAAGCACATGTAGAGCTCACCCTCCCGGGAAGTTTTGGTGCCATTGCATAGGTAAGGCTCTGGGTAGAATCTTATCAAAGGCTGCTCTAGCCTCTGAGAGGTGGTTTTCCCTTGGTGGTTCTCATGTGTCTACTGTTTTTTCTTGAGTCAGTGCACAATTGTTGGGCAGCATCCTGGTTCTTAAGGGATGCTAGATAGGCCCCCACAAATGTGATGTGTATATTGAAGGTATTGGCCTTGGGTGCTATGCCAGGAGCAAATCACTTTATTCTTTCTTATCACTACCTTCAAATAAAACTTTTAGGGGCTGGCTCTGTGGCCGAGTGGTTAAGTTCGCGCTCTCTGCTGCGGCGGCCCAGGGTTTGGATCCTGGGCACGGACATGGCACTGCTCATCAGGCCATGTTGAGGCGGTGTCCCACATCCCACAACTAGAAGGACCTGCAACTAAGATATAGAACTTTGTACGGGGGGGTTTGGGGAGATAAAGCAAAAGAAAAAATTGGCAACAGTTGTTAGCTCAGGTGCCAATTTTTAAAAACAAAACAAAGCAAAATAAACTTTCAAATAAACTCCACTGCAAGCTTCTTTTTTTTTTTTGTTTTGCTGGACATTGGGGATTAGAGCAGTTCAAGTTATTAAAAATTCTAGCCCAAGCTAAATCAAGACTTTAATGACATATCTGATTGAAAGCTTCTCCTTCTATGTTCTTCCATAGACTTAAAATGGGAAGGGGAGAGGCAAGGTCTGCCTTTTCTTTCTTCTTCTCACCACCTCTTGCCCCTGCTTGCCAGATACTCCAGAGTTAGTCCATGGGGAGGGGCTAGAGTTGAGGGATATATTTTTTAAATCTAGTTGGTGTTAGTCTGTTAAAACCCTCTGCATAGCAAACGTTCAAATACTGACCATTTTTAAAATAGTGGACTTTCGTGGGTTCTTTGGGGAATCCCTATTGGAGACCTCTGACTTTGCAACGTTTCCTGACATGGGCGAGGCGTTCTCTTGCCGCCCTCTTCTGATATGCCCTCCACTCTACTCCAGCAGTGGACACTGTGTAACCTTTTTCTGCTGAGAGAGCCTGGAGCCTGGTGGGCAGTATTCTTGAGTGAGGTCCTTTCAAGGAACTCTAGCCTGGTTATCCTTTGCAGCACCCATTTGGCCCACAGGTAACCTGGCAGGTTGCTTCTTTCAAGTCTGGAAGGGCAGTGTTCTTTCTTTGCTCTCCATCATAGGCAGCTGCAGCCGGCCTCTTCCCTTTTCTAGGTGAGAATCAGGCACTAGTCTCTGTGCTCCTCAAACTCCAGGGAACACAGTCAGACCCTCTGTGGTAGGCAGAATAATGGCCCCCTGCAGACCTACACACCTTATTCCTTAGAACATGGAACCTGTGAATATATTACCTTACATGGCAAAAAGGACTTTGCAGATGTGACTGAGGTTATGGACCTCGAGATGGGGGGATTATCCTGGATTATTTGGTGGGCCAAATCTAATCATCTAACCCCATGAGTCTTTACAAGTGGAGACCCTATCCCAGCTATAGGCAGGGAGGGAGCTGTGACTACAGAAGAAGCGTCAGAGAAATGTGACACTAGAAGGATCCCCTCCACCATTGTTGGCTTGAAGATGGAGGAAGAGGCCACAAGCTAAGGAATGCAGTGACCTCTAGAAGCTGAGAATGATCCTCAGCTACAGCCAGCAGGAAAACGGGGACCCAAGTCCTTCAAATACAAAGAACTGAATTTCGCCAACAACCTAAATGAGTAGGAAACAGATTATCCCCTAGAGCCTCCAAAAACGAACTTAGCTTGCTGACACCTGGATTTTAGTCAGGTGAGACCCCTACTAGACTTCTGCCCTATAGACTGTAAGATAATAAATTTGTGTTGTTTTAAGCCACTAAATTTGCACTAATTTGTTATGGCAGCAATAGAAAACTAATATACTCTCTCCCAGATTTTCTCCCTGGGTCTTACTGGTTTCTGCCTCTTTGTAAGTGCGGGGTAAGAGGGAGGTAAGATTGTATCCTTCCCTTGACAGGAACTCTCTACCTCCATTCTCTACCATTGCTTTTCTTGAAGCTTCTCTCGAGCCAGCCCTGATGACCTACTGGTTAAAGTGCGGTGCTCTCACAGCTTTGGTGGCCTGGCTTTGCTTCTCGATTGTAGAACCACACTGCGTGTCTGTCAGGTGCCATGCTGTGGCAGTGGCTCACATAGAAGAAGTAGAGTGACTTATAACTAGGATATACAATCATGTACTGGGGTTTTGGGGAGAAAAAAAGTTGAAGCTTCTCCCACATGGTTTGGGAAGGCAATGGTGTGTTTTTCTATACCACTGGATTGACAACTTTGTTAGCACTCTTTCTTATATATAGGCTGGAGGTGCATGTCTTGCTGTGTCTACCACCTTATTTAAGCACCTTACCCCCTCAATCACAATGCAGAGGCAGGAAAAGCCTCATTTAACCTCGTTGGACAATAACAATCGTAAATCTTGTCCCTTGTTCTGTGTTTCAGTGCATGCACATATAGACCATTTCTAAGCATTTTCATTACTCTCTAGCTACTTGAATTCCTCTGCCAGCCTAGGTCTCCTGTATGGAGATCCTGTTACTGATTGTCCTCTGCATTTTGATGAACACATCCCTCATGCTGAACTCTGTACACTTTAGGTCCTATTACTTGTCTGAAATTAATTTCTGTGACCAAGTCAGTTCCTTCAGTCTCTCGTTCCATTTTATGAAAATTGCCAGCAGGGCATCATCCTTTCATCTGCACCTTCCACAGCACAGACAGAACCTCAGGTTTGGAGGAGTAGAGAGGACCCTAAAGATCAGCTGTTTCACTACTTCTTTCTTCCCACTCCTTACTGTCATCCAAGATAATGCATATGTAAGATCCACAGAGGATCTCACTACTTGTGGTGGCAGCTAATTCCATTGTGGAGACTGTCTTTGCGCTCCTGAGGGCAAGGACCAAGTCTTATCCATCGTGGCAACAACAGCCCCAACTCAGAGCCTGGAGTATGGCAGTAACTCAGTGAATGAATGAGTGAATTAATGAGTAATTGAACGAATATTGTTGGGCCCAAAACTGACTTCTCTGGGTTTCCATAAAGTCTTCCTTAGGATGATTCAGAATGATTTAAATCCCTTCTCTACAGAATGGTCTTTAACTATATAAAGTTATCCTGTCCTAATTAAGTCTTTTTTTCTTATCTGATATATTTTCAGTCCCCCAAAGGAGAATCCTACACATCAAATTACAACCCTTTCTACTTTAGTTGTATGATAGCCTCCTGAGGAATGTACAGTTTTCTGGAACACATTCAGCATGAGGGTGGGCCGGAAGTGATTGTGCAACTATTGCAAAAGTCTGTGGTTTAAATCTGTCCAAAAGTCTTATCTCAGCAGTGCAGACGCAGGACTCTGCCAATAGTCACAGCTTCTCTGTTTCCCATTGTGTAGTCTGCAGATAGCTCTGATGAGGACAGAGGGTTTATATGGAAGGTGTCTTGTTGTGTTTTCAGTGTAACAGGATATCGAATGGGACTTTTCATGATGTCTTCAAATTTCCTCTGAAGCCCCAAAGGTGAGAACAAAAGGTGATAAGTATCCCCAGATTTCTGAATCAGGTACTAGCACTGGACATATCCATGCAGACATTGTCAAAAGACAGCAAAACTGGTAGGTACAGTGACTGTCAACCTCCTTCACACACCTCCAACTGTTTCAGGAGAAAGGGGATTAAAGAGGCTCTGGGCAGTGGACAGTGTTGTGGCATTTCCCTTTCTCTTCTTATGAGGAGGCCCTTGAGAGGACTGGGGGCTCTAGCAGTGTCCCTGGGATTGGAATAGAGCAGAGTGAGAGAATTCGTGGAGAAATGGATATGTGTCTTCTGGAATTTAGGGACGTAAATTGATGGAAACTGGTGCTTGCTCCTGCCTGATGAGTCTGGAGTGTGGGAGGCTGGTCAGAACAACCAGTGAGCCCTAAATGAATGAAGAGGACAGCAGTTAGAGCTGTCTGTATGACGAGAATTTGTAATGGTGAGGATATGTGTTTTCCAGGAGTTACAATGGAAGATAGCTGGCAGTGAACCAGGAGGGGACCCCAGCAATAAGCTGCTATCTGGTTTATTTCTGAGCAGGAGCTGAGATGTTTGCAAGAAACTTCTGGCAGAAGTGAGAGAGTGCGTTTGCTTTGAGGGGAGGCTTTTCAGCCAGGTAGACACCACAGGGAGCCTTTGAAAGTCTGACAAATGTATCCCATTGGAGAGAGTCAGCATATAGGCTCTTCCAACATCAAGGCCATGGTCTACTGTATTATAACAGTCCCTACCACAAAAGATACATTGAGTCATTTTCCTCTAATCCCCCTGCTCCATGTTTTGACCCTGGAGAAACCAGAAGCAGCAGGGTGAGGGGCAGGAGGGTGAAGGAGATGGAAGAAAGACAGATGGCACTTCCTTTCCATGCTGTAGGGCTGTAGTCATCAGGTCACAGGTTGGGGTAAGGCTAGAGGTATGGTGAGGGGGAACTCTGAATTGGATATGTGATTGAAGTTTTAAGTAGGACTTTTAAATGAGTTTTAATTCTTGAAAATAACTTAAGAATCTATAGGATATGCCTGAGATGTTGCCCAGGGGTGGAGAAGGGTGATTTGACAGAGCATGTTGGGAGGGAGTGATTAGAAAAAAATAAAACTCTTATCTGTTATATGCCACTGAGTTTTGCCCATTCGAGAAACTGATTAAATAGCAATTTTAGGTAAATTCCAAGGAGGCCAGGCCTTAGGGATGGGTAGGCAACAGACTGTTCTTTGGGACTTTGGTATTATGAACTCTGTTTTTCTGAAGTTTTTGATATTGCTGTTTAATTTTTTAAAAGTTTTTATTTTGCAATGATATTACAACTCAGAAAAGTTGCAAAAAAATAGAGTTCCCCTATATTCTTTCCCCAGCTTCCCCTAATGTTAACATCTTATATAACCATACTAGAATGATCAAAACTGGGAAATTAAGATTGATGCAATACTGTTAACTAATCTACAGACTTTAAGTTTTGCCAGATTTCCCGTGAACGTTCTTTTTCTGGCCAGAATCCAATCCAGGATCCCACATTACAGTTAGTCGTAATGTCTTCTTTGTATCATTAAATTTTAAGATTGGAAAAGACATTAAAGGTCTTCTTGATGAATCACCATGTGGATTCTTGAATTCCCTCTATAAAAATCCCTGTTAATCATATTTTTGCAGAAGATGCCTCCAGGGCCAGTCTGTTATAAATGGGACCCAGGTCTATGAGAAAGTCCAGAGTGATGATTTCCTTTCTTAAAGCTTCCACCTGTTGGTTCTGGTTCTTACCTTTTAGAACAAAACTATTTTCCCTTCTACATGACAGCCTTCAAAAATTTGAGGACCATTATATTTCTACTCCCCCTGGAAACCCCACTCCCCACTCCTTCCACCAAATCCTTTCTGCTTTAAGGTGGACATTTTCAGTTCCATCAACTTTTCCTCATATAACATGGTTTTAGGTCATCCTACACGTGGGTCACTATACCCCAAACAAGCTCGAGTTGCATATATAGACGTAGATGTGGGCGTATCCATCTATTTATCTATGTAGTGCCTGAACAGAGAAAAATCAAAGCTATCATCCTCCACATTCTATAGACTGTCTCTGCAGGCAAAGATTACACGACCATTTGTATAAAGGTAGGCACGCCCTACGTAGACATATAATTTTAAATAGCCATTTTCAGTGAACTTAAGTAGGTAATCTAATCTCCTGTGTCAGTTGCTAAGAGAAGTTTGGCATCTTTCTTAGAAATAATTTCTAGAGTGGAAAGCTGGACAAGATAGATAAGTTTTCCATACATGATTGGCTTGGCAAGATTCCAATTGAAAATGGTGCCTGGCTAGAGGATCCTGTTATATCTTCTCCAGAAAAAGAAAAGGTGATATATTTTCAAAAATTAGAACAGACTCTCAATGTATTGGCAGAATCTAGGATAACTTCCATTTACTGGACAGCTGATGGAAATGGATTGAGAAACACAATGTTGCCTGAAATAGAAGAAATATTTATGTTTAAAAAGAATTCTCAAGACATGTTTTTATCAGTCTTCTACTGCCTGTACCCTGGTTCAAAATGCAGGGTACGTTTTGACCTTACCTGTACTGTATGAGTATTGCTAGAGGAGAGGCCTGGAGTACTTCTCTCCTTACTGTTCCCAGGGTACCTCACTTTCCTCACACTCTCAGAGTCTGCAGTTTCCAGAGATGAATGGCAGGAAGTGCGAAGGGATTGGAGATGGTGCATTTCATCTTGGAGATAAGCTCTAGTACGAATTCAAGCTAGAACACTTTGCATCTGTTCAGGGAGTGAGAGAACCAGCAATGGAGATACAGCGACTCTAGATGAATGTCTGCTTGATCCTGGGAATCAAGCCAAGGAATTGTCAACAGCTTTCCCTCCAGCAATGGATTCCATAGAGGAATTATACTAGCACTTAAGTGATGAGAAAGAGAAAAGCAGTCCCTGACATTCAGGAACTAGCCCTTGGTGGTGTTGTAAGCAGGCCTGGCACTCACAGCTAAGTCTGATGTGCTCTGGTTGGACATAAGCAGTTTCACAGAACATCAACATCAGACAAGGCCACTCCATGACCACAATGCTTCAAAGCCAGAACAAGAGCACTCGGTAATTATGTATGAACACAGACAACACATGAACATTGTCCAAGTCACAAAATGCCAAACATCCTTTGCCAGCTAAGATGAGTGATGGCTGCTTCCTTGCCAATTACAGTCTGCCTTCCTTGTAAATAAGACTTATTGAGATACCCAATTATAAAATTGTCCCTGTTTTCTGACGGTGCAAGATCTGCCAAATCACCCAACTGAATCCCAAATCCTATAATAAGCTTTTTCTAACATCCTCTTACTGAAATGTCCATGGTTCCCCATGGCATGCATTCTGTCTCACTGCAACTGGTTATAAGTCCAACTTGTTCAATCCATTACTGATGGTCTTTGGCTTGAGGGCATTGATGGTGGACAGACAGTGGGACAATCGATACTTGGCAAATACCCATTAAAGGTATCTCTTCTTTGAAAGATAAGCAAACAATAAAATGAAACAAGACATGGAGTCTAGGGAAAAAATTACCACTGAATAAAGAAAAAAGAACTCTATCCCTAGACTTAGTTAGGATCCCAAGCTATACGTTCCCATAATTCCATTTTTGTACTGTTCATCATAGAATTCCAAAAAAACTAATATTTAACAGGAGAATTAAAATCCTAATTGGAAGTATTAAGGAGCCAAACTGATACTGTAGAATATGGAAGTGGTGATATCAAAAGGAAACTTTAGAGGTTTTCCTAGAATGCAGAGAAAGATAATGGGAAAACACATCGTGGACAGGAAGTGATTCAACCCAAGAAGTATTTGTGTTCCCAATGAAGAAATAAGAGTGAATGTAATAGAAGCAATGCTGGTTACTGTAGACTGGCTTCCTTGGAATGCATTCCAACCCTCTGATAGTATGCAGAGACTGGAAAGCCAAATCCCACTCTTTCCAGAATTGCTTGCAGTTTTGGATGTGATTTAAGTTCTGCAAGACGATGCACTCAAGTGAAACTGGATTTAGAACTCAGTCACGTGGGAGAGAGGGAAGTTGTGGGGCATCCAGTTTTCTGGTGCTGATTATGGCAGAGGCGACTCTAGAGGCAGCTTTCCAGTTCACCGTTCAGTTTCCTGATGAGGATGGGGCGGCTGAGTTCCAGAGCCAGCAGGTGTGGCAGTGGCTCCTGTCTTGGCAGGCAGCCTCCTGATTCTACACTCCCTAGCTGTGGCTGGAGCAGCAGCTTTATTGGCAGCCCAATTCTCAGATGTGCCTTTGGGAGTCGCTCATGGAAGGTCAGTCTAGAGCAGCACTATCCTACAGAAATGTAATGTGACACATAGATATAATTTAAAATTTTCTAATAGCTGCAGTTAGTACAAAGAACTAGGTGATGCTAATTTTAATAATATATTTTATTTAACCCAAAATGTCCAAAATATTACCATGCCTACATGTAGTCAATATATCACAGTCCTTTTTTTTTTGTACTGATGCATATCTCATTTGAGAATAGCCACTTTTCAAGTACTCAGTAGCCATGTGTGCTTCCTATATTGGACAGCACAGGTCTAGAGTCTGTTTTTCAGTTCTCCTGGTGATTTAGTGAATAATTTAATACCTTGTAACAGATCTCTCTGCTTAAACTGGTGAGTTGTGTTTTCTGCAGTTGAATACTGGCTGATAGAGAAGCAATAACTGGATAAGAATAAACATGAAAAAGATTCAATATTTACCAGCAAAATTAATAAAAAGAAAAGCATACCCAGACCCACTCAGACAAATTCTTTGAATTGTAAAGGTAAAGAACCTCAGATGCATCCAGACAACCTCCCCTGCCCCCTTGCAAATCTATTAAAGAACAATATATGGATTGGCCTCAGCCTCCTTTCCTGCAAAACTAAATGGCAGAAGGAAATGGACCAATGACTACATATATATTTGGGGGATAAAAGATATGGCTTGAGAATTTTATACTCAGTCAGGTTGTTTTTCAGGTGTAAACAGAGCAGAATGACCTTTAGGTATGCAAAGACTCATGAAATATAGCATGCATAGAGCTTTCTTGAAAAAGTTATTTGCAGTTTTTTTTCATATCATATTTTTTCATATCAACAGATTTTTCCCTGTTTTGCTTCTGCCTCTTTTTGTTTCATAATTTTTTTTGTTCTTTTTTTCTGGCTATTTTTCTTTAATTTATCTTTTGAGGATACTAAAATATATTTATTTTTAAAAAATTTAAAGTGTGTCCTTTTTATTTTCTTAGTAGTGATTGGTAGTGTTGGTTATCTTTCTTAATATTAGTTTTCTGGATTTCAGTTTGCAGGCCTTTCTTGGGAAGGAGGATGGAAGATTTTATTTCTTTATTATTCTGTCTATTGTTTCCCTCTGATTCCCCCCACTCCCCATTCTAACAGTTTGAGGTTTGTCTCCACCTGGTCCATAGAGTCCCCAGGTCTTGTATCAGCTGCTTGGTGCTCCTGCCCCACAGGGATGTTGGGGCTATCACAGATACAGTCCCTGAGCCCATAGATGATCTGCCTGGAACCCAAGTGGAGAGGCTGAGGCTTGCCTTCCTAAGCTTGCAGCATTACAGGTGCTGTGGTTGTGGTCACAGGCAGCAATCGGTAGCAGCTGTTTTTGTCCTCCCTTCTTGAGGTGGGGGGCCTCACCTTAGCCCCTGGTCCCAAGCCAGGAGCCCAGACTCCTGTGGGCTATTCCTATTCCTGTCGCTAGGGGCTACAGTCAGCTGGTATGCTCTGGGATGACCCTATTGTTTTACAGCCAGAGTTTGTTCTAATTGGTTTCAGCATCCGTCCTCACTGGTTGGTGCCTGTGAGGTGCTGGTTATTAATATTAACAATATCAATCCTGCTTGTTACCCCACAGAAGCTGAATTGCTGACCACCTCAGATTGCTTCTGACCTGGAGCCCAGCAGGCCTGTAGCTTTATCCCCATTTATTGCTTTTCATTTCGGTTCTAGTCTGGGACATGTGTTCATTTTGGTTTTGAGCATGCTTTTTTTCTTCTGTATTTATCTTTTATGCAAAGGAGCAGAGGAGAGGACCTCAAAATAAATACTTACTATGTCATTTTCTTTTTTTGAAGATTGGCACCTGAGCTAACATCTGTTGCCAGTATTCTTCTTCTTTTTCTTACTATGTCATTTTGACAAGAAGTTTTCTTGAAGTTGTGGTCCAGATAACCAAGACATTTATCAAAATGAAAGTTATAGTATTAAAGAGTTGGTGGAGAGTGCTGAAATTTTTAAAATAAAGTCTAATTGACTAATTGTAGACACAAAATTAGGTGTTAAAATTCTTTAAAGTGAATATATAAAATTTAAAATTAATAATATTCCTAATAATGTAGTGTTATTATAATATGTGAAATAATAATAAACACTAGAACTTGGGAGTGGGTGAAGAGAAATAAATACTACAAAATTAATATGCACATTTTAAACAAAAATTCACATGCACTTAGAAATGGGGGAAAAAAGAAAGAGAGCACACAATTTATTTAAATAATTCATGGTTTAAAGTGGACATTACAAACTCCAATTATAGACTATTTAGAAAATATGGAAAATGAGAATACCATAAGGGATGAGGCCAAAGTTGTGTTCAGAAGCAAATTGATATTCCCAAGGGAATTCATTATTCAACAAGCAAGGCTTTAACCCAAGAAAAACAAACTGAACCAAGTTAAGGAAAGCAGTAGTAAGAATGAAGTATTAAATAAACTTAACACAAACCTTTGAATTAGAAAACAGAAACAATATTTAATACATTAAGCTAAGAGCTGATTCACTGAAAAACCACTATCTTTATCAAGAAAACCTTGTGAAAATAGAGAAGAAAAAATTAAAAAGTTAAAAATGAGAAATGGGATAAAATCAGAGACATAGAAGAGGTTAAGCTTTTATATAAAGAAGTTGTTTTTTGTAAGAAGAATTACCAAAGTTTATAGCTGATAATACTGTCATGTATAATTGAAATTTGCTGAGAGTAGAACCTAAATGCTCTCACCAAAAAAAAAAAAAAAAAAAAAAAAAAAATGTGAGGTGATGGATATGTTCACTGGATGGAGGAATCCTTTCACAATGTATATGTATATAAATCATCACAATGTGCACTAAATATCTTACAATTTTATTTGTGAATTATACCTCAATAAAGCTGAAAAAAAATAGTGCTCCATTTAAAAAAAAGTGATAGAGGAATAAGTAAAAGAATATTGGCAAAAATGTTGTTTACTGTTGAAGCTGAGTAATGGATATGTAGGGGTTCATTACACTATTCTCTCTACTTTTATGTACGCTTAAAACTTTTCAGAATTAAAAGTTGAAAAATTTATAAGAGAATGTTGTGTCTGACTCTATGCTGATACATTTGGAAATCTCCCTAATGAAGTAGATGGTTTTCTGAGAAAACACATTACTAAAACTGACTCAAGAAGTGGAAAATCTGAATAGAACAACAATCCTGGAAGAAATTACAAGAGAATTACCTCCAAAAGAGATTTTTAAGATCTGATAATTTTATTAGTGAATTTCTTCAAGAAACGTATAATTCTTGTACTCTGTTAAATAGAAATAAATGATACCGTCAAATTCATTCTATAAAGTTAGCACAACCTTACTACTAAGACCTGATAGATGAACAACAAAAATGTCAAACTGTAGAACAGCTTTATTTGCAAATATATATGGGAAATTTCTGAGTGAAATAAGAAGGAAATGAAACTCAGTTGCATTCAGTTGATCGATCTCCTCCTAATCAATTTATCAGATTAAGAAAAGATCATCATTTCCTCTGTGAAACATACTGACTGATATTCACAGAAGGACAAATGTTCATACCAATTTGCTCTGGTGTGTTCTTGCTGGTTTACTCTGATTATGACAGGTTTCCAAACCAGTTTGTGTCAACTGTACTTCTTTATTTATGTAATGTAATTAAATATTTATGTACACTGATGAAATATGAGCATGGAAAAAAGAATTGTTCCTGTGAAAGCTAAATTGAATGTATTGGAAAAACTCAGTGCAAGTGAGTCAGTAAAAAATTAACTTAGGTAAGGATGAGACAACTATAAAATTTGAGAAAAAGTCACAAAAGTCTAGAAGTCTGCATGCATATTGTTTTATAAACAACTTACAATTCTGTTCTTTAAAGAAATAGGGAATATCTTCTTTATGGGAAATGGCAATCCATTTGGGATTTAATTTAGGTAAAAAAGATGGTACAGAGTTCTAATTAGCAAACTGATAGTCAAAGAAAAGACTTTTCCCTACATATTAGGTAAGGTAACACTAGCTGTTATACTAGACAAACCCCCAAATCTCAATGGCTTAATACACTAACCAAAAATCAAATCTTACTCAAATAAGTTTAATATTAAAGGGCAATTACTGGCACATGTATAGGGATTATATTAAAAACATTTAACAACCAGTGCAAGATGAGTATTGGCCAATTAGAATGGACACTCAACTAATAAGAATGAATGCAAGCCATGTACAACAAAGATGGCTAGTCCAGTGTGTGCAAGTGAATAGATATACCTGGGCTCATGTGATTGAAAAATCCTGAAGCAGGCTTCCTTCAGGTGAGGCTTGATCTGGTGGTTCAACAATATACCAAATATACTCAGTTGATCTCTCTGCTCCACTTTCTTTGCTGTGAACTTGTCCTAAACTGATTCTCCAAGATGGTTGACAGCAGCTCTTAAGGTTATGTGCATCAATATTCTTGTTTAGCAAGAAATAGGGAATATTTTTGTGTCAGCCTTTATAGCAAGACTCCTGAGATTCACCCTGATTAGACTGACTTGGGTCACATGCCCACCCTTGTGCCAATCATGGGCATGGCTTGTGTTGATTGACTTGGTCAAGGTCTATACCCAACCTGTTGTTGCAAGGGGAGTCAGATTTTCTTGAACCACTTGGATCCCTTGACAAGCATTAAGAGCTGTGGGGAAGGAATGAATGTGGATTCTGAGGAGATAGTCAACAAATATCCTCTATATTAAAGCAAAATATGTTGCAATAAAAAAACCAACATGCTAATCATAATGGATTAAAGGACGTTCTATATAAAAATATATGGCAAAGAGTAAACACTAATATCTCCGAAGAAAAATGGGCAAAGTGCATAAATAAGCATAGAAAGAATATAACTGGCCAATAAGTATGTGAAAAGGCACATAATTTCATTAGTAATCAAAGAAATGAAAATAAAAACTGTCAACGTCATACTGCTTTTCGCGTAGTTAATTGAATAAGTATTATCCAAGGAGCGGGATTGTCCCGAATAATCCTGTGTGCTTACCTGGTGTTATGGACTGAATTTTGTCCCATCCAAGATTTCATAGGTTGAAACTCTAACCCCCAAAATGACTGCATTTGGAGATAAGGGCTTTCAGGAGATAATTAAAGTTAAATTAGGTCACAGGACTGTTGGTCCTTATAAGAAGAAGAGACACCAGGAGTTCACGTGCATGACAAGGCCATGCAAGGCCACGATGAGAGGGAAGGCAAGGAGAGAGACTTAGGAAAAATAAAACCTGCCGACACCTTGATCTTGGACTTCCAGCCTCCAGAACTGTGAGAAATACATTTCTGTTGTTTAAGCCACTCAGATTATAGTAGCCCTAGCAGATTAGTATACCTGGGTTGCCTGGACCAGAGGCTAACTAGGAGTCAGGGCCTTGCCCTTCTCGCAGTTGGAGGGGCAGTGCCCAAGCTCAGCTTCTCATGGAACCTGGGCTTCTTCCCCGTGCCAAGGCAGGGACTGAACTGAAGCATCCTTGGGGTTCCAGAGCCTCCAGGTGCTGGGCAGCTGGCATTCCAAGACAATTCCTGTAAGTAGCTGGTGCCCCCAAACCAGACTGCTTGGCGTGCTGATAAGGCTGCTCTCTCATGGCTTGTCATATAAGAAGGAATAGGGCATGGGTCCAGCAGACCCTGGCATGCTTCTTCTCGGAATGAGGGAGTGACTATAGTCCCTTGTCATGCTGACCCTGGCCGTGAAACTTTCTTTATCCAATTAGGCCCATTCCTTAGCCTACGTCACGTGATGTGAAATTTCACCCAAACCCTAGTGGATTAAATGGCAACACCAGCTGCTATGCTAGACAAACCCCCAAATCATGTTCAAAGGAACATCTTACATAGAAGAAAGATTAAAAAAATGCTATACTCAATGATGATGAGGTGCAGGTGATGAACATTCTCAGCTTGTCTGTTAGCCTAAAGCTAGTTACAACCTTTTGTAGAAGCAATTTATGATGTGTTTAAAGAGTCTTCAGTATACCACTTTTTAAAAAATATGGTAATATACTTATTAAATAGTGTATTTATTGCTATGCATCAAGATACCAGGGAAATTTGACAAAGTATGTAGTGTTAAACAGAAAACATTTTGGCTGTAACATTAGAGTTAAAAAATGCATAAAATTCTATTTTCTTCCCCTGAAGACACTGCATGTACATTGTTATTGATAAGTTAGATGGAGAATCCGTGGAACAATAGAAAAGCTGTCACTCGCTGATCACGATTTCAATGGCAGTCTTTAAGACACACCTCTGTGCCTGCTGCCCTGCTTTGAAGACCAAAACTGCAACCTAAACACCTAATGTGGGTCTGAGCAGTGAGGCCATCTTGTGGCCACTTGGAAGTTTCTGATTTCTGACACCCAGCGGTGTCCACATTCCTCCGCTGCAGCCCCTCTCACGGAGGTGCCGTCTTGAACGTGAAGCTGCTGCACAGTGGTGAGGACCTTTGGTATTTCCTGCACTAAATCTTCTGGAATGAGTCCAAGATTCAATTGCCAAATCCAAATTCCACTGTCTGTGGGCTGGTTAGTGTTGTAGAAGGATTTCATGCTATGTGGTATGTATGCACATGTCCTGTCTGTCACCTGTTCACAGATAGGCTCATCTATCAATCATCTTGTTGAGATGGAAAGTTTTAAAACAAAAAGATTCCACTGGAAATACATAACGATCGGATACTGTGAACAGAAGCAGGACCAGATTGGAAGGACAGTACATAGAAAGAGAAACATATTTCTGGATTTTCCTAGTCTCACTCCTTTGTGGATAATTTATAAACAATTATAGTCAGCGCCCAGAAAACATGTTAACCCCTGTGTGGGTGAAAGAGAAATGTTATTAAGATATAAAGAATAAGTGAGTCATATTTTCTAACAGTCTCTTTTCCTGGACAAAGCCCTAGACAGAGACAAGAATCTACTAGAATTCTGACTTGAGTTGTGACAAGCAAATTTATCTTTGCTTAGCAAAGATATGCAAATACCTGGAGCATCGTTTTGATGATTTTATCTCACTGTGCTGTGAAACCACAACTTCTACTTGACTCTACATTACCAATTAGCTTTATAAATGTAGTTTCTTTTCAATTATCCTTGTGTATGAGATACAATATCCCTTTCCAATCCTCAAGTTCTCTTATTTCTTGTATTTTTTCTCTTGTGAATCAAAAATGTAAAATTTCCTTATAGATTAGAGATACAAAACCCAAAAAGCACATTTTGAGCAAAAAGTGGTTTTCCCTCCTTTTAATCACTTAAGTTTTCTTGAACTGTCTTTTTGGGTTGGAATGCCACATACTGGCTTGAATAACTGTGTGAATTATGAAGCAAATGCAGACCTGTTCTTTGGCTACTTTGAGCTAGTGCAGAGAGATCAAAGGAACTGGAAGGAAAAACAAAGACCAAAGAGAATTGGAATGCATAGTGAATCTCTGTCTGAAAAATATATTGCAAACTTTAGAGAGCTGCGCTGTAATATTAACAGCCTATGCTTGTCTAGCGATTTCTAGTTTCTAAAGCGCTTTTATGTCCCTTAGCTCAGGGCCACCTTAAAGAGAAGGGCAGGCCAGGCATTATTGTTTTCCTATTTCAAAGGAGAGCACAAACTTGGAGAAACTGAGTGCATAGCATATGGCAACCCACCTTATGAACACGGGAACTGGTATTTGAATCTGGGTGTGCTGACCCCAAATTGTGGCCTCTTTCTGCTTCACTACAAATTTCTCCACTTCGGTATCCTGTGTTCTCATGTGTTCAGCTAGGAGGACTCAAGGCTGTTGATCTTGCATTCCTGGGTCTCCTCCACACCCTCCATCTGCATACTACAAATGCTTTTTCCATGGAAGAACTCCAGACAGGGAAATATTTTGGAACTAGTCTGATATAAATACCAAACCCTATTTGTAATTTCTGCTTAGCCTATGACACTTGAAGGACTCCAAGGAGTGACAATTGTGAGTCCATGTGGCATCCCTTCTTGGGGCAGTGGGGAAGGGGGAGTGGCAAGTCAAAGGAGATTAGAATTATCCAGCCCCAGCTGAGCCCAGCTGCCAGGGACTAAGCTGAATTGGTAGTCAGAGGAAGACCCAGCAGAGAGCTCTGAATCAAATTTCAGTGGTTCCACCTCGAATGGGATTTTCTCATGGCTCTGGCAAGAGCCATGCTGGATTTAAAGTGAAATTAAGCTGTGGACTCTGGGGAACAGCACAGGAAATTACAAATGATAGCTGCTTGTCTCAATAACCACATCTGGTCGAGAGGCCCAATCCAGGGCCCCTGCTATGTGAAAAACGGGGATGCACTAGGATCCAGTTTTGAGCCCCTGGGAAAAGTTGTTTTAGAGCAGAGCAGAGACTCAGAAGGTTGGTTCTATTTCTTTACTAGCCGTGTGATCTTGAATCAGGCATACGGCTTCTACAAGTCTCAGTTTGCTAATCTGCAAACAGGAGAGTAATAATACTTGTCTCTCAGGTTGTTTTTTTGTTTGTGTTTTTTTGGTGAAAAGCATTTTGTAAGCTGTAAAGTGTTCTAGAAATGCAGAATTTGTTATTATTGTTGTTACTTACAGGTGTTTCCTGGAGGAAAAGCGAATAGAGAGGGGCAGGCCTAGTGGCGCAGTGGTTAAGTTCGCGCGTTCCGCTTCCGCAGCCTGGGGTTGGCCGGTTTGGATCCCGGGTGCGGACATGGCACCGCTTGGCAAGCCATGCTGTGGCAGGCGTCCCACATATAAAGTAGAGGAAGATGGGCATGGATGTTAGCTCAGGGCCAGTCTTCCTCAGCAAAAAGAGGAGGATTGGCCTCAGATGTTAGCTCAGGGCTAATCTTCCTCAAAAAAAAAAAAAAAAAGAGAATAGAGAAGCATAAAAAATAAGTGGGAGTACTGAAGAGAAGAAAAAGGAACAGTGATAAGACAAAGTAAATTTTTAAGTATTTATAGGCACCTGGAACCATGCTAGGAGCTATACAAATAAGGTTACCAGAATATAACCTGTTAATCCAAGGCTGTTGCATGAAATGGCGCAAAGCTGATATGCAATGGGGTAGAGGAGGGAGTTAGAGGAGGAAAGAGGAGTAACATCAGTGTAATGCCTGTGATGTGCAAGGCATTGTTGAAGATAACATTTCTCATTAAGCCTTCACATGAAGAACGTACCCACCTCATTTTAGGGAGGAGGAAACCCAGACTCAGAGACATTGAAATTTGCTCAAGGCCATGTGGCCAGTAATTGATAGAGCTGGGACTCTGCCTCTAAAGCATATCCTCATATGCAGACAGTGAGTCAACCAATAAAGTATAAATTAGGTAATTCACAGGATATGTTATCAAAAGGGTGAAGTCTGAGAAACAAAAAGGCAGCCCTGACAGCTAGAGTGACCAACACATCCCTGTTTGGCCATGACTGTCTCCGTTTTAGCACTGGAAGTCGTGGCCCAGTCCCTCAGTTGGCGGCCTCCTGGCTCCCAAGCAAACTGGGACAGTTGGTCACCCCACAGCTGAAAGCTAGTAACTGCCTTACTTGCTACCAGTTGGGTCATACTGTTCCCTTGGTGAACATAAGCAGTTTCACGGAATATCAATCTCTGATGAGGACTTTCATGGATGTGATGGAACAGGACAAAAATAAGACCACTCCATAATTAAGCCTGAGCAGGGATAAAGACAGACATGATGCAACTGCAAAAATGATCAAACACTCGCCTCTCCTGGCTATCAGGAGTGATTACTGCTTCTTCTTCAATGACACCTCTAGCCTTATTTCTTTCCTCCTGCTCATCAGGTAAAAATTAAGATAATCAATTAACTTCCCTGCTTTCTGACAGCTCCCAATTCACTTCCTCGAGCCCTTCCCCAAATAAGCTAGTACAGGCCCAACTCCTAGAACAAATCCTTCCTGATACCCTCTTTTGGAGACACTTTGTGATTGTTCATGATGTCCCCATTAGGGAGCAGTCCCAACCCTCTTTGGCCTTAGATGTGTTCCTGGATGGTCGTTGACTACAGGACATTGTTGGGTCTTACCCGAGGGCAATGTGTGAAGAGGGGCCATCTTTTACTTGTGATAGTGTAATTCTCTCTCTCTGGGCCATCTCTACAGCTAGACCCGATGCTTCTTCAAAGCAGTATCACTTACTAAAATTGATAACTAGCATTTATTGAGAACTTCCACTCACCAGACGCTGCTAGGCTCCCCCCATGGATTGACCCATTTAAGGCTCACCTGCACTTTCTGAAGCAGATGCTGTAATTCTTATTTCACAGATGCCAAAGAGGAGACTGAATGAACCTACAGAAATTGCCCATAGTTGGTAAGGGGAAGAGCCAGGATTCAGAACCATTGAGTTTGACTCTAGAGCCCTACTGGCACTCACAGAACACTCAATGTTTGGGAAATAAGTCAATGACCAACTTATCTTCAAAAGAGTCAGAGAAAATCTTGGAACCATAATAGTACTAAAGTCTCCTGCCCTGAGCCATACACTGTTTTGAACACTTTATGTTTATTAACTTGATGCTTACAACAACTCCATACAGTGGGTACCACTATTACCTCCATTTTACAGATAAGGAAACTGAGGCCTGAAGAGGTACATAAAGCATTTATATAGAACTTATAATGAATAAAGTTATTTTCACATTTACATTTTCTAGGCCCTGTGAAATACTGCGTTTCATTAATCAAGATGTCATAGATTATTATGTGCTACTAAAACTAAAAAAAAGCTGCCAATTGCAATTTTTAAGAAGCTCCTGATTTTATTCAGTTTTCAGAGATGCTAAAATGTAAAGAAAGAGTAACATTTTAGAATTGATGAAATGGAGTAGGTATTATTTACCCCATTGTACAGAAGCAGAACCTGGGCTCAGAAATAAGTACATTTCTAAAGGTCACAAATGTGGCAATGGAGGGACTCGAATCCAGGTCCACAAAATATTCTCTTTCTTCAGTGCTCTTCTAAACATTATGGGAATCTTTGACCCCTGATTACAAAGGAGGACCAATTAAGTGTGTCTGACTCTAGGGCATCCCTAAGACAGAAGACTGTTTGGGCAAGGGAACACTTTTTGTTCAAATCACATCGTGTGGATGGCCAAGTACTTCATCTAAATGCAGAGTGAGCTCTTCTTCTTTGCTTTTTTCACCTGAGTAAGACATTAGGTTCCTGTGGATCCTTTGGCCAAAGAGATTGTGTGAATGAACTCAATGTACCTGGGAGATGCTTCTCTTTTCCAAGCCTCAGAGATTCTCTGTAGAACTCTCTCTCCCTGGGCTTCCCCAGTTGTGGTTTAGGTCTGGGATTGTCAACTTGCTTTTGGTTATCTTGGGTCAAAGATCTTGCAAGGAGTCTGACTCCATTTTTTGATGTTTGACTGTGGATAGCTTTTCTTTTTTCACCCTGGGAAAGATTCACTCTGAGCTAACATCTGTTGCCAGTCTTCTTCTCTCCTATTTTTTTCTCCCCAAAGTCCCAGTACGTAGTTGTATGTTCTAGTTGTAAGTCCTTCTATGTGAGCTGCCGTCACAGCATGGCTACTGACAGATGAGTGCTGTGGTTCCATGCCTGGGAACTGAACCTGGGCTGCCGAAGCAGAGCATGCTGAACTAACTGCTAGGTCATCAGGGCTGGCTCTGTGGACAGCTTTTAAGCCTCACCTCTTCCTCTTCCCCTCTGCCCTACAGGGAGGCAAGCCGATAAGAAAGCCAGAGTGCTCTCTCCTTTGGTGCTGGTGGGAGATTGAAAGCACACAAGCCCCTGCCAGTGTGTGGGTGAGTACTCTTACTCTGGCCCCACCCCCTGTCCACAACACATAACCCAACCCAACGTCCTTCCTTGGGTTCGCAAGCCATTTTGGACCTGATTGGAAGGCCTGCCCTGCTCTCTCCAGAAAAGCCTCAATTATGTAAATAATAAACCTTTTCATAGCCTTTTGGTATGTGTGTGCCATCATCAGCCTGGACATCCAAACCAAATTCTGAGTAGGGGTCCCTCCTGCTTCTGCAGATCCCTCGGGTCAACTCAGCTGAGCTGCATCATCTCAAAGCTATTTAAAATCTTTTAACAGAGAAAAATATTAATCATTCCTACCTAGCTGCTTTTAAAATGAAGAGAAGTCATGCTCACCAGCTTCTGTGTTTAATTGAAAGTCTATAGACACCTGTCTATAGCGGTTTGCTAGGAGAGCTGGCATTAAGTGATGGCTATGTGTCCTGCATGGGACAGGATATTGAAGATTAAGGTAGGCGAGGGAAGACATTCCATACTGTCGTTTGAAATAGGCAAGGCTAAGAGAATCTGGATGGCTTTAAAAGCTTTTTCTGGAGCAAATGAGAGATGAAATGGATAAATCAGACAGTAAAAGAAAAATGAGCAAAAAAGACCAGTGAATTAGAGACAGAGAGATTATGAAACTGGAGGAAAAACAAAGAGGAAAATTAGAAATAAAAAGAATGAAGAATGAAAAACTAGAACTAACAAATTGCCAGAGAGGCCTGGTACATTAAGAAATGAGAAGAGAAATGAAAAGAGAATAATTGGACAAGGAGAAGGCAGTAAACAAGGTAAAAATAATAGAAGGAAATAATATTCCCGTCTTGTATAGGCTTTTAATCAGGAACCACAAAGTTTTACTGCATGAAGATTAAAATACATCCACTTCTGGGAGGTGGTATGAATGGGGCAAGCTAGTTGCTGTTTGGACATGATTCACAAAGTAATTACAAGTTCTAACAATGTCATTCCCAGGACTGAATCATTAATCACCATTTGCGATGATGTTGAAACCATAATGAGTAAACCCATACCAACGCTTTCCAGGTCAATTTCAAGCTCTGTTATAAGAGGTATGGAGAGAAATCGATGGCATATTATTTTCTTGATTCTGAGTCGACATTTCAAACAGCACAGTGTGAAAATATAAAGACAGTGCCCTTTTAGAGGTCAATAGTGATTTCCATTACAATCCCTGATTTATCATTCAGCCCAGAAGATTTATTCCAGGCTGGGATGTAACATAAGAGTTTGCTCTACACAAGGGAAAAGCAAAGCAGAAAAAAAATTACTTAGTAGTTTTAAGGGCCTTCCCTCCACCCTTTACTTTTTCCCCTTTTGGCTCAAAAGGCAGGCATCTGAAAAGACCAGATATTCAAACATTTACATTGGAGTTTTCTCTGTTTTGTGATATATTTTCTTTCATCCCTCCACAGAAGCCCTGCTCGCAGTAGTCTGAGAGGTCTGGGGAAAATGCCTTTCAGAGTTTCTCCTTTTTGGCATCTTGAAGAAGTATTCTTGAAGAATGTTAAGGGTCTCTTCCCAGTTCTCCATCTGCCTTCCTCTATCTGGCTTTGCTTCTGGAGAATTCTTCAGGCCGTTTAACCATCCAGGAAAAGAATGATTTCAATAGAGAGGATCTCAAATATTTAAGAAAGGGCTATCCTATGTGGCTTCT
Source organism: Equus quagga (assembly GCF_021613505.1). NCBI lineage: Eukaryota > Metazoa > Chordata > Mammalia > Perissodactyla > Equidae > Equus > Equus quagga. Next base: position 23,215,118 of record NC_060285.1, read on the forward strand.
GCTGACACAGGCAAGGTTCTCAGCTTCACTGGCAGCTCAGTGGCTGGGGGTGCTCTAGGCCAAACCAGAGAGCGAACTGGCTGGGAGGCTGTAGAGTAAGCCATACGACCATAGCTGGATCAACAAAGGTGATAGAAAGTATTATTTTGTAGCTTTATTTCCCTTAGTTATATTACTGGCCACTAGTATTGTGGGTACCCAAACTGATGGAAAATGACTAAATTAACTGGGCTGCCTGAGCCTCTGGTTATTTTGTTGACTTGAGTGGTGCTACTTGCTCTCTCTCCTAATTATTAACATTGACCTGGCAGACTTAACCAATGTGGCCAAATTCAGAATCTTTACAGAGAGCATCTGAAAATAGGTGTATTTGTGGTCAAGGCTAGTTGTGGGTGGGAGAGGGGAAACTTACTCCCCCCTCCTGTTGTTTTCCTCCACGGGAGAGACTGGGAGCCCCAGCAGCTGACTGGCCTGTCCGTTTCCTCCCTCTCTGCCTGAAGAAGGTGGACGGGTGCCTTCTGTCAGTGAGCAGGGACGAAGAAGCCATGCATTTGGGGCCCAAAGCTTCTGCCCTTGCTCTTGGGGATGAGCTGTCTGCAGGGAACCTGTGTCCTCCTCTGCCATAATTTTTCTTTTTTGGTCTCTTTTTTATCCATTTTTTTATTAAGGTAAAATATATATAACAAAATTTACCATCTTAACTGTTTTTAAGAGTACAGTTCAGGGGCCGGCCTGGTGGTACAGCAGTTAAGTGCATGCGTTCCGCTTTGGTGGCCTGGGTTTCACCGGTTCGGATGCTGGGTGCGGACATGGCACCGCTCATCAAGCAAGCCATGCCGTGGGAGGGGTCCCACATATAAAGTAGAGGAAGACGGGCATGGATGTTAGCTCAGGGTTAGTCTTCCTTAGCGAAAAAGTGGAAGATTGGCAGATGTTAGCTCAGGGCTGATCTTCCTCAAAAAAAAAAAAAAAAAGAATACAGTTCAGTGGTATTAAATACATTCATGATGTTGCACAACTGTCACCACCATCCATCTTCAGAACTCTTTTCATCTTGTAAAACTGAAACTCTGTACCCATTAAACAATAGCTCCCCATTCGCTCCTCCCCTAGCTCCTGGCATCCAGCATTCTACTTTCTGTCTCTATGGTTTTGACTATTCTAGGCACCTCGTATAAGTGGAATCATAGAGTGCATGTCTTTTTGTGACTCGCTTATTTCCCTTAGCATAATGTCCTCAAGGTTCATCCATGTTGCAGCGTGTGTCGGAATGTTTTAAGAGAAGCTTCCCCACACCAAGCAGGGACTGCCCAGAGATAAGGGGTTGACTTGATATGATTCTGAGGTTTAGTACCATGAGGTCATTTGCCAAGTTCTTTGATTTTGGCTTGATTTGCTAATAAAAGTAAAATTTTAATTCTCTAACTATCAACTCCTTTGTTTTAATTCTCAACTGGTTCATACAAGGGAAAAGAGTCCTATTTCTTGGGCCCCCATTAGGCCCCAACAAGGCTAGAATTATAACTTTCCTAGTCATCTTGAAAATTAAATACACGCAGCTGACAGAACGTGGAGATTCTATAAGACAGTTTGTTCCATACTTGGTGGCTTCACTCATTTCTTTAACAAATGTTTTTGAATACTTATCGTGTTTCAGGAGCTATGCCTCGACAATGGGCAAGACAGACAAAATCCTGCCCTCAATAACTTCTAGTGGGGAAAAAAATATCAACAATAAAGGAAATTGTTATAAATTGTGATTATTCCTAGGATGGAAATAAACAAAGGGTAAGAAAGAATAAGAGAGGCAGAGGATGATTTTAGAAACAGTGGATTTGGTTAAAGGGAGACCTCACCCTTGCGTGTTCTACCATTAAAATTGCTCATGCGGCCAGTCCCATGGATGAGTGGTTTAGTTCATGCTTTCCACTTCCAGTGGCCCAGGGTTTCACTGGTTTGGATCCTGGGCGCAGACATGGCACCGCTCATCAAGCCACGCTGAGATGGCGTCCCACATAGCAGAACTAGAAGGATCTACAACTGGAATATACAACTATGTCCTGGGGGACTTTGGGGAGAAGAAGAAGAAAAAAATATTGGCAACAGATGTTAGCTCAGGGCCAATCTTTAAATAAAAAAAAAATAAAAAATGTTAAAAAAAATTGTTCATAATGTTTGCATAAAGACAAAAACCAATAGTTAGTAAATTTGATATGTGGTCTTACAATTTTCAGTCTCTCCATAATTTACTAGACTTATTACATATTGTCATTCATTCATTTACTCAGAAAATGCATATTTTATAACAGGAAGTTTGATAGGGGTTAAGGCTATAGGGAAGAATAATACATTCTTGTTGCCCCAAGGAACAAAATGCCTAGCTGAGAAAGCCAGTGACATGAATAAATAATTTTAATATGGTGAGATAAGCTGTGGGAAGATCACGAAAACACAGAATAGGGAGTGATCAACTCAAGAAGTGGAGGTTGGGGAATTTTAGGCAGAGTGGCATAAGCATCTGCAGAGGCACCAGAGCAATGAAAAGCGTGGCTCACTTTTCAGTGAAGCAGGAATGCAGGTGCCAGGGAGAGAGCGTGGCTAATGTACCAAGGCCCTGGAAAAGCCAACATTTTCAGCATTCCTCAGAAACTCAGGCCTGATAGCTCCACCTTTTGCTTTGAAACTGTCTTTAAACCTTCGCTTAATTATTATTCCCATTTGAAAGGTAAGCAAACCAAACCTCAGACAGGTCAAGTGCCTTGTTCAGGTCATGTAAGGTCAGGTCATGAACAAGTGACTTGCTCAGGATTGGTAAGGAGCATAGCCAGGTTAGAATGACCGCGAACCTGAAATGGATTTTACTGGAATCGAGTTAGAGTTTATGGAAAGTCAAGGTTAAGATAGCTTTAAAAAAAAAAATCTATCCCACAAAGTACACTTTCCTGTTTTATGTAAAATTTCTGCTTAATCCTCAGAAAAGTATATAAAATCCCACAAGAATTTAATGCTGGTTTCGGATCTATCCCTGCCTTCTAATGAAATTATAATTTGTGGGGGAAGCAATTCATTTAATTATCAGCTAAAACACAACAGACAAAATTTAGCAGTGAGTGAGATTTAAAAACAAGGAAAAAAGTCAATTTAATTATTTGTTTGGCCTGAGTGTATACTGTTTCCTGCTTAAGCTCTTATTGGATAAAGTAAAAAGATATTTTCTAAAATATCCAAAGCAGTGTTTGGTGAATTGATCTTGGTACGTATTTAAGAGGTAATTAGAGAAAAGGAGGAGTTTAAAAGTGACTTATGCACTATCTCCACTAATTATTTTTAATAAGGAATGGTTCTGGATACAGTGTGCTATTTTTTCCTTCCCTTTGCATGTCTAAAGCAGAAGCGATGCTACGTGTGTGCTAAGGCATATCAAAGCTTGGCTGAACCTTCCTTAGCAGGTCTGGTGGTTTGATGTTAGTTCAAAGGAAACCTCCAATCTCAAAGACTTTTAAATTTCTTTCTGCAAAGTAAATTAAACGCAAAAAGCCAATATAAACCTCTCTATGCCTCTGTATGTGAGCGATATAACCAAGTTGTTTCTCTCCAAAATGTTCTTTGGAAATGCATGTTTTTCTTGTGCATAGCTTATATGTGTATGATGTTCAAAATATAATTCAATCTTGGAAAGATGGACCGAGAGTATAGGGACGGCTCTTGAAGGCAGCTCTGCTCACCTTCTCTGTGGCTGGCCCAGGGTGAGGCACAGTGGGATGCTGAATACATGAATGAGATGTGGTAATTTGTTCTTCACACTGAAGTTTTCTGCAGCACATGTGTAAGCATGTCACTCTCTCTCCCCCAAATGAATTAAAAAAAATTCTTCATTTGACCCCTAGTCCCAAGGATCTGGCTTCTTCCTCCTTTCCTCCAGCCCCATCTGGTACCATCCTCATTCTTGTGTTCTTTCAACTTCTCCTGTCACAAGGCCTTTGTATGAATATTCCTTCCTCATGGAATGTACTTTCTTACTCTCTTTGCATTCTGTAACTCCTGTTATTGTTTAGATCTTAGCTGTTATTACTGCTTTAGGCACTCTCTTTGCATTCTGTAACTCCTATTATTGTTTAGGTCTTAGCTGTTATTACTGCTTTAGGCAAACCTTCCCTGACATCCCTGTGTAGATCAAACCCTATATTACATGCTCCCATACCACTGTGAACCTCTGATATTGTGATATAATAAGAAATATATATTTAGTCTTCATCCCCATTTCCTGGCACACAGCTCCTAAAACCCTCAGAATCTCTGAATGATAGAGCTAAAAGGAGGATCTTTTGTTATTCATCATAAGCCCCTTTCAACCATATCTGACTTTATGATAATGAAGTGATTCTGGGAGGATGGGCTCATTTGTTAGAGAAAACCAGCTATGTGATTAGAGGGTTGGAACTTTGAACCCCATCCCCTGACATCTGGGGAGAGAAGAGGGGCTGGAGGTTGAGTTCAATCACCAGTGGCCAGTGATTTAATCAATCATGCCTAAGCAATGGAACCTCCATAAAAATCTGAACAATGGGGTTCAGAGAGCTTCCAGGTTGGTGAATGCATGGAAGTGCTGGGAAGGTAGTGTGCCTGGAGAAGGCAGGATGCTCTATGACTCTTCCTGCATACCTTGTCTTATGCGTCTCTTCCTTTTGGCTGTTCCTGAATTGTATCCCTTATAATAAATTGGTAATAGTAAACTTTTTCTCTGGATTTTGTAAGCTATTCTAGCAAATAATCAAACCTAAGGAGGGGCTCATGGGAACCCCTGATGTTTAGTCTGTCAGTCAGAAGTACAAGTGACAAGCTGGGACTTACAATTGGCATCTAAAGTGGGGAAGCTCTTGTGGGATTGAGCCTTTAACCTGTGGGGTTTGTACTAACTCTGGGCAGTTAGTGTAAGAATTGAGTTAAATTGTAGGACAGCCAGTCGGTATCAGCTGAGAAATGGAGAATTGCTTGGTATAGAAAAACCCACACATCTAGTGTTAGAAATGTTGTAAGCAGAGGAAACAGTGGTTTTCTTTTAACCCCCTTTGATGGTGCCATCACTGCTTGCATAGTTTTGTATTTATCAGTTAATTAGTACCAGTCTCCTCCACTAGACTATACTCTCCATGAGAGCTGAGACTGAGTTTCTGTTTGCTTACTCTTACATCTCCTTTGCCAAACACAGATACATTGCAGGTGCTTACTAAATATTGCTTGCATGAATGAGTAAGTGAATAATAAAGCCAGTGGGTTTCAGGAAGAGTTGGCTAGAAATAGTGTGGCATAGTGGAAAGAGCATTGGACTGGAGTCAAAAGCCCAGAACTTCATGATTATTAAGCCAATGAATCAATTATTGATTTTATCTCCTATAAGTTAAGCATAGTAACTTACTCTCTTCACAGCATTTGTAATTATCTTACATGCTTTTTACTTGCTTTTTTGTTTGTCTCTTTCATCAGAGTATAAACTCCATGATTATAAGACCATATTGTCTCATTCACTCTGATAGCAGAGTTAAGATGCCATCCTTGACCTTGAGAACTTCATAGTCTACTTAGGGAAACAGACATGTAAACTGGGCCTTCAAATAGTTGCAGTAGGCACCATGGTAGCAGTATCAAAGTCCTGGTGTGTGTGTGTGTGTGTGTGTGTGTGCATAAGCAGCAGTATTAAACTCTTCTGGAGAGTAAGGTCGAGTATCATAGAAGAGGCCCCTTTCACTTGGGTCTTTAAGGACAATAGGAGTTTGCTTTTTGACTCTGGGAAAATCTTTCATCCTCACTCATTCCACAAATAATTTTTAGAACCAATCAACAGGGACTGTCACTTAATTTCCCCAAGACTCAGGTTTTTCATCTATGAACATGGCAATAATGCAAATTCTCCTGCTTACCTCCTGGGCTTGTGGTGTTTTGGTAAATTGGAACTCATCACCATCCTTTCCAACCTCCACAGGGTGCTCTCCTGAGCTACAGAAGCTGGAAAGTTAAACACTACATTTCCCAGACTCCCTTGCAGCTAGGGCTACACATGTGATTTAGGGTTCTCAAGGTAGATCCAGCAGCTCATGATTTGGATCTTGAAAGTTAGGTGCAAGCCAACTTCCTGCTCTTTTAGCTGTTTGCTGTTAAGTCCAGTTACAGAGACTTTTTTTTCCCTCTGCAGTAATGTTCCAGGGCCTTCTACCTAATTTTAAGGGTGTTGAGAGACAGTTGCAGTGGTGATGACTTCCCTATCCTTGTATTGCAGACTCAGTAGTGTGTCTTTGAACTCAACCCTTCTAGGGGTGGCTTCCTGGCTGCCCACTGTAACTGATGGTGGTAGTAGGGGCCAGCTCAGCAGTGTTGTTTTAGTGGTCATTGCTGGAGGCCCAGACCAGAGCCTACTCCTCCAGCCCTTCCAACAATTTTTTGAGTCAAATTCCCTGCTTAAATCACTAAATAACTAGAGTTGTGACTTATGTTTCCTTCTACTGAAGCCTAACTCATAAAGTGTTAGTGTGCTGTACCAATGAGGTGATTAATGTAGAAGTGCTTTTTATCCATTCATCCATCAATCTACCCATCCATCCATTCATTTATTTATTTAACAAATACTTATTGAGCATCTATTATGACTAGACACTGAGCTTGGCACTAGGGATACAGTGGTGAATAAGACAATATGGTCTTGTAATCATGGAGTTTACACTCTGGAGGAGGAGGCAAACAAAAAAGGGCTTGTTCTCTTATCCTAACAGTCCCCTCCCCAACACTTCCACAGCCCTCTGCTGCCCCTTCAATCAACTCCTTCATTCACCAAATATTTATTTGGTACCTGACATGTCTTAGGCTGGTGATGGGCACTGAGGATAGATAGGCATAAATAAGACGTAGTCTCTGCCCTTGAAGAGCTCACAAGCCCTGTCTAGGCCTGCCAACATCCAGGCATCAGAAAGTTTACTTTTCTGTCCTCATTAAAATGAGTAATCCAATGGCTTCCCACCTTCATAACTCAGTGGATCTGTTAACCACATTCCTGAGAACATGCTAGTGACTTAATTGTGCGACATAGCCCTCTTAGCATGTGGCAGTTATCAAGAGAACATGGCACGCAGAAGGGCGTGCTACTATAAGCCCAGAGGAAGCCTGGCAGAGAAACCTTACTTTGGTGAATTCTCCGCAGTCTGAGATCTAGTCCTCAGCCTTGTAGACTTTTGACTGGCCAAGAGCACCCTAAGTGTAGATTCATCCTTCTGGGATGGGCATACATGAACCAAGTCTGCAGAGAGTAATAATGAAACCAGAAGGGCATCCTCTTAATTTCCGCCAAGAACTCTAAATGTCTGGGGTACTGACCACTTGACTTTAAGTGTATCCTGACTCAGATCATTCTTTCTCTAAAGGCTTGCTAAATAGGAAGGCAAATAAGAGTTTGCTTGGTAAACCTGGAATCAGCAAAGGGTGGTGAATACTTAATGATGTGGCATCTGCTTTGTGCCCTTCCACATCAGAGAAATACTTGCTCTAGGGCTCCCTCAGGCAGTGCCCATATCCACCTCAGTGGCTCCCATTATCTGTAGGGGATCACATACATACCAAAGCTCAAGGCTTGGCACTTGATCAGTCTCACTTCTGATTAACCATTTTTTGGATGTGTTAATAACGGGATGGCAAATATATGCTAACTTTGCCATTACCCCCTCCCATCTCATCCCCCAGCCCCGTATGCATGACAGACATTACTAATTGATCGTGGCTGTCTTTCCCACTGGGCTCAAATGAAGTCTCAAAAATCCTTCTCTATACAGAACTCCTGGGAACCACAGTCAACTGACTGGAATTGGCATGCAGGATGTAAATGATTTCTCTTCCTGGGTCATAAGTCAAGTCTGGTTAGAGTCCATCCTCTCTTACTGTGATTTGCATACCTATGTTCTGTTTCCATTCTCAGGAGGCAATTCCAAATTCTTGGTGGGGAGTGTGGCCCCATAACTGCCCTTCATGTTTCACTTACAAGACATATTTACATTTTTACTAGGATCTTCAATGTCATCATTCCTTCCTTCTGTGAATATCTGTTGAGAGCTATTTAGTGCCAGGCCGTAGGTCTCTCTGATGAGAACCCTACTCTCACGTGGCTTAGAGTTGAGTGGATTAAACCCAGGAATGGTTCTAAAGGCAGAACCTTGAAGCAGAGCCACTGCAGAGTCAATGCTGGATTCCTATCATCCCCCAGAGGCAGGCACCTTTTCCCCGTGCAGGGTCTGGCTTGTCCTTTGGGATACTGCCACCAAACCCCATGACAGCTCAATTCCTTTTAGATTATAAATTTTATTTGCTCTTTTGATTTGTGTCCCCGTGCACTCACACTTATTTATGAATTCATGCAATGGAGCATGAGCTTGGTTCCTGGAATACAAGGCTTTTAATATAGGGACAATCATGTGTCTGCTTGCCTCTCAATGGCAACTGTGGAAGCAAAGGTGTTTTAATATTCTCCCAACACCCCAAGACTTGTCTGTTGCACTGTAATAAAAAGGGAGGAAATGATTCCATTACAGCAGTAACAAAATGGTAGGACAAACAAAAAGGTGTACATGGGGAAGAAATAAATAACCCCAGGAGGAGGAAGAGAGCCTGCTGGAAGGGAAGGACTGGCTGAGGGAGTTAAAAAAAGCAGGGCGAGCAAGCTACTGCAGAGCCTGCCTCCTCCCTGCGGATGAGACACATATGTTAAGGCTAATGGGTCAGGAAGTTCCTGCACAGGCAGCTTCTCCTGCCGTTTGCTTGGAGCTCCCACTGCGTGCCTCCTGCTTCCAGCGCCAGCTCTAATTCTGGCAGAGGCTGTTCCTGTGTCCTGTGGTGCAGTCCTGGAGACAGGCGACGTGGGGTCTGACACTTGCAGCCGGGGGGCTGTCTACCAGTTTCCCTCCCTCACTTCCTCCTAGAAAAGTTTCTCCTTGGAAATGATGAGTGTTTACAAATGACCTACTTTAACGTCAGAGAAGAAAGTAAAAGAGGAGAAAGGAGGAAAAGGAAAAGCATAAAGAGGCATTATAGCATAATGTGAAGGGCTCGGGTCAGGCGGTCAGCCCTGGGTCCAGATCCGACCTTACCATTTACTAACTGAGTTGTTGGACAAGCTATTTAACCTCTGCAAGCCTCAGTTTCTTTCTCTATCAAATGGAAATAATTGTCTTACTGATCACATGGGGTTGTTGTAAAGGAGGCGACGTATATAAAATCCTTGGCACAGAGCCCAGGATGCAGTAAGGACTTAAAAATGGTAGCTATGACAATCATGATGCTCACACTGATGCTTTTGCTTTTGACAATGGTGATGCCGGGACCATCTCTCTGGGTGTCAGTTTTGTTATCTACGAGTGACTTGGACCGGGTAGACTATGACTTCCCTTCTGAGAATCTATGCTTTCATGATTAAGAGAAAAGAGAAACAGTAGGCTTAACCATAACAGATAAGCACAACTGACATTTGTAGAGTTCATCAAGTTTGCAAGTCACTTTTATACAAGTTTTCATTGGAATCTCATAGTCATTCTGTGAGTAGAGGTAATTATCCCAATTTACAGATGAGGAAATTGAGGTTCAGAAAAGTGAAGTGATCTACTCAAAATCATAAGGTAAACAAATGGCAGAATCGAGACTCATCTTCCCCACAAAACACTGGACTGCATTTATGATCCTTGGATGGCTTTCACATTTGCACCCCTCTACCTCTACTCATCCCCTTTCCTCTGCCTGGAATGTTCTCCCCATGAGACTGTCTCCTTCCAGATTCTGTCAGTTCCTTTTGCGTCCTTGGAGAGCATGTCCTCTGAAACTGCTGTGCTTGTAGCCTTTATCTCCATATGACTGTCTCCTCCCTGCCCTGGAAAGTGTTTTAAGACAGAAGCTGGTTTTTATTTGTCCTTGTATTCCCAGGTCCTGTCACATCATCTGACACATAGTAGGTTCTCAATAAATTTTCAACCAATGAATGAGTATAAGTGATGCACATTGCTCATCAGCCTGGTGGGGGAAAGAGATGTATTTGATGCAGTATAAAAATATTGGAGGCGGGCCGGCCCATGGCCGAGTGGTTAAGTTCGCACACTCTGCTGCGGTGGCCCAGGGTTTCGCCAGTTCAGATCCTGGGTGCAGACATGGCACTGCTCATCAAGCCATGCTGAGGTGGCATCCCACATGCCACAACTAGAAGGACCCACAACTAAAAATATACAACTGTGTACCGGGGGGCTTCGGGGAAAAAAAGGAAAAATAAAATCTTAAAAAAATATTAGAAGATCAATCTGTTTTACAATGGCTCACATGGATGGATCATCATTTATTTTTATAAGACCTCGGTCTTTATTGAAACACATTAAAAATTATAATGTATCTTCTTGGAAATTTTTTTTTTAAAGATTTTATTTTTTCCTTTTTCTCCCCAAAGCCCCCCGTCCATAGTTGTATATTCTTCGTTGTGGGTCCTTCTAGTTGTGGCATGTGGGACGCTGCCTCAGCGTGGTCTGATGAGCAGTGCCATGTCCCAGGATTCAAACCAACGAAACACTTTGCCTGCAGTGGAGCACGCAAACTTAACCACTCGGCCATGGGGCCAGCCCCAGTCTTCTTGGAAATTTTGATTGGTGAGCATTTTCAAGGTAGCATTCGGAACCAAAATTACTTTTGAAGGGCTAAATTTGATGAATATCATTGAATTCCAGGTACACCACAGAGACCAACACAAAGTAATGTGTTGTGAGCGATGCATTCAATAGAGACCTTACCTCTTTAAGGCCTGCTTTTATTTCTTTCTCATCCTGAACTCATGGGTCATTTATTTTATCCCCCAAAGGTTCAGTCTGATAGTTGCTTTAGACTACTTTGATAGGATTTTAAATGTCATGGCTCTGTGTAGGAGGAGGCAATTCAAGGTTAATGAGAACCTAGACCACATTGAATGTAAATCTGGTCCTTTGGATTGACAGCCATGGGTGACAGAGACGGAAGATTCCTGCACACAAACAATGGATGTGGTTTGACCTTTGCTTGCGGAAGGAAATGAGCTGACTCGTTCTGAGCCAGACGGAGCCCTGCTGGGATTAAAGTTTCAGGAAGATCAATTTGAGAGGTGGAATAGGCCTCAAGGGGATCTCTCATATATATATGTGAATATAGAGCCAGCCTTGGTAGTCTAGTGGTTAAGATTCCGTGTGCTTATTGCCGCGGCCAGGGATCATTTCCTGGTCAGGGAAACACACTGCCCATCTGTAGGCTGGCATACTGTGGCAGCTGTGTGTTGCTGTGATGCTGAAAGCTATGCCACCAGTATTTCACATACTAGCAGTGTCTTCACCCACGGTGGAGAAGTTTCAGTGAAGCTTCCAGACTAGACAGAATAGGAAGAAGAATCTGGCCACCCACTTCCAAAAACCATGAAAACTCTATGAATAGCAGGGGAACATTGTCTGATATAGCACTAGAAGGTGAGAGGATGGCGCAAAACAACCCAAACCCTTTGCTGTACACAGGGTCGCTAGGAGTCAGAATCAACTTGATGGCACTACCAAAAAATATATATGTGTGTGTATGTATATTGTGTGTATGTCTGTGTGTGTACCCATCCCCATCCCCTTCTATGCAGTGGATTTGCAGAGATATACCTGCTATGAACTGAATGTTTCCCCAAATGTGTTGAGACGTTAACTCCCAATGTAATGATATTTGGAGGTTGGAAGCGGGGCCTTTGGGAAGTAATTAGGTTTAGAAGAGGTCATGAGGGTGGAGCCCTCATGATGGAATTAGTTCCCTTATAAGAAGAGGAAGAGACCAGAGCTCTCTCTCTCTCTCTCTCTCTCTCTCTCTCTCTCTCTCTCTCTCTGCCATATGAGGATACAGTAAGAAGGCAGCCATCTGCAAACCAGGAAGAGGCCCTCACCAGACACTGAATCAGCAGGCAACTTGATCTTGGACTTCCCAGCCTCCAAAACTGTGAGAAACAAATGTCTGTTGTTTAAGCCACCCAGTCTGTGGTGTTTTGTTATAGCAGCCCCAGCCAACTAAGACGATATTCAAGGGGTTTGTGAAGACCATGAAAGTGTGTGCAAAATGTAATGTGCATGTGTGTGACTTTCACCATGTTTTCAAGAAAGCTCCCTGAATGGTGGGTGGTTTATTCTCCATTTCTCATTTTCTGTTGGGGAGAAGGAAGGAATTTTCGTTCCACTCTCCAGCAGGGTAGAGGATGGGAAGACCATTCCCACCTTCCTTCTCTCAGCAGCCTGGCTCGCTCCACCCTTGGTGTGACTTCTCTGGTTGGGGAGTCTGAGTGTGCTCCTCTAAGAGCTTCCTGGGCCTCTCTCTTGCTGGAATCTACCTTGTCACTGAGGCAGGGCCAGCATCATGGGCATGCAACCTATGAAGTTGCATGAGACTCTGCTCAGAAGGGCTGTGTGCTTGGTCTAGCATTCTGCTGTTGCCATTTTGAAATTATCAACAATTTTTGAACAAGAGGCCCTGCGTTTTCATTCTGCATTGGTCCTTGCAAATTATGTAGCTGGTCCTGGAGAGAAGACACATTATTATCTGCTCCCCATTAAGGGGAAGATTCTGCCCTTTAAGGGAGGCCTGCAGTTTTGGTTGGTAAGTTTCAACCTAGGGGGGTTATTTTAGGAAGCCCATTTGGCCACAGAACCAAGGATTACTCTCCAACCAGCTTCACTGGCATGTTAGGTATTCAAGAGGCAATGTTGCCTAGTGGTTACAAGTGTGGGCCCTGGTACCACTGCTGGGTACAAATCCAGGTTCTGCCTCTTACTAGTGATGTGACTGTGGGCAAATGACTCAACTTTATGTCCCTAAGTTTCCTATCCTTTAATACTATAAAATGACTTAACACGTCTAAGTACTCATGGTTCCTAGAACATTCTAAGTGTTATTAATAATTGCAATTATACTTTGATCTTCATGACTCCTGTATCTTATTTCTCACTTGATTTGGAATTCATAAGGGGAAGACAGCACATTATTTATTGGGTTCCTTAAAGTGCACGTCTCAAAAAAGGTTAAGGACCACTAACACATCTTAGAAGAAGGATCTTCCCCTGCCCTCAAGGAATTTGTAAATTCATAGCCAGAAAACTGATGCTACAAGGTACTATGGGACAAGAGCTTTATAAGGGTTAAAAACAAAGCCCTCTAGGATCAGCTGGTGATGGATGAACCCCTCTCACTTTTAAAAGAAGGCTCTTTTATCATCTTCTTTGTAATATCTTCCAAGGCACCACAGACAGGTACTTTTTCCTTCTCTAGATGATACCCACAAGCATATATCTGAGAGGACGATGTATAAGAGATTTAGTTTTCAACTCAGTACATCAGGTCCAGTGCAGTATTTAGGTGGAGCTGTGAGCATCTCTGACTGGCTCAATAATTCTCTAGAATCATCTTGATTGTTGTCTGAACTCCAAAAGGGCATGATTATTTATTCTTTCACACCATTCCTGACCTCAAGAAGCTTGTGGGCTAGTGAGGCAATCACAGTGTAGATGGTCAGTGATCATGCAGGGTGTGCAAGCGGGCAGAGGGAGTGTCTTATTTTCAGTTTAGGCTGCTACGAGAAGTTGCCACAGACTGGGTGGCTTAAACAGAAATTTGTTTCTCGCAGTTCTGGAGGCTGGAAGTGTGAGATCAGGGTGCCAGCGCAGTCAGGTTCTGGTGAGGACTCTCTTGCAGGTTTACAGGTAGCCGTCTTCTTGCTGTGTCCTCACTGCTTGCTATGTCCTAGCTAGCTCTCTGGCTTCTTAGAGCACTAATCCCATTATGAAGGCTCCATCCTCATGACCTAATTACTTCCCTAAGGCCCCACCTCCTAACATCATCACATTAAGATTAGAGTTTCAATACATGAATTCTGGGGGGACACAAATATTCAGTCCGTTGCAGGAGAGGAGGGGTAGTTTGGCCTCCCTAAGGGGCCAGCTGGAAGAGCTTCACAGAGGATGTCTCGAAATCTCTAGAAGTAACAGTAGAGTTTTCATGCTAGACAGAGATGTGTGTGTGATGACTCTTTTAAGAAAAGTAAGACGAATGTAAAAATACTAATAGGCAGAGATAGCCTGCTCTCGTGGTGGCAATTGCTTCAATTTTGGACTCACTGGTGCTGTAAGTGAAAATCTTATTTAAATACTCTTCCCAACAAAGACTCCCCTGCTCCTCCTTTCTCCCTAGAATGCCTTTATGCTGCTAAGTCACTCTCATTTGTGGTTCATATCTGGTTTAACATAATTTCTCTCTGGGAGTTTATCACTGGTAAGTAGTTTTCTAGATGACCATGATGGGGTAAAGTTTTGAAAAGCTTCAAGTGGCTTTTGCAGGGCTCTTTCTGAGCGTGGATGCCACGGGGAGAAGTGGGAAGAAAGGATGACCCTGCAGAGGCCAAGTGGGCCTGTGAGACGCAGAGAGGCCTGGCCTGCGTGGGGAGCACCTTCCGAACCAGAGCCCTCTAGCGTGGGGCTGCTTATGGCTTCTAAAGCAAATGATTGCTTCCATGGGCAGACTGTCAAAAGGCAAAGGTGAAAGGCCTCAAAATAGATCCCAGGTTAGAGCTCAGAACAGCATCTCTGTTGAAACCCTGAGTCTATGAGCGAAATTTGTCGGGGGGCCCATTGTACCCCACCTTCAGGAAGTTCGCTAGGTGTGAAGGTGGTACGATCTAGTGGCGGAGGCCTGAGTCCGAGTCCTTGTGCTGCTGCAGACTTTGTGTGTGACTCTGGGTAAGTCCTCTAACTTCTCGAGTCTCAGTTCCCGCATCTGTGAAATGGCACCCCTGTCTCCTATTAATGCCAAATGAGACGTTTGTAAACTGTAAAGTACTTTACGCATTTCATTCCACATCATTATATCTTAAGTCCACATCTTATAGCGTGTTTTGAAGCTACCTAGAAACAGAAAGAAGCTAGATCAAAGTAAACAAAAACAAAGCCAAGAAAAAAGTAGGGGGTCTTTTTGAAGCTGCTATAAGAAAAATACTGTAGACTGGTTGGCTTAAACAACTGAAATTTATTTCTCACAGTTCTGGAGGTTGGGAAGGGGAAGATCAAGGTGCCTGCAGATTTGGATCCTGGTGAGGCTCTTTTCCTGGTTTGCAGGTGGTACCTTTTTTCTGTGTCCTCACGTGGTGGGAGAGAGAGTGAGAGAGAGAGAGCTCGCATGCTCTAATTTCTCTTCCTGTAAGGGCACTAATCCCATTCATGAGGGCTCCACCCTCATGAACTAATTACCTCTCAAAGACCCCACCTCCAAATATCACCTCGTTAGAAAATAGTGTTTCAACCTAGGAATTCTGGGTGGACACAAACATTTCAGTCCATAGCATGAGGACTTGGAGAGCTTAGCTTGTAACTGTCATCACTTTTAGGGCCCCAAAACCCCAGAGTAATGGCAGAAGCTTTGTTCAGGAGGCCACAGGCCTGTCAAAACAGACAGAAGAAAGGGTTCCTTTTGAAATTTGCGTCAATGCTACAGTAAGGATGCCTGACCTCCCTCCTTTCCTCCTTCTCTCTCTCCCTTATCTGATGTGTGATAGGCCTGGTGCTAGGCACAGAAGCCTCCTCTGAAAGTTCACAGCCTGAAGGGGACAGAGACCTTTAAATCCCCCATTACTACACAATTTGGAAGTAGCTAGAATGGGAGTAGCGTGTTGAGGTGCAGTTGGACATCAAGGAAGGGGCTCCTGAGGCTGATGGTGGCAGTTAGGTAACTGTTATTTCAATTTTGACCATTTTATTAAGGGTTTGAGTTCATATTTTCTTTGTATATGAATATTTATTTCTATACTTATTTATTGAATATTTATTTGTAAAGTATCAGGAACAGAATTTATACTGTAGTCCTGGTAGACCACATCTGATCATCATTTGAGCAGAGGCACACACTAAAGCCTGTCTTTTTGAGATCTTTTCTGACAAAACTCTCCCCTTTTCCTTGATGCAAGTTGCAAAGAAGATGTTTCCCTTTGGTCTAAAATATACTATGCTTTCATGGGGTCAGGACCAGATCATCAAACTCTGGTCATTCTTCCACTATAATCCTGTCCACTTTATGTTCATTCAGTTCACTTCACTTCACTCCAACTCAATTTAATTCAATTCAATTTGGTTCAAAACATTTATGAGCATTTGTCAGGCACTGGGGGTCCAAGGACACCAAGGCACCATTTACTCTGGGCTTCCTTGTCTTGACAATTTCCCTGGTGGCCACTGGGTGGCAGTGTGTCCCATGAAATGTTCATTTTGCCGCGCTGGTTTCTGGCTCCTCCCCCAGGCCTAGGGCTCCGAGACTGTTGCTCTTCTCTTGGATTTGTTTAATGCACACTTCCAAATTGAACCGACAGCTCGTATTATAGCCGTGCGTGTGCAGTATGTGTGCTTAATTATACTGTGGCATTAAATTCAAAAGGGTGAGAATGTGGTTACACGTGTACGCTTCCAAAGCCTGCTGGAGCTCTCGGCTTTGGCCCAGGGCTCAGTCAGGGATGATGAAACTGCGGGGGAGGCTGCGGGACGCCTCAAACCCAAAGGCAGGTGGTGTCTACTAGGAGCAGAAGGGAACTGTGCAAATTTTGCTTCCTGGGCCACTGACAGCCATGGCCCTAAGCTCCCTTCCCTACCCACCTGCTTCCCCAAGTTCAGATGCCCAGCCTCTGTGTTCTTCCTCTGCTCCCAGCTGGGTTGCCTCATGAGACTTGGCCATCAGTGGGCCAGCACCCTGCCCCAGACTTGCTTCTCTTCATCTCCCAGCATCACTTACCCTTACCCACCCACAGAGCGCTGCAAACTCTTCTTTACTATGTGGGATATTGAGGACTTTAGAATGACGTTTATTAGATGGGGCTTTTAATGTCCAGGGACGTCTCTAATGGTACAATTTCAGGTACTGGAAAGGTCAATGGGAACAACTTAGAATCTCAACTTCTTATTTCTAGAATGGAACGGCCTCAAGGCTATCTTCATAGCATCCCTATCTAGTAGGTGTTCTATTGACGTTGAATACCTCCACTGATGGGGAACTCACTGCTTCACAAGTAGATTCTTTCCTTCATGATAGTTTTAATTATTTAAAAATTTCTCATTTTCTTTGAGCTGAAGTCTGGCCTCCTGTAGGTTTCAACCAGTGGTCCTCATTCTTTCTCTTAGGATCATATAGGTAAACTTGTGGATCTTGTTAAATCGCACATTTTGATCTGGTGGATCTGGGGTAGGTCCAGAGATTCTGCATCTCTAACAAGCTCCCAGGTGCTGCTGTTCCCTACACTGGGAATATCAAGGGGTAGAGGAAAAATTTTGGACTTTAAAATTTTCCCTGGGTTCAAAATCTTGCATCACTCTCTAGTTCTGAGAACTTGGAAAAATTACTCAAGTTCCAACCTGCAAAATGGGGATAATAAAGCCCAAATAGAAAATGCCTAATTCATTTATTATGAGAGTCAAATGAAATTATGAGTCTGTATTGGCTGGGAGTGCTTTCAGCTGCAAGTAAAAGAAACTTGACTAATATTAGTTTGACTAATATTATTGGAGTTAATTTTTCTTGTATAACAAGAAGTCTGGTGGTAAGTAGCTGCTGGCATTTGTTCACCTGCTCAATGATGCAATCAAGGATCCATACTCTTTGTATTTTCTTTCCTGATATTCTTAGCATATTGATTTTTTATTCTCATGCTTATTAACACATGGTCACAAGATGGCTGCTATAGTTCCAACCATTATATCTGCATTCAAGGAAAGACTAAAAGGGGAAGTGTCAGTAATGGCCAAGTCTGACTCTTTTATCAGGAAAGGAAAATACTTCCTAGAAGTCCCTAGGAGAGTTTTCCTCATGTCTCATTGGCCAGAGCTGGGTCACATGACTCAGTTTTAATGGACCCTGGCACAACAAATTACTGGCAAAAGGGAATGTGGTTGTTATGGTTCATTACCTTGGGTTGGGCACATTGCTACTCTGAACAGAATTGCAGTTTTGTTGGTAAGTGTCTTAGTCAAGTATGGGCTGCCATAACAAAGTACCACAGACGGGGCGGCTTAAACAACAGACATTTATTTCTCCCAGTTCTGGAGGCTGGGAAGTCGAAGATCAAGGTACCAGCAGATCCAGTGTTTGATGAGGGCCCGCTTCCTGGTTCATAGGGCTGTCTTCTTGCTGTGTCCTCACATGACAGAAGAGAGAGCAAGACAGCTGTCTGGGGTCCTTTTTATAAGGGCACTAATCCTATTCATGAGGGCCACACCCTCATGACCCAATTACCTCCCAAAGGCCTCACCTTCTAAGACCATTATATTGGGGGCCAGGATTTCAACATATGAATTTTGGGGGACACAATCATTTAGTCCATGCAGAAAGGATGAAATGAGGGATAAACATTAGATAGGTAACTGTGGGGTTTTAAAAGAACATCCATAAATTCAACACGCCTCCCTTTAAGAAGTGGGATTTTGAGGCCAGTCCAGTGCTCAGCAGTTAAGTTCACTCATTCTGCTTTGGTGGCCCAGGATGCGCCGGTTCAGATCCCAGGTGTGGACCTATCCACCGCTTGTCAAGCCATGCTGGTAGGCGTCCCACATATAAAGTAGAAGAAGATGGGCATGGATATTAGCTCAGGGTGAGTCTTCCTCAGCAAAAAAGAGGAGGATTGCTAGCAGATGTTGGCTCAGGGCTAATCTTTCTCAAATAAAAAAAAAAAAAGAAGAAGTGGGATTTATGTCCCTTCCCCCCAAACCACATTTGTAACCAATACAGTATGGCAGAAGTGATGCTGTGTGACTCCTAAGGCTGGGTCATAAAAGGCCATGCATCTTCTACCTTGTTTGCCGGAACACCTGCTCTTGGAGCCCTGAGATGGATGCCCTGTAGGAAGTTGGACTCCCCTGAGGTAAGAGAGAGGCCATATGTAAGTACTTCAGTGGCAGTCCTGGGCTTCCAGTTATCCAAGTCCAGCTCCTCACGGGTGAATGAGCGAGCCTTCAGGTGACTCCAGCCTCCAACTTTTGGGTCTTCCCAACTGAGGCTCCAGCATCGTGCAGCAGAGACAAGACATCCTGGCTGAGCTGGCTGAATTCCCAACCCATAGAACCTGTGAGCATAATTCAATGGTTGTTGTTTTAAACTACTAAATTTGGGGTATAAGTTTTTACTTAGCTGTGGTAACTGAAATAGAAACTGATAGAGTTTGCTACAGAATGTTTCCCACAGTGCCCGGCAGAGAGTAGCTGCTCAAACTATGCTATTAGAACTTCTCTTTACTCTCTCCAAAACTATTTACTTCTTTGGCACCAAGGATTCAACTAAGCAAGCTGTGATAAGTATCGTAATTTCTTTCCGATGTTTCTCACTTGAGTTGATTCCATTTTCCTTTACCAGCCTGCTTGCTTTCCTCTGAGTGTGTCTGTGGTGACATATGCCTTTTTTGAGGTCTGGCTTCCAAAATGAATGATAATCACTGTTGAGATTTATCGAATGATTACTATATGCCAAGCTCTTTGATAAGCATGTTACCTTATGAGGTAGGTACTCATATTATACCCATTTTAAAGTTGATGAAACTGAGGCACAGAGGGGATAAATACTTGCCCAAGGTCGCAGAGCTAGTAGAGGCCAAACCATTTAGTCTAGCTGTTCTTAATAATAGAAAGCAATACATTGGTGGCGTTAGGACTATTGCAGTAGGAACATGGACCAGGCAATGCTTTTGAGATTCTGTGGGATTGGGGAGGGAGATACATTATGTATATGAACAGCTCAGTAAAAATCATGCTGGGAGAAGAGGAAGCCATTTGGAAGATTTGTCAGGTCCCCAAGTTCCTGTATCTTGAGAAATCTTGGCATTCTCTGGCCCCTGGTATTCGTCCCTCTCTAGAGTGACTCAGCATCACTTCCAGAAATACTATTTCTGCTGTTCGCACTCACTCCTGACTCTTGTCCTGCCTAGTTGAATACCAACAAATATTTATTGGTATCCACCTTGACTCCCTTTGGGGTCTTTGTTTCTAACTTGCCTTCTTGATCAGACCTTCTCTTCCTTTCCCATTTATCTCCCCCTCAGGACCTCCTCTGTGCTAGGACTCAGTACCACTCCTGTCATTTGTCCGCGGACTATGTGTACTGGCCACACATAATCCCCTTCCCTTTGCCTCCTTCCACTCTCTATCCATTTCCCAGCCCATTCATTGCTGACTGCTGCCATTCAAATGCCCAATGATGGACTGCCACTCTCTTCTTGAATACCCAAAACAATCCCAGACTCCAGCCCCACCAGTCTTCATTCTTTGGATGAAACAGACTAAATTTATTTTACTAAACACTTCAGGGGTCCTAGTTATCACTACTCTCTTTTCCAAGTGCTCATAATATATACCTTCCCTTTATAATCATATTAGATAATTTTTGACTGGGATTGACATCAAAATCACTGAATCCGCCTTCTTTTCAAGAACTAGAGTAACACATACTTGTCTCCAGTCTTCTGTCAGTAACAGTAACAAGTTTCCTGCCCCTCAGCCACTCCCTACTTACTTGCCAGAGCCAATCACTTCAACTTTGAAAGTTTCTTCTGGTATTCACTGCTTTTGTTTCTAAATAATAAGCTTAATATTTTTTCTTAATTTTAAAATTGTGAACATTTTCTATTTATTTTCTGTTAGAATTCTCACACCTTTTATTTTCTCTTCCACTAATATTTTTATGTGACAATTTTTAGTTCATTCAATAATCAGTTTTGACATTACTTTGACCATGAGGAGATGGCTAAACCAATTAGGGTACTGTGATCACATCATGAAAACGTCAAGCAAATGGCTATGGAAAAAAATCACGAACACCTAGATAGCTATGATCTCACTTAGTCATAACCTGGCATTTTGCCACATTTGTTTCAGGCATAAAACAAAGCTTTACAGATAGAATTGAAACCCTTTGGGTTTCTCTTCCTAATCTCATTCTTGTTCTTCTCTCCTAACTTCCTTGGAAAAGCCATGATCTTAAAGTTGGTGTTTGTCCTTCTATGAATTATTTTTTACTTACATTATATATGCATGTGCTTCTAAATGATATATAGTATCGCTATGTTTTTAAATTCGATATAAATGACATAATACTTTAGCCTTTTGTACCCACTTTTTTCTTTCAACATTTGTTTTTAAGATTTATCCATGTTGATACATGTAACTCTGGCTTTTAAAACTAATGTATGGCATTTCATTCTATGAACACCACAGTATATATGGTATTTTATTATATGACTGCATCACACTATATTAACCCATTTTCCTACTGACAAGCAAAATTGTATTTTTGTCCATTTCTTTTTGCCATTATAAACAATGCTGCAGTGCACATTCTCATAATTGTCTTCTTGGGCATATGTGGAAAAGTTTTCTAAATATATATATGTATTTTTTCCTAAATATATACATATATATATTTTTCTAAATTTATATATATATATATATAAGCATGGGCAATTTTACTAGGTATTGTCAAATTGTTCTCCAAAAGGTTGAAATAATTAAATACCCACTAGCACTGTATGAGGGTTTTCCTGGACTTGTCAGACTTTTATTATTATTTTTTCTAATATCATGGGCATAAAATGGCATCTAACTGTGATTTCAACTTACATTTCCCTTTTACTTGTGAGGCTGAACATCTTTCCCTAAGTTTATTGGCCATTCCTTCTAAAGGATGTCTCATTTTTTCTTTGCTCAGATTTCAATGTGCCTATTGTTTATTTATTTTTTTTAGGAAGATTAGCCCTGAGCTAACAACTGATGCCAATCCTCCTCTTTTTGCTGAGGTAGACTGGCCCTGAGCTAACATCCATACCCATCTTCCTCTACTTTATATGTGGGACACCTTCCACAGCATGGCTTGACAAGTGGTGCCATGTTTGCACCCGGGATCTGAACCAGTGAACCCTGGGCCACTGAAGCAGAATGTGGGAACTTAACTGCTACACCACTGGGCCGGCCCCTATCGTTTAATTTTTGTAATGTAAATGTTCTGACTTTTCTGCCAAAGCCTGTTCACGGCATTTTTCCATATCTCTGAGATGCTTTTGGCCTCAAGTAACAGGGCGCCCAGCAAATAGTAGCTTATATGACAAGGACATGTAATTATCTCATGTCCTAAGAATCATGGCAGTAGATGATTCCAGGGTGGGTTTAGAGGTAGGTTTCGACTCAGCTCTCCCTGTCTTTCTCCTCTGCCATCCTCAGCATGTTGACCATATCTCTTTGGTGGTCCCACGACCACTGCTGCAGCTCCAGCGAACACGTCCTATACCACACAGGCAGGAGCAGGAAGGAAGATGGCGGGAGTCAAAACTGGCCCTTTGCCTTTGGTTGCTCTCTTTTACCAGGGAACAGTTTCTTAGAATCCCCCTGAAGCCTCGTGTTTACATCTCAGAGGCCAGAACTGGTCACGTGTCTGTATTAGATGAATGGTTGGCAATTGTCATGGGACTCTATGATTGGTTTAGGCCAATTTCAATTCATCCTGAGAGCTGGGCAGATTGCAGCCCAAACAAAGTCTAGTGGCATGGACAAAGGGGGAGATAGCTCTTGTGTTGGCAGCCGAAAGTGCCTCCTTTTCCCCAAATCAACAGGTCATCTACCAGTTGCTATTTTTTTTCTCCTAGACGCCTCTCTCTTTAGTTCTCTGTCCAGCTGGTTCCTCCCACGTCCTGCTTTACAGCTTTCCTGCTTGGACTTCGCTTTACTACCTGTTCGTTTGGTCCCTTTCCTGAATGCCATGTTTCCTCTTTCTTGTTTTTTCTTTCTCCTTTTGCAGAAGCCCAATCCTTCCATAACTTCCTAAGAAATAACATGTAGAAGATATAAGCTCTGAACCTTGTTTGTGCGAAATTGTCAATATTCCATCCTTACATTTGATTTATCATTTGGTTGATATCAAATGCTAAGCTTCAAATAATCTTCTCTCAGAATTTTGGAGGCACTGCTCTATTCTTTTTTTTTATTTCCAGTGTCCAGAAGTCCAAAGCCATTCTGATTCCTGGTTCTTTGATGAAAACTCTCCTTCTCTTCTCGAAAGCTCTCCAGATCCCCTCTTTATCCCCGGCTTCTGAAATTTCACACAGCCGTCCTGTGGTTTTGGGCTCTCAGGAAGCTCTCTCAGGCACACTTCTATCCTGCCGTCCTGGAAAACGTTCTTGTTTTATGCCTCGGATAGTTCCCTTCCCTCAATTTTCTCTGTGCTGAATTCCTGGAACTCCTTTTGGTTGCAAGGCAGACTTTCTGGATTAATTCCCCAGCATTCTTGTCATTTTTTGGCCTAGTTTTCGTCTCTTTATCTTTTTGTTTTGCTTTCTGTGAGACTTTTTTTGGTGTGATTGTCCAAACTCCTTGTTAAGGTTTTTATTTGCTTTCGTATTTTTAATACGTAAGAACTCTTTCTTGTTCTTTAATAAATTCCCTTTCATAGCATCATATTTTATGTATAAAATATTGCTCTGAGGATGTATTGTTTTGATATATGCATTTCTTCTGTTAGTCAGATTTTCTGTTGTCTCTAGGTTCTTTTTCTTGTGTTTTGTTTTTAGTTTCCTTTAGTGTCTATCATGGTGGAATCTTTGCTCCTATGTATGATGGCTCCTTGTCTGTTTGTCCACATTAAAGGGGCAAGCACCAGAAGCTGGCTTGGAAACTGAGTGCGTAGGCTCAGCTTGTTAGCAGGGGGTACTTTTGGAGGATGATTGGAGCAGAAGATGACCTTTTGATGGGATAGCCCCCAAGTCAAAATATGTAGGCCTTTGTTCTAGGACCATTTCCAATTTGGTCTTGATAGGACCTAACGGTAGTCTCTGTAGCATCAGGTTTCTGCATTGTGGCCTTATTCATATTTCTCAAGATACCAAACTACCTTAGGCCTCAGTTTCCTTGTCTGCGATCAGATGGAATTGGGCTGGGTGACCTCAAAGGACTCTCTCCACTCTATGATTTTATAATATGATTCAGGACGGAGATTAGTTAAGGGACGGAGGCATATTAGAGGGAATCAACTATGCTAAAATATAAAAATCCTTTGAAGCTGTCAGGATATAGGCTCCTAAAAATTCTAATAAAATTTTTGACTCATTGGGGACATGACTCAATGGGAGATCATTAGAAATAAACTTGGGAGGGAGATTTCAAGGAGGGCTAATATTTAGTGGTGATGCCCTAATTAATTTTGCCTATACCTTGGGATTTTGAAGGCACTAGGTTTTGCAGTCTACCTTTTGGAGCTGAGTTCCACACGTAAGCTGGACATTGCTGATTGAACAGGGGCATCATAGATCCAGAGAGAAGGAAGGAGTATTAGATTCCAATTTATAATATCCCATCCAAGACCCTGGGTCTTAGGCTGACAGATCCCTGCACAAAGGTCAACATCTTGGAGGATTTCTAAAATTAGATTCTTGTTTACTCCTAAAATGAAGCTGTGTTTCTCCCCCTGGGGCTGTATGAGGTTAAGCGACTCTCCAAAGGTGGTAGGAAAAACACTACTTGGAGATTTCAGATTTCTGCACAGGAATTTACTAGGATCTGATGTGTATGCATTAAAATTAAAACCAAGTCTTTGTTTAAACTCTATTTGCTTACTTAGACTATAAATTCCTGCAAAATTGGTGCCTGTGTCCCTATTTTTTTATGGGTCACTCACACACTGGGTGCAGTTGGTGTTTATTACACGTCTGAGTAAATGAGTATATTGAGATGCAGACATGCCCTAGAAAACTGCTTCCTTTTCATCCACCTCCAACTTGTGTTGAAAATCTATAGGTCACCATCCAAGTTCAGCGTGTTCTAAGCAGGCTGAGGATGGGAACTGGGGCTTGTTTAAAAGATAAAGGTATATTCGGCTCCATCTGACAGAATTCCAATGTCACAAAATACCTTGAGGAATAACATCTCAGACGATACTCCTGACTTCAGCAGCGTGACTTGTCCGGCAGTCACCTCAATATCGTATTGCCTGAGTAGAAATATAGCTAACCTGTCATAACGGTATTTACGCAGAGCGCAGGCGAGAGTGATGACAGGGGAGACATTTAGGGGAGGTTTCCTGGATTTATGATATTGATTTTTGTTCTTTGTATGAGAAAGAAATTAACATCCCTCCTCCTGGAAATATGTTGCCTGTAATGAGCCTGGTTAACTTTAAGAAATACAGCTTACTAAGTTAGTGTTTGCCAAGAAGGGATGGCGTTGGATTCAGAGAAGGGGCCCGGCAATCTTACCCAGAGATGGGGCTCTATTAAATTGCAGACAAAGGAGGAGAAAACGCAGGCTGTCTTTGGTTTTGGCAAAGCTGATGAAAGACAAGCTTTAGTTGGGCAAACTTGTTTAAGAAAGAATTGGAGGGGAGAGAGGAATTGCATAGATGCACAGATGTTTTTGTTTTGATAAAGCCATTCATTCATTTATCCATTCAATACATATTTACCAAGGCCTAGACACCACCCTCATCACTAAGGATGGAAGGAATTATCCTTAGGGAGCTCAGAGACCGGAAGAGGAAACCACAAAAACCAACCTCATAGCAGTTGAGCACAGAGCCTTTAACTCTTTGGGGAATTCAGAATCTCCCCTGAGCATTACCAAATGAGAAACTTAGTTTTGGTAAAGCCTAATGTCTATGTATCGTCTTTAGTTCTCTGGCACCTTGTACAACACCTGGCCTGAACTTTGAAATCGGTCCTTCTAAAAATATGCCTTTCATCATTTCTCCCTTTCTTAGGGACCTGCAGTGACTTCCTACGTTGCCTGCTGAACTCAAGATTAAAAGCCTATGCTTGAGTTTTAAGGCTTCTCATAATTTAGCTTATCTTCCTTTCCAACCGCATAGGAATAGCCCCCCGGGGGGCACCTTTCACCTCTGAGATTGCTCTCAGTCCGCTGATACTCTCTGATAGAATGTTCAGCTTGTTAAAATGTTGGTAGATAGCTGCTGCCCTGAGGAGCACCCCTACCCCATAACCCGAGGTGCATCTTTGCCTGGGACCCGCCCATCCTTCCACAACCCAGGAACTAAAGAGTTAATGCCTAGTAACGCAGGGGACACCAGCCTCAGCACCATCTGCTCTGCATGGTCTGAGCCCAGGCTGGACAGCTGGTGAATATTTTGCATCCACCCTGAGCAGCCCCATGAGACCCACTCTGCACTCTTTCCATCCTCCATGCTTGCTCTTTCTCTTCTTTGCCTATTTGGATATTTGCCATTTTTAAAGACCCAACACAGCAAATGTGTCTCACAACTATTTATTGAGGCCCCACATTGGACACAATGGTGTAAAGACAGTCATTGTTAGGCCCTCCTGGAGCCTAGAGTCCAGAGTGAGGAGAGAGACATCCATCAAATAATAATCCAAATCAGCATAAATTGTGTGGTGTGGGCCATGCAGGGGGTGCAATAGCAGCGGGTAGAGTGGTGTAGTCTGTGGGAACCCACACTTGGGCCCCTGACTGGGCCTCTATACCCAGGTCTTGGGTCTGATCTGGGGTCTGGGCAGGGAAGGGGAGGTCAGGGATGCCTTCCCTGTAGTCCCGGCCTTTGGGCTGAGGTCTGAAGTACCTTAACTAGGCATAGTTAAGGACATTAACTAGGCATAGAGGAGGGGAGGGAGTGTTACCCAGTAAAAGTGGCATGTACCAAGGCCCTGGGGTAGGAGGAACATGGTGTGTTTCAGGAACTGATAATAGCCAGTGTGGTAGCCCATAAGTCCCATTTCTTCCACAGACTCTTCTAGGACTCTTCAGAATTATATCCTTATATCCTCTTGATTCATTAATAAAGAGATTGATGGCTTCAGTAAGCATTCATTCAGGACCTGGTATGCACTGTGAAAGACACTGGGAATACAAAGTGTGCCGCAGGCTCTGACAGCACTGATTTACCTTTTCCTTTCCCTTTTGTAGCACTCAGCTCACTTTTAACTGCTGGTTATTGCTTGGTCTCCCTTCCCTGGACCTCATCAGAGGCTTTAACTTCCATTCCGAAGGGACTGTCTGTCCTCTGTTAGAGTATCCTCAGACCCTGAACAGAACCTGGCATACAGTAGGTGCTCAATATGTATTTGTTGAATGAATACTTGTGTTGAACTAAAGCCTGCTGCCACACGGTTGTGAGCTTAAGGAGCTTACGTCTGGTAACTGCTTTGCATATTGCTGTGCATTACTCTTTAACTGCTTCGTGTGCAGAGGGCGCTCTCCCTGGAATGTCAGCTCTTGGTTAGGAGTCATCTGTGCAGCCTTAGTCTAAGAGCTCAGGAGAATGAAAGGATAGGCTTTCAGCAGAATCCAGCAGCTGATGGATAGAAGTTTGCAAAATAGAATCCATCACCAGAAGACGAAGTCTTTTGAAACTTCCAGGAGAAATTACTTCAAGTGCTAATAATAATAATAGTAAAATTTAACTCAATTCTCTCAGTGCTCTGGTGCTTTTCCTGTGAATTCCTGACTTTATAGTAGAGTTCTGTATTTATTGGGATGAAAGAAGGTAGTTAGCCTGCCAAGTAAGCATCATAGGCATTTTATTTTTTTGACATTTGGGAAGCAGAGCAGAGAGACCCAATCTTTGGCCACTTCCTGTCTCAGCTTCCTGGGTTGCTGCCTGAACTCTCGCATACAGGGGTGACACAAAGAGCTGGTGGTGTTATTATTACCTCTCTCTGTGGCTTATTGCCCCCATTAAAGAAAAATGGGTCTGAGATGGGATCCTTCAGCCCCCGATCTGAGGAGGCTGGCCTCGGCCCCAGGGGAGGGCCAGGGGTCACTTTATACCATGGTGAGCCCAAGGCACGAAGTTCTTAGGGGGAAAACTCGTTAGCCATGGAATGGAATTCTATTTGGGGCTTTGCAGGTCTGTAATAACCCCTCCAGTGACCTCAGCCAGACGCACAAGTCCGTGGTTGTGTGCTGGCCGATTTGGCCTTCTCTTCTGTGTTTTAGGTGATGGCTTCGAGGAAGAGGAGAGGGCGCGGTTCCTGGGAAGAAATGAGCCCAAAGGAGACTCTGCCAATTACTGCACCTGTCAGTGTTCAACAACAGATAAAATTAATTCAGAAACCCAAACAGTCTGCAGAAAACCGAACACAATTATCTAAGAAATTAAGTTATACCGTTGCCATGACCTTTAATCAATCATCCAACCGTTAATGTTAATTTTGTGATCTAAAAATCATAGTTCTATTTGCATTTTAATGGCTGCTAAATGAGTGTCATCAGGAAGAAATAATGGCAGGGTGGCCTTTTGCTACAAATTCTTCCTTCCTAATGGTGATGCAGAAAGCGAGGAAACGGTGTTTGGAAAAGGTTTTGTTTCGCCTTCTAGCAGATGTATGGAGCTGCCCTTCTCAAATGAAAAAACAAGCAATTCCCCACAAATACCACCACCTGTTGTTATAAATAAATCCAAGCTGTAAAATGGAACGCAAGCTTAATGGCAAAATCATTATGGGCATCCTATCCGCCTCCCGCCAACCCTTCATTATAGCCTCTTAACAACTTGTTTCTCAGTCATGTACCTTTTTAAGCTTTCGACCGGCCATCAGGCCCCATCCCTAACCAAGAGAGATGGCCTGTGGATTTGTGGCTAAAAATAAAAAGTTACCAGCCTCGAGGAGAATGATCACACATCCATTTACACGGTTTAAGCGGCTAGAAACTGGCTACATGCCACTCCATATTTAGGGTTCCCTTTAAATCTTAATCCAGACATCCAGTGGCGTATTTCACAGCTAATGAACCTAACCTTCAAGTAGGAGCATAAAATCCTAATTAAATCAGGGCATCGTGAGGTTATTGGCAGGCTGTTTATAATTCGGCAGAATCTTGCTTCTATAAGTAGTTACAGGAAAATTATAAAGCATTAGAACTGGGATGTTGTATCCTTTAATTATCCTCTTAGCTATCTCCAAACTCCTTCAGTCCACTGGGGACCATCTCAGTCCATCTATAAATATTGATTGTTTAGCAGGCCCAGGATATTATACTTACTGAAATATTGTGTTCCTCACCTGAAATGCAGCTTCTTTCCTTCACCCTCCTGGGAGAATGTCTATATGAATTATTTCTTCTGATAAAAGAGGTCTTGAACTTTTAAATTTGGAAAAAAGGCTTTAAAAATAAAGAGCTTCAGAGATTTTCTGAGCACAGGAAATTCAAATAGAGAAGGGAGAAGAAAATATGAGAGATGAATGCTAACTTATTTTTTTCTTCCAAAGAAAGGTGGGGGGGAATGTTCCTGCAAAGATTGTGCAACTCCACTGCATAAAAGATTTATTAGCAATGACAGAGGGAGATTGCTGAGTGAAACCCTGATAAATGCCTCGCTTTTTTTCACTGCTTTAAAATTATGGGTTCTGTCCATAAAGTACTGATTAATTCATATTCACTCAAAGACATACCCCCTTTTTCTCCCCCAAGCAAAGATTGTAAGCATTTTACTTCAACAAATAAAGAACTCAGGGTGGGGTGCACGCTAATTCATTTAGCTCTGGAACTTGCACTACAATTTTTGCAGCTAATCACGGCAAAGCAGGAAAGAATCTTTCCTTTTACTCTGACAAGACCTGCCTACCTTTTAGCATTTTTTTCCCCTAAGGTATTATTAATCTCTAAACGTCACAAAACTGAAGACTTATCTAAGACCCTTTAAAACGGAGTGGCATCATACGTAGCAATTCCGAAGAGAGAAGTTTCTTTACTTTTCCGAAAGGCTGACTGTAGCAATTGGAGTCTTGTTTAAAGAATCCAGGTAAAGTAACTGGTGTCTGTTCTAAATTTCCAGAGGAAATTGGTTGGATTTTAAACACAGTATTTATTTCAGAACACTGGGTCGTTCAGGCCTAGAAAATGGCAAAGCCCCTGGAGGGAAGAGAATGGATGTCGGGCAGCAGATGAAGAGCCAGCAGGGGCTGTTAGCCCAGGAGTCTACCTGGGAGAAACACACGCTGTTGTAGTGAGATGACCAGGAAGTCCCTGCTTCACAAGGGGGCCTGACAAATCACTTTCATGCACTTCTCAGATACTCAGCAAGTATTTTTCAATTTTAATGAGCTTTTAAATTATAAGAGTGATATGCTCCCATTTAAAATATTAGAAAATGTAGAAAAGTATTACCAAAAGGATTATTTCACAAGCTAGCACTCTGCCAGACACTGTCCTGGCTCAGTAAGGAGTTTTCCTGAAAGAAGGTCCCTTAATTCTGGTTGGGACACACCCGGCTGTAACCTTTCTGAGGGCAGGTGTCAGGGCCATCTTGTTCTCACGGCCCAGTGTTTGACACATGGGAGATGCTCACTATGTATTTGTTGAGGAAATGAAGTTGTAAACAAAGAGTAAACAACAGTGTGTGTCCAAATTTGGTTTTGGATCATTTTGATTGAGAGACCTAGAAGTATTGGTGTGAAGAGCTATTTAGGCTTTTGATTCAGTAAGTAACCACTCAGAGTAGTTTTGTTAAGGATCTAGTTTAGATAAGTAGAGAATGGCCAAACCACAGATTGCAGTGGAGAGAGGGAGAGCTACTTTCCATCAAAAATAAGACTAACTTGCTGAATTCTTCTATGTGCCAGCTATGGAACTAAGCCTAATTTACCTTTCAGTCCTTACAGCAGCTCTGGGAAAGATGCATTTTCTCCCTATTTTATATTTGGTTTGGAAAGTGTAAGTAATTGCTCAAGACCATAAAGCTAGTAAGTGGCAGACCTGGGATTCGATCTCTCCTTTGCACGACTCCAGCATTGTGTTCATAACCACCAAGCTTTACTGCCTGGAGTCTAGGTCAGTCAGAGATGGGGGCCAAATACAGGAGCACAACCAGGGCTGGCACATAGGAATGTTTGGAAGATCCACTACCAGGAGCTAAGTCCAGGGGAACAACATGCGGAATTCCTGAACCTTTTAATCCAGGGTCTACTGAGGATCCAAGATCTGGAAAGTATGTTGGACTGAGACTCACATAGCATTGAAGAGGCTTAGTTCTGATCAAGCTGAAAGTGAGCATTGAGAAAGCCAGGGAACAGGGGTCAGGGAGCTAGTGACCAGCATTGAGGGACAGGAAGCCCAACCTTTGAAGGCTGAGGCATTAGACTCTGTGTTCAGCTACTAGGAAGGTTGGGGCTTTGCAGCTGAAATCTCGAGGTGCAAGATGGGGACTCGGCCACTGGTAGAGACAGAATGAATCATGATTGACTCCATAAAGCACACTGTTGATGGAGAGGTCATCCTATTTGTCTTATTTGGGGACAAAATTAGTACCAGTGCGTAGAATAGAATTGAAAGGGAATCAAGTTGACTCACTTACCAGGGTTGGAAGGTGTGATTGAGTGAGGGGCAGATTATCTCATGTTTGTCTGACCTCAGGAAATAGTCACACCTTATATAGGAGGCTCTGGTTCATTTTTGCCAAAATTAATTGTTATGTTGCATATTTCAAGCTTTCTCCTTTAATAATAATGAGTGCTAATAGTTATCGTGCATCTAATATGTGCCAGGAACAGTGCATAGCACTTTACCTGCATCTCATTTATCCTCACAACAATTCTGGGTGGTAATCATTGTTATCAGCATCTTCATTTTACAAATAAATGAGATGAAAGCTTGGAAGGATTAAGTAAATTGTGTAAGGTCACATATCTAGGAAGTGTGGAGTAGGGCTGAATGTCTGGATATACCAAACAGGCGGACAGTTGTTAAAATACTGAAATTTTCCTATTCTAGTGAATGAGTAATCATTACAAGCCCCTTGGACTGTCTATACACGCAGGAGACTCCCCACCCCCAACTTCCCCATGATCAACCAAGGAAAGAGAGATTACTACAGTAGAAATTCTCCAGGGTCAGTGTCTGCTGTCATTGGGTGGTCCCTCTGCTGGACTAGGTGTACATATTTGGAATATCATCCCTGGTTGGAGGTAGTTTTCATGGCATGCAACCCACCTGGCAGGCTAGGGTTCAACAAGCCTAAGCATGCTATATGAGAATGTACGAATCTGAGGGTTCAGATGCATAAGATCTTCCTGGTGTTCCTTCCCCAACATTGCTCCAGAGAGGGGCTGACAGTCTTTCCTGTCATTAACCCAACTTTTTTTCTGCTTTTTGGGCTTTGCCCTTTGTAAATGTGCTAATCCTGTTAAAATCCACTTATATTTCCTGCCATTGCTTTCTGTGGGGAGGTGGTGAAATAATGGAAGACAGGTAATGAACTCGAAGAATGATGATGTATTTCAGTGCAGTTTAATGAAAAGAGCTGGGATCTGAAGGTAGCTGACTTGAGTTCGAGTCTTGGCTCCATTAATCATTATCTGTGTGATTGCGTATAGGCTACCAAACCTCTTTGAATCTCTTCATTTGTAAAGTGAGGGTAATTCTATCCACCTCTCCTAGATTCCTACCATCTGTTTAAATCTTTTCACCTGAGAAAGATGTAAATTAATATCACACTAGATATAGTCTACTGCACGATGCAGTTGTCCAGTCCTTGAGGAGATTGAGAAATTGGCAGAGCAGGTTATTAATAGTTTCCAAGATAGAATCCACACCAAATGTTGCAGTATTCTCTGCCTCCAAAAAGCAGACATAGGCTTTCTGTCTTATTTGTTGTGATGGGTTTGTTTATTAGACCTCTTGTTTTAGAACTGTCTAGAACTTTTCCAACTTAAGTGATGCTGAAATGACATTTCCAAAACTAGCCTACGACTTTTCTCTGCTCTCCCTAGCCTCACCTCACATCCCCATGAAAGCACACCCAGGCTTTGTTACATTTACCAAGATAGACTTAAGTAAATCCTACTGTAGATAAACAGCCCATAAAATTAACCATAGGTGAGACTGCCTCTAAATGCACTCTTTAAAGGGCATGCTCTTTAAGGGGAGAAACCAACCAGGGAATGGATTTGGAGATAATTTGTGTGTTGCAGGTGTGACCTGATAAGGCACTAAAAAGCTCAGCTTTGTGACTGTAGAATTGCAGTATGCTCATCATCAGCACCGCCTATGTTGTGGCGCAGGGCAGGCTGCCCCAAAATATCCCACAATGGCATATTGATTATTTTGAATTAAAATCACTTGAGAAGCAGCCAGTGTGAGAAGAACACTCTGACCCTCCTTTGTCTCTCCGTACAAGAAAAAATCTCCCATGTGAAAGGTGCTCTCTGTGTATCCTTATCACCAGAGCTAGGGAATTCAGGGCTGAGACGCCTGTATAAAGAAACTTTGTCAGCTTTACTAACTTACTACCTCAAGCCTAAACTCTGCTCAAATTCCTCATTAGTTATGTACCCCAAACCTAAGTTTCTTTGTCCTGTCATTTCTTCACAAATTTATTGCTTCTTTATGTAAAAAGATGTATATATATACTGCCTGCTTTGTTCACTCTTTGAACATCATTTGTCTATGATCTCCTGTGTGCACATATTAAATTGTTTTTTTTTCCTGTTAATCTGATTTTGTGTCAATTTTATTATTAGTCCATCTACAAGAACACAAAATGGGTGAAAGGGGGGATTTCCCCCTTCTCAATACCTATATAGACAAAGTCATTTATTAGAGGAAGATAAATGTTTCATTATTTGTCAGGAGTAAAAACCAACTGTTACAAAAAAAAATCATATAGTAAAATTTGCTAAGTACTTTTATATACATTATCTCTTTTAGTCCTGAAAGCTACCCTGTGTGATAGGCATTACTGTTCCTCTTTTAGGAACAAGGAAATTAATGCCCACAGGGGTTTACTGATTTATCTCAGTTTCCACAGTTCGGAGTTGGAGCAGTGGTTCTCAACTCCCAGGAGACATTTAGCAATGTCTGGAGACAGTTTTGGTTGTCACAACTAGGGGAAATGCTACAGGAATCTAGTAGGTAGAGGCCAGGGAGGCTACTAAACACTCTACAATACCCAGGAGAGCCCCCTACATCAAAGAATTATGTGGTACAATATATCAGTAGTGCTGAGGTCGAGAAACTTGCAGTTAGAGGGAGTGGCAATGAACACAGGTGTTTTTGATGCCTAGTTCAATGCTTGTTTGTCTATAAGTTTTTGAAGATAACAGTGTAGTAGAACTGTCATTGATCATAAGTTTCTCCAGGCCAATGTTGCTCTAGTAGATGCTAGATTCAACTGGCATCATTTTGATTGGTCATTGTGTCCATTTCAATGAGTTCCTGCAGAGCAGGTTTTTTTTTTTTTTTCAAACAGGAGATTTTTTTATTTATTTTTTTTAAGAATTTATTTTATTTTATTTTTTTTCCTTTTTTTTTAATCCCCTAAGCCCCCCAGTACATAGTTGTATATTCTTCGTTGTGGGTCCTTCTAGTTGTGGCATGTGGGACGCTGCCTCAGCATGGTTTGATGAGCAGTGCCGTGTCCGTGCCCAGGATTCGAACCAACGAAGCATTGGGCCACCTGCAGTGGAGCGCGAGAACTTAACCACTCAGCCACGGGGCCAGCCCTGAGCAGGTTATTAACTATTTTGAATATCACCTCTGGATGACACATGACCAAACTTGGCAGTATCTAGTCTAAGTGGGAGAGGAAGGATCTCCTTTATCACATAGCAGAGAGGATTCATTGAGAAGAAAAATGAGCTGGGGATTTTTTTTAAAGGCTTGCCTTTGCCTTACCCATGTAAATAATAATGAGGCCACATCCCATGTATTTAGTGCTTTATGATTTTCAAAGCACTTTTATATTCCTTCAACAAATATTTACTGGGGAGACATGAGTGCCATGTTCAGTTCTAGGTCTGAACGTATAGTAGCAACAGAAACAAAAATTTTTGGCTTTTATTTATGAGGGGCAGGGGATACAGACAATAAGGAAACAAGTAAATACGTAATGTGCCAGAGAAAGATAAGTGCTATTGAAAAGAATAAAGCAGATTTGGGAAAATATTTGGAAGATTATATATCTGATGAGGGGTTAGTTTCCAAAATATATAAAGAACTCATACAACTCAACAACAAAAAAATGAACAACCTGATCAAAAAATGGGCAGAGAATGTGAACAGACATTTTTCCAAAGAAGGTATACAGATGGCCAACAGGCACATGAAAAGATGTTCAAAGTTACTAGTTACTAGGGAAATACAAATCAAAACTACAATGAGATATTACCTTACACCTACCAGAATGGCTATAACTAACAACACAAAAAATAACAAATGTTGTAGAGGATATGGAAAAAAGGGAACCCTCATACACTGCTGGTGGGAATGGAAACTGGTGCAGCCACTATGGAAAAGAGTATGGAGGTTCCTCAAAAAATTAAAAATAGAAATACTATATGATCCAGCCATCCCACTAGTGGGCATTTATCCAAAAAACTTGAAATCTACAATACAAAGAGACTATGCGCTCCTATGCTCATTGTAGCATTATTCACGATAGCCAAGACGTGGAAGCAACCTCAGTGCCCATCAACAGATGAGTGGATAAAGAAGATGTGGTATATATAGATACAATGGAATACTATTCAGCAATAAAAAAGACAAAATTGTCCCATTTGCAACAAGATGGATGGACCTTGAGGGTATTATGTTAAGTGAAATAAGCCAGACAGAGAAAGGCAAACGCTGCATGATTTCACTCATATGTGGAAGATAAACAAACACATGGATAAAGAGAACAAGTTAGTGGTTACCAGAAGGGAAGTAGGTGGGAGGCTGGGTGAAAGGGTTAAAGGGGCACATATGTGTGGTGATAAAGACTAGACTATTTGTGGTGAGCATAATGCAGTCTAAACAGAAACTGATAAATAATAATGTACACCTGAAATTACATAGTTATAAACCAATATGACCTCAATAAAATAATTAAAAAAAAGAATAAAGCAGAGTAAGTATAATAGGGAGTGTGAGGGTGGCGGGTTGCCATTTCACGTGGGTGGGCAGGGAAGGTCTAACAGTAAGTTGGTATTTTTGCAGAGACATGAAGGTTGGAAGAGAGTGAATCATGGGGATCTCAGGGGGAAGGGAGTTTCAGGCAGAGAGCAGCAAATGCTCTGGGATTGGTGTGTGCTTGACAAGGTCAAGGAACAGCAAGAGGGTCAGTGTGGCTGGGGCTGAGTGGGTGAGAGGGGAGCGGGAGGAGATGGGGTCTCAGGGATAGCAGCAGAGAGACCTTGCAAGCCACTGAAGGACTTCAGGTTTTCCTGTGATTGAGATGGGGAGCCACTGAAGAGGTTTGAGCAGAGGAATGACATGATCAGACATAATTTTTTTTTTTTTTGAGGAAGATTAGCCCTGAGCTAACATCTGTCTCTGTCCTCCTCTATATGTGGGATGCCTGCTACGGCATGGCTTGATAAGCAGTGCATACGTCCGTGCCCGGGATCCGAACAGACGAACCCTGGGCCACAGAAGTGGAGCGTGTGAACTTAACCACTATGCCACTGGGCTGGCCCCAAGACATAATTTTGCAAGATCAGTCTGGCTGTTGTGTTGAGACTAACCTAGAGGGACTAAAGGTCGAAGCCAGGAAACCAGTTTCAAGGCTGTTGCAACAATCCAGAAAAGAAACAATAGTGGTTGGCACCAGAGATGTAGCATAGGAGGTGGTAAAATCAATCTGATTCTGGGTATTTTCTGAATGTTGTGCCAACAGGATTTGCACCATATGTGGAATATGAGAGAAGGAAGAGGAAAAAAGCTGGCTCCAGGGGTTTTGGCCTGAGAAACTTCCCCATTTGAGATGGGGACGCTATAGAAAAGGAGGTTTGAAGGTGAAAAATCAGGAGTTCTGGTTTGAACATGTTAAGCGTAAGGTGCTTTTAGACATCTGCGTGGAGACATACATATAACACATCCAATGTTATATCTTCTCTCTCTTTGACCAAAGGCCAGTGTTTAATACGCCCATGGCTACAATGTGATGGAACTGGGTGAAATCACACTCTATCTGATTCTAAGACCAATGTCCTTCTACTAATAGAGAGTTCTAGATATAAATTAGCATAAAGAAAGTAGTCTCTAACAGCATCAGTCCTAAAAACTGTCTTTAAACTATGCTTCTTTATGATCTTCCCTAAAAAGCAAGGGATGGTCACATTTAGACAGAGGCATAGCGCACATCAAAATATGTCGACCTTCTTGTGTGACCCTTGGAATTATTATCAAAGTCATTAAAAGAGCAGAGCAAAGAAGCGCAAATAACTCAGATTCTGCCTACTTCAAATACCATTTCCTTTTTAAAGTTTTCTTTTCTTTACACATCTATAGAGTTAACAAAAAAAATGAAATCTTACTCTATGTATTTGTTTGGCTTACTTTTGGCCAATTATTTGTTTTTTTCTCTAAATTTTTATTATTAAAAATTTCAAACATACAAAATTGTTCAGTAAACATCCGTATATCTACCTCCTAGCTTCTACAGTTAATATTGTCCTGTATTTGCTTATTTACATATCTATCCATCCATCTCTCTATCCGTCTATCAGTCCATCTTATTTTTTTGATGAATTCCATGGTAAGTTGCAGCAATCAGTACACTTCACCCCTAAAGACTTCAGCATGCACATCATTAACCAAGTTCTATATTAAATCCTTTATTTTTTACACACGTGGGCCATTTGGTTTTCAGTGGCTCTCTTGTAAACAGCATGTAGTTGAGTTCAATTCTGATCGAACCTAAGACTGTATATCTTTTAAAGAGGAGCCTATGACCCCATCACATTGATTGTGATGGTGGAATGTCAGTTCTTACTTCTGCCTACTTATTTTATGTCTTTCTTTGTGTGTGCCTCTTTGACATTTCCTCTTTTATTCTTTTACAATCTTTGGTCATTTATTCAAGTTTTATTTGGTCTTTTTCCTCCAGTGGACATATTCTGTTCTTTTTTCAATTAGTAGTTACCTTTAAATTAAAAAAAATATTGAGTCTAAAGTTTTCTATTCACATCAAGAATGAAACAGCATCCATTGCCTCCTCCCTTGTGAGGTGAGATCATTGAAGCTTCTATGCTTTCCTTCGCTGCAGAAACATTTCAAAATTTTGGCCCAAGAAATCACAAACTCAGAGCATATCAGGCTTTCATTTTACAAAAGGGGGAAATTGAGGCCCAGAAGGGGAAAAAGACTTTCTTCTTCTGAATAGTCCCAGCTTCTGAAGGGAAGAATCAGAGAGCCAGCCCGAACACAGGGCATCTAGTCTGCCTCCACCTTTAGCTCAGACAACACTCAAACAACACTTAACAGCCCCAGACAGATGAGAAAATACACTAGTTTTAGAGGATTAAAGAAAATGGATTTCTCAATTCATTGTAGAAGTTTAAAAGCCTTCCACGAAATCCTCCCATCTCTATAATAAAAAATTTTAGCCTACATTCTATTAATCTTTATGTCTACAACGGAAAAGCCTTTGCTTAATAATATCCCCTCGAATATTTGAAGACTGTTCTTAAGTCTCCCCATAGACTTCTTTTCTCAAGAATAAATAATCCAAATTCCTTTAAACTTTTCTCATAAATTCTTCTTCCCATTCTTTTATTAATCTTTATAACTTTCCATGAGCTTTCTTCAAATTTTCTATCTTGCTTTTAAATTGTGAAGCCAGGAAAGGACACAGTACTATGATACTGATTATTTAGTTCATGCCCGACTATGAGTTCTTTGAGGGCAGGGGCCCTTTCTTACTCGACTTTGTGCCCCTAGATTAGGGGTCATCAAACTTTTTTTCTGAAAAGGCCAGATAGTAAATATTTTAGGCTGGCTTTGCAGGCCAAGAGGCAATGCCATTTATTTTTTGAACAGCTGTTCTCTCTGAAGGGCTAATACTCATTTTTTAAAAAATTTTACTTTATGGAAAGATGAAGATAATTCTTAGCTCAAGGGCCATACAAAGACAGGTGGTAGGCCAGATTTGACCTGTATGTGCTGGTTTGTTGACTATTACTCTAGAAAATAGTACAGTGCATGGTACATACTAGGCATTCAGTAGAGTTTGTTGAATGAAAGAATGCATGAGTCTATGAGGATTATTTCATAATTTCTGTCTTCTATATTCTTGTTTAACCCTTCTGTTATATTGCTGGCTCAGTGAACTTGTCCACTAAGACCTTCAGATCTTCCTCTGTCATACCCACCTACGGCCAGCACTTTCACATGCTTTTTGTACTCGGGTAGTTTTATTGTTCCTCCCTTAATCTAAGATGCAGTGAGGCCATCTATTAACCTTCATTTGCTGGTGGCTTTGGATCTTGCCTTTAATTTAGTGAGGCCATTTTGAACTTTTGTTTGTTCTAGTGTGCTCAGCAGCTGCCCTATTGGCAAATTATCTGTGAACTTAACAAGCGACCCCAGACAACTGACAAAAGCAAAATGCTGGACCAGATTCAACTTCCTCATCAGAGGCCCCAAGCTCTAGTTCCATTCATATGGCTCCCACCTGCCTTGCTGGGATTGGGAAATTCATTTCTACTTACTGTCCTGGAACAGATTGGTAGGAATCAGACAGGCTCACAGAGAAGGCTGGCACTAATGGCAACAGAAAAAACCCTTCCTCTCTTTCTCCTTAGTTTTTGGGTCTGTGGAGAACACTTGTCACAGCCCGAGGGAGTGTGGAGTTCTGTATTAGAAGAATTTCCATTCTGAGCTGAATTTGGATGAAGCAGTCGTGAGGAGCACAAATCCATAGCATCAGGGGGATTGGGCTGCTTTACAGAATGCCTGGAGGCTGATTGCTGAGACTGAGTACAGCATTCCTGCCACCCTCTCTGTCCCACTCCCACTTTCAGATGAATTCATTATGAGGTCCACAGATGCCTTTCTGATTGAAGCCTCCTATTTACCTGCAGTGCCCTTGTGTGACGTCCAGGGTCCAGTGGAACCACCTCTAAACTAGTAGTGGGTCAAGAGGGAGCCATGCCTCTTCAGTCCTCAGCATCCTGCCCTGGGTTGCAGAAGGCTAAGAGTTAGCCAGATGTGATGACAAGACTGATGGAAAACAAGGGCAGAGCATACTCCTTTCCTTCCAAACTCCAAGCTTTGGTGGTGATAACTTTCAATCCAGGGGAACTGGGAAACACTTTACCCTGGTTTCCTAGGGGTGATACGCATTGGCCACAGCCCGTTTTATCCAGTCCTTTCTTTCCTCCCCTCCCCTACTCTCCGAGTTGCTGATATTGCTCTTATTGCTACCATTTAAAATGTCCAGGAAAGCTGCATTTATTTACAATGACTTCCTTCTTAACCAGCTGGGGGAAGTTGCAAAATAGCCAACCCAGTGGTGGATCAATCTTTAACATTCTTTCAAATGTTGAAGTAAAGAAAATGATGACAATTTTAAGGCTCTATTAGGCAGAAATGATCTACGAGGGATGGCGGACAGCTGAAGGTCACAAATCAGGCAGCTGCCTCTGGCTCAATGATTCAGAAGAAGTGTGGAAGGCAATGGGAAGTGTGTTCCTGAGTTTTATGAGAGTCCAAGTTTGTGAATTTATCAACGTGTGCCTGGGATTTGCTGTAATGAGCCTCTTCACTCCTCTCATAAAACAAACCAGTGTCTGGTTAAAGCTGGCTGACCTTCCTTAGACACAGAAATTAATTTCTTTTGATTTTAGGGAGAAAAAAATGTCATGCCTTTGTCTGACTTACCTGGTAAATAACCTCATTTGCATGTGGAGATGATGCTTATTCCCCATCTGGTTAAGAGAATGATGTCAGTGACATTGAATTTGCATTGTTAATATTTGGAGAGCTTCTTTTAAGATGTTTTAGATTCTGAGTGTAAGTTCTCTATTTCTATCTTTGTTGGAGATCCTTCTTTATCCTGTGTATCAGTCAGGATGGGCTTGGTCATGCTGGGGTAGCAAAACCACTTCAAAATCTCAGTGGCTTAAAACAATGAAGGTTTATTTCATTCTCATGCTACATGTCCATCACATCCAGCACGGGCTGTGCTCCACGATGTTTTCTCTAAGAGATCCTACTATCTAGAGCATGAGTTGGCAAACTTTTTCTGTAAAGGGCCAGACAGAAAATATTTTAGGCTTTGCAGGCCATGTGATCTCTGTTGCAGCTATTCAACTCTGCCATTGTAGTGTGTGAACCGGTAGAGACAGTATGGAAAGGGATGGACAATTTTGAGTTCCAATAAAACTTTATTTATAAAAACTGGCAATGGGCTCGATTTGGTCTGTGGGTTATAGTTTGCCCACTGTGGTGGGGAGAGGAAGGAAAGAGGGCGACTCTTGCACCAGTCCTTTAAGGCTTAACTTCCACTCACACTTCATTGGCCACAGCAAGCCACATGGCCACATGAAGTTTTGTGAAGGTACAGAAAGTGCACTCCTCATTTGCGCCCAGAAGGAGAACTGGAAATATCGGTAAATAGCAACAGTGATCACACACCCCTTCCCAATTGTTTTTAGAGAGGCCAATATTTCCTCGACTTCTGGACTAGCACTTCTTCAAAAAGCATCCTTTAAACGCAATCTATATGTCTTACAACTCAGTTGCTTTGATGGAGCTAAACAAATTTAACAGATGAACAGTATGTAATTTCCAGGAGTCATTCTAAGGTTCTATTTGAGTCCCTGCGCCAATCCGAAGTGAGATTAAATCCATCCATCCCACTCATTCTCAGGCGTTTAGATTTCTGCTTAGACTTCTGGGTCCAGATAGTAACTACATCCTCTCCTTGGCATTTTTTTTCCTTTATAGCCGTAGAAGTCTGGGGCTCTCTCACCTTTCACTGGACAGGATTGGGCCTTGGTCTTGCTGATCACCCCTGTTTGTGTCTCCAGGGAAGATCAGCAATCCCCAGCATGCAGGGCCCCTGGAACCTTCCCTCATCTTTTAGCATCCATTTCTTCATCTCTAAGCTTTGCAAATCAGGAAAGGAGACACTGCTTCATCCAGGAGAGGGCACTGTGTGCAAAGTCTCAAATATTCAGTTCCTTCTGGTAGAGGCACAAATTAAGGATTAATGAAACTCATATTCAAAACCTGAAACTATAGCACCTATCATAAAACATAAACCAAAACACCACACTAGGAATGTACTCTATAAAAAGAGAAGAAATGCAATTTATTAACAACTTGTACATTCCAGAAGGTACAAACTGCCTCGTTAAATCAACTAAACACTTTTAGTGGCTGCTCCTCTTCTTTTCTTACAATACAAACTCAGCCTCTTTGAACCAAAGCCTGCCATAGTGTTGGCTGCTTAGATGAGGTCTGTGGGACCTTGGGGGCCAAGGCTGAAAGAGGTGGGAACATTAGGTCCTGTTGAAAAAAGGACCATTTGTTTCTTTCAGGCGTCTTTCCCCATAGGAAAGTGAATAACATTTCAGAGAAACAATGCAAAATGTGGGAAGCAAATATAACTAAATACAATGGTTTCCTAAGTGCTAAAATGGAAGATGCCTGGATTTCATAAATGGCAAAATTTTGAAAAGACAACTTGGTGTTTATAAACCTTTTTGTCCCATCCTCTTGGTTCATTTGTACCTGAGCATCTACATCTATTTCTCTGTGGTGTGTTCTTAATAGAAGCACCCAGACCTTTTTTTTCCCTGCAAATCTCCACTTAGCTGCTAAACTTTCTCCTTGGATC
The DNA here is from genome assembly GCF_021613505.1 of Equus quagga. Classification (NCBI taxonomy): domain Eukaryota; kingdom Metazoa; phylum Chordata; class Mammalia; order Perissodactyla; family Equidae; genus Equus; species Equus quagga. Next base: position 23,257,733 of record NC_060285.1, read on the forward strand.
CTGACTATGCCCATCATGTTACTAACACTTGTCTACCTCAGTCTTCTTGTCTTCACAATAGGCATAAAAACACCAGAGGATGTCATGAGATTCTTATTATCTTGCATTCTTTTGTTGTGTCTTCAGCAGCAAAGATGAAGGCATTATCCAATAACCCAAGTGGATGTTTGAGAGAACTGGAGAACAGGTCACTACAGTAGCAAATTGGAACAGAAGTAGCAGAAGCTAGAGAAATACCATTGATCGATTAGTAAAGCCTCAAGTGCTTTATCTCTGCACAGTGAGCAATTTCAGTCGGAGAGACTGAGATTTTCCTGCAGTTGGAATGTCAACTCAAACACAAAAAAAAGACCGGTCAAACACGATCCCATGTAAATCAGCACAGAAAGCAGATTGATGTGGGACACGAAAGAGAATTAGCATAGCCCAGAGAAAATACATGGTGACAGGGGTGGGGTGGGTGGGCGGGGAATAAACGAAGACCAATCAAATGAGAACAAGCAAAGGCTACTCAGAGCTTGCTATAGCAAGGGAGTCAGCCATTATCACTTGCATTTGGCAGACCCTAAGCCAGGCAGAAGAGTGGGAAAGCTTTAAATAGAAGTCTTCAGGGATGCCCTGATTGGAGGCTGAGGAAGCTGTAGGCATGAGGAAGCTGTGGGCAGGCTAACTAGAAGTGGGGCATCCTATATGATTGGTAATGGGTGTATATTTGGCTCTCACTAGTTGGTCTTAAGGTGGATGTGGGGACAAAAATTAGGGAAGATGTGAGTTATTAATCACATCTTGACCATTTGCGGCCAATTGTTATAGGGAGAATTGTTTGGCTTCCTGGACCAGTTGCTAGAGATAGTGTTTGCCTTCCTGCAAGTCTGACTTGCTGTTTTTGCCTACTTTTCAGAAAACTCGGCCTGGTGGCTGCTTCCTCAAGTTCACATGACCAATGACTGCCCTCAGTCTTCCAGAAGCTTCCCTAAGGGTTATAAACAGCCCAAATGCTGCTCACTGTGGGATTTTTCTGTCCAACCAGTTTGCATGTCTTCAAATACAGTACCACTAGGTGAAAAATGAAATTAGTGTAAATCTGGGCAGATAACATCTTGGCTAGAAAGTGTGGATTTCGTCCTAAATTGCCTTATTTGTCAGGGTACCCACTCTTCACTCTGGGTTGTACAGAGCTGGTTCTATAGCAAGGGCCACTTCATAAACACTTATTATGTGTCAGGAGTTGTGTTGGGGACCAAGGAAACAAAGACGTATGAGACTCTGGTCTCTGGGTAGAGAGATGCAGTACCTGTAAAAGATAGAAGACAACGCACAGTCTCACATTCCGAGTGTGGGATTAGCTGCTCCTCTTTGTGGGCACCAGCAAGAATGGGTCTCAGCCAGTCCTAGCACTTGTCACAGTGCAGTGCAATTGAAGCCATGTTGCTGTTTACCCCACTGACTGTGAATTCTTGAGGACAGGGACTGACTCTGGCACATCTGCTGTGTTATCAACACTTCAGCTGGTACCTGCTTCATTGTAGGCAGGTTAAGAGTATGAGCTATTTGGCCAAAGACAAGCAAGTTCAAGTCCCAGCTCTTTTACATGTTAATTATGAGGACTGTGACATGTTACTCAGCCTTTCTAAGGCCCTGCGTTTTCATCCATAAAATGGGAATAGTAATAATTATAGCAACCCACTCTACCTCATTGATCATTTCCACATCATTGGCACCTATTAGACACTCAATCAATATCTTCTGCTACAATTACGAATACAATTGCCTTGAAATTCCAGTGATGGAGATGGTACCCATTCTAGAGCAGAGAGGGAGGAGGATTGCTGGAGCACGTCCTGAAAGTTGGGTGTTTTTCTGGGGTGGAGGCCAAGAGAATCCGTTCCAATGTTATGTGGCACTACAGCAAACGATAACATTATGTGGCACTTCTGAACAGCACATGGTAAAATGAAACATTTAATGATTGGGGCATGAAGAACATGAATTCACGACTTAAAACAAGCATAGAAACATTTGGGAATTTCCGTCCCATATTGCAAATGTTGGCAGTCACCTTTTTACGGATGCACGGCAGAATCCTGATTGATTTACTGATGGCTTCAGAAAAAGAGTCTTGGTTGTGGGGAGAGTTGAACAAGGGTTGTTGATGAATTCTAAGGAGGAGAAGAATTTAGTTAAACACATTTCATAGGGGAGAAAACGAGGAGGAGCTCTAAGCTTAAATGCTCCCATTTCACATATGAATGCTGTGAATCTTATTTTCCTCAAATGAGGGTAATATCTTGTGAGAATTGAATGAGATAACAAATGTGAAAGCCTCAACACAATGCCCAATATTTCTTAAACACTGGAAATAGTTGAATATTATTTTTCTTTTTTATTCTTCTGGTGATAGAAAAAGTAACATTTGGAAAATGTACAGTATACTAAAATAGTTAACCCGAGATGGGAAATGAATGTATAAAAAATAACATTGTTTTACTCAGGAATAGTGTGGCTGAATTTCCTGATTATCCTCCAAAATCCATTCTTCTTTTCTCCTGCTGTAATAGAATCCCTTGTTGTTAGGTGGGCCCATGGCTGCTTGGAATGATGACTACCTTTTCCGGCCTCTTTTGTTGGAGGTGTGGCCATGGCTGATGGGCTGTGAAGGGAAGAAGCAGGGTGAAGTCTATTGGATGTTTTCTTAAAGAGAGATTATGTGCTCCCTTCCTTCCCCTTCCTCCTCTGCTGCCTGGAATGTTGATGTGATGGCTGGAGCTGCATGGAGCAGTCATCTGGACTCTATCCTCAATTGAGGATGCAGGACACTGGGTTGCTACCACATCAACACTGGACTGCTGATGCTTATTGGAAAGGGAACACATTCTATCGTTTCAAAGCCACTGTTGTTTGGGCTTTTGCTCACTTGCAGCAAAATCCAATTCTAATAATCACTTCATCATTGATACAGTCATCGAAAGACATGGCTTTAAAGGGATTTGAACGTTTTAGGAGACAAAGTCAAGACCCAAAAGGAATGTGAGTTCCTCCCAAGAACTTATTTAACAAATGCCATCCCATTAAAATAAGGAAGGAAAACAGCCAAGCCGTATTGGTTTCCTTCCCAAAGGCTGGCCACATCAAAGCTTTGATTTCACATTATTACCAATGAAAAAGACATACATAGTGTTAGTATGCACAGATTACTCTGTTCTAAACTTCTTCATCATTTTGGGCCGTGCAGTCTGGAATCGCTAAGAATCATGACGAGTAATGCTACAATAAGACTCCTCCTTTTTAGACTGGATTTTGGGATGCCTTGTGGTAGTGCAAAAAGTCATACATCCACATGTGTATTTGATGCTTGTACTAAAACACACATTTAAAAAATTAGGACTCTACCCACAGCATAATCATATCACTTTGCATTTGCATCTTATTGCTGATAGTTTAGTAATCATTAATGATTTGATAAGATTCAAAAGAAATTGGTATAAAAAATTCCCTCCTTCCGATCTCTGGAATAATAATTTTCTTCACATTTATCTGCTGTCCACAGTGCAGTTGCTGGCGCACCTCCTGGGGAATGAGCCCATCCTAATTGTAGTACCAGACATCATGAGGTGTTTGTTACCCTGGAGGCTAAGGTCTGTTGGAATTATTTTGTTACATGAGTTTTCCCTTTCATGTAGCTGTTGGTTCATTTGTAGCTTAAGCATCTTGTTTAATAAGGAGAACCGTTAGAAGTTATTCAAGCAGCTGGTGGGGTTAGCTCTCCTTCCCACTTTTCCTGTGAAGTCTTCCCTAGTACTCCAGCTGCAAGTAGTTTTGAATTGCTTTCAACAGCTATAGTTGGTACTACTCTCCTTTAAACTTAGTATTTTATTTTTTAGACATTTACATTAACGACCCTCTTTTGCTTTATTGTAGCCAATTCAGTGTCTTGCACATAGTAGGCACTTAAGTGCTTGTTCATTCATTACCCAGTGGCTGTATTGGCTCAGAATGGTATTGGGGCAGGCTGGGCTGAGCTGTAGTTTTGTCTTAAGTATTAGTTGATCCTAATTTTAGGGTGAGTTATTTGTATTTTGAACAGTTGACTTAGTACAAATGCAACGTGCAAAGAATCACCTACCAACTCCCCCAGGCAAATAGTTGATAACAGCTTGACTAGTAAGTTCTAGTGATCTTTTTAAAATGTAAACTGAAGAACATTGAATTAATCATGCTTCTGAGTTCATGGTGAATTAGAATCCCTGTTTCATGCAAGGTTCCTCTTGTTTATCTGTATTTATTCCTTTTTATCCCATCCTTATTCTGTTCCCTATAGACAGTCATTCTAATGTGTTTAATATGTATTTTTTCTTTGTATGTTTTTAAAAAATGAAATGATATATAATACTTGTGTAGAACCTACTGTGTGCCAGGCTCTGTTCTAAGCCCTGCATGTGTAATCATTCATGTAATTCTCATAACAACCTTTCGAGTTAAGTACCTTTATTATCCCCATTTAATAGAAGAAAGAACTGAGGCACAGAGATGTTAAGTAACTTGCCTAAGATCATGCAGCTACCAAGCAATGAGGTTGGGATTTGAACCCAGACAGTTGAGCTCTTGAATCAATGCTCTTAATCATGAACCACACAACCAAAATGTGTACTATGCTTTGTGTGTACGCATTTTGAATTTATGTAAATAGTATTGTGTAAATGGCACTGCTATAAATTTCATTTGTTTCTAACATTTTGCCTTTAAAGAGTACCCATGTTGCTTCGTCCACTTATAATCCGTTCTTATGGTGGCTGTACCCCAGGGCGAACATCTATCACATTTTGCATCTCTGCTCTCCCAGCTCAGAGACTCCAATTTCCTGTCTCCACAAATAATGCTGCAATGAAGATCCTCCCGCAGGAACTGTGGGAGAAGCTCTTTGGGATATAAAGCATGATTTTCCTTTATGTGCTAAATGTGTGCCTCCTATGAAACAGGAAGCTGGCAAATTTAGAGCCCTTTCCTGAAAAGGTTACTTATGCCATTGCAGTCATGTCTCAGGCCCTGTTCCAGATGCAGGATCATCTCAAGGTGGAACAAAGCTATTCATTTATATGAATTTGGAATCCCTTTATTTACTAAATAATCACTTTGTAAATGCTCATTCACGTCACTCTTGTACCAGTAAATATTAGAGGGATGACGAGGGATGGCTAAGACATCCTTGGTCCCAAGATGGTGATTAAGGATATGGACTTGTATTTCAAGTGACATGGGTGTAGAGGCCACCTCCATTACTTGTACCTGTCTGAACTTGTGTTTGGGTTTCCTGAACCCTCCAAGACCAATTATATCATGTTCAAAGTGAGGATAATAGTGGGGCTGGCCCGGTGGCACAGTGGTTATGTTTGTGCGCTCTGCTTCGGCAGCCTGGGGTTCACTGGTTCAGATCCCAGGTGTGGACCTCCACACCGCTTATCAAGCCATGATGTGGCAGGCATCCCACATATGAAATAGGGAAAGATGGGCACAGATGTTAGCTCAGGGCTAATCTTCTCCCCATTGCCCCCCAAAATGAGGATAATAGTAGGTTATTGTGGGGGTTAAATTCCTCGTGTTTGAAATGCAGCTAATTGTTCTTTGTTGTGAGGATTAAATGACATAATGTCTGTAGAGGGCCTAGCTCAGAGCCTGGCCTGAAATAAGTGCTCATAGAGGTGGGATAATCCCTGCCCTCAAGAAGTTCCTAGCCTATGGAGGAGACAAATGTGGACCCAAATATTCACAGTGTGGTGTATAAGGACCATGACAGCAACGTGTACAAAGTGTGATGGGAGCATGGAGGAAAGGACGTTGAAGAAAGTGTTAATAATTACCATTTATTCCAGACCTACCTTGTTCTAGACACTATCTATGTCTTATTTTATTTATTCTGGCCTTCTAAGGTGGATGTCACCACTTCTACTTAATAGAAGTAGAAACCAAGGCTCGATGACAACTCGCCATTCACAATCACTCAGCCAGTTGTGGTGCAGAAAAGATTTAAATTCCTGTCCGGCTGACCCCCAGCCATGTTTGTTTCCATGACACTGAAGAGGAGCTGGCATTTGATCTGGATTATTAAGGATGAGCAGGCATTTTCTAGGTGGATGAATATACAAATGTTTTTCTTGACACCTTGACTTTGGGGTCTTTCCAAAGAACCATATTTTTAATTCATTCATTGACATTGCACATGTATATCCAGAATTTACTCTGGCTGGATGCTAGAAATGCAAAGACTAAGAGATAAAGTCTCTATCTTCCAGGGGTTTGTAATTCTGTCAGACAGATTGGCTCCATACATATACACCACTCATAACTAGATGGGTGATGACGGAAGGTTGCATAAGTTGCATTTTAGGAAAATGATAGGGGTATCCAGTGAGTCCAGAGGAGTGAGAACTCACTGAGGGCTCAGTGGTCAGAGGCAGCACTGAGGAATAGGTGGAACTGCAATTGGGCATTGAAACAAAGAGAGGATTGGGTGGGGCACTTGGAGTAGGTAGAGTAGTGTCATGTCTAATACAAGAGTTCCATTCAAAAGAGGGGCACATAAACATAAATTCATGGAAAGTCAGATTTTAGTCTTAAAATTCCCTTAAAGGGACAAAGTATAGGCTCTTATATTGATTCTGTGGTGTGCATGCACCTTCTGTCTTCGAGCTCAGCACAGTCATTTTTCCCTGCAGAGTGAGCACAGATTGATACCTCTTTGGGCTTCTTTCTTCCAGCCCTCAAATTTCTATAGTTGGCTTGTGACTGGGATGGTGTTGAACAAAAATAGCATTGTTTTAAGCAGTAGAGTCAAATCGACAAGGCAAGATGCTTGTAATATTGGGAATATGAAGCAACTGAAGTTTGGTAAAGGACAAAGAGGCAGTCCTTTGGCTCTTGGTTAGCTCTTTGGTGTCTCTAAGCTCTATCTCAGTCTGCTGAGGGTGGTGGGAAGAGTGCATAAGGCTAAATTCTTGCAAGTTTAGCTTATTTCGGATGTGACTAGTGTAAAAGTGTGAAGAGGGGAATTGACATGGGTATGTCTGGGTTTGTTGGGAGAAGAAGATTTAGGGGGAAATAGAGATACATTTGCAAGGGGACCAGATGGTGGACTGTAATGTATAGGATAAAGAGTTAGGGTTCAGTCCTCTAGGGTGACATTTTGGTGTCTTTGCATGTACCTGACCATGTGATAGCTATTTGAAAAGAAAAATTTCAGGAAGACTAAGCAGATAATTGTGTGTAGGCTGGATTGGTTGGGGGCCCAGGGCTAGTCTCCAGGAGCCTGCTTGCAGGTGGTAGCAAAAGTCTTAGAAATGGTGATAGAAAAGAAGAGGAACTGACATAAGAGAGAGTTGTTATGAAGAATCGGAAGGGCTTTGTGAGCCTGAGTAGCACTGAACAATCACATCTACCTCATAATCACCAACTCCAGCATAATTACAGACTTGCCTCTCTCACTCCCTAAAGTCCATGCAACTAGCATCTTTTATTGAGCTTGAAGGGGATCTCTGGGTTGAGAAATAAATATATAACTTAGATGGAGGCAAAATCTTAGATTGTGTACTGGCAGCAGTGGACTGGAGGACATGGCTTTTGACCATTGCTAAACAGGTTTCCTATCATTTTTTCCCCAAGTCTAGACCTTGGGACAACCCACTGCAGGGAGAGTCTGGGTCAGCGACTGCCCTGGCCAACTTGGGGCCCCTGATGGTATAGACAGAAGGACCACACAGGAAGGAACCTCCCCTCCCCCAGATAATAAATGTGGACTGCTCCCACTCCTCCAGGCAGATGTACAGACACTCTGATGTATGGAGGGAACAAGGGGTAGGACAGGGCAGAAGTTTTACTCTATGGGCGGGGTGTGGCAACGTGCAGACATGCGAGGAGAAGGAAATGGATTTCCCCTAACATTGCTGAACATGATTAAAGATGGGAATAGAATCAGGAGTGAAATTTGTGGCCTAGACAACCCCACAAGGAGTTATTTAATGAACTGAATTTGCCCATTTTGAGGGCAAAAGCTGAAGTGCTCACCAGCAATCTCAGGAAGAAACACAAAGGGTTGGTGATTGCTGTTGGAGAAGTGGCCTCATGAGGGTGTCCTGGTTAACCCCTGATTGCTCCCAATGGGGACCCCACAATCTCTTCACACACTCTTGGTTGACCACAGCCTGGATGCTTAAGTCTGGTAGGCTAAGAGAGCAAAATCTTTGGAGTCATAAGGGAAATCGTTTTCCTTCTCCTGTTCTTTTTTTGCCTTGATCCATAAAGTAGGAACATCCACCTTGTGGAAGAATGGAAGACTTGGGAAGAAAACCTTTGTCCTTTTTTCTGTCACCTTCCCTTGCTGGGAAGAGAGTCAGGGTGTGTGAAAGTCCAGCTCCTCTGAGTTCTCTGTTTTCCAGAAGCCTGTCCTCACCACACGTCCATTCTCTGACCCTCCGTACCATAAACTCTGTAGAGTGGCTCTGAGCTTTGGAGGGAAGCCTGGTGTTATGGTTGGCAAGTGGGTTCTGGTCATAGGTCAAGGCAAGTTCTTCAATGCAACCTTATTGGAAATAAAGCTGATCATTTCAGATCTGTCGATCTGGGTCTATCTCCTCAATGGATTCAGAACCCATATGGGAAGAGGTGTGATTAAATAGCGTCATCCCGTAAATCCTAACATCCATGTCAAGGTAAAAATAACAATTTTAAGATTCTTTGGAATTTTCTTTTCTTCTCATCTTTCTTCTTTGAAAACATTTACCAAATTGAGTGACCATTGTGAGCTTGGCACTTAGGTGAAGTGCTTTGTCTTTTCTCTTAAATATGCATGGATGGCCCTGAGACACAGTGTATAGGGCCAAAGGCAACCTAAATGGGCACGTGTACCCACAAACATAAGACACTTCCTAGCAATGAACACATTCAATCCTAGGGTCTATAAAGGACTCTGCAGATCATATGTATACATGGGCATGCGAGTGCACATTCGTGTGTACACACAGTATCACAGGCATGCACATATACCACGTGCAAACACACCCAAATAACACACATAAACTGTGAACACATGCCGTACACACCACACACCACACACAGACAATGCGCACAAACACATACATTATATATGCAGTCCCACATCACACAGCACGTGAACACTCCCCATGAACACACACACCATGCACACACACATACCACACACGTATACCACATATATACCCCTCACACGAACACCCCCCACTTCACCGTACGTACATGGGCACACACACGACCACTGCATACACACGTAACCCCAGGGCCTATGCAGAACTATAGAAAGCTCCCTGACACATCCTCTCTCTCTCTCTCTTCCTTTTCTCTCTTAATCCTGCGGTCCATATATATGGGACTATACAAAGCACACACACAGATATAGAGCAAACTTTTGGACTCACACAAAAACAACTGCCAAGACCCTGCGAAGCTCAGCCTTTGTGCCTAAGCCCCTACTACTGTGGACCACTCCCCACTCCCCCAGGAACCCAGTCTGACAAAGAAGCACCTGCACCCGAGCCAGACATCTTTATTTCCTTTTGCCTTTGATTAAGTCTCACAATAAAATGGCACACCAAGGGGCATGACATTACAGTGTCATTAAAGTGAACATTTCACAAGGAGCGTTGCCTGAACTGAGATGCTTCTGATGTTTTTATTTTCACTGAATCTTTGAGGCCAGCAGATGGAAAAAACTACTGTGGTTGGAGCTTGAGGAGGCCAGCTTCACCTGAGAGGCGAGCTGGTCAGGCTACCCTGAGCCCTGACCTAATTTCCTTAAGAAAAGGGAAAGCAGTTAAAGTGCTTGATGCGTAATCAATAAACAGGACCCACAGGATGAAATGCACACATCATACTGGACAGAATATTAATATAATTACAAAGAGAGTCGACTTTGTAAAGTGCAGCAACACAGCTATGTTTTTCCCCTTCATAATATATCTGCTTTTTATAATGGTGGATTTCCATGAATTTCCAATCAAACATACACACACACGCATGCACACACACACACACACACACACACTTCTACTTCAGTTCTTTTTAAAGGCAAATCTGGTACAAATAGCAGTTTGTTCTAAAGGAACCTTTTGCACGTGTATCATTTAGTGAATCTGGAGTTTTCCAGACCAAGTGCTGTTGCTAAAAATGGCCACAGCTCGTAGAGGAGACACCATATTCCTGTTAATGTCATTAGCAAGCTGAACAGCAGCATCTACAAAGCTCAGAGCAGAGAAATGATACCTGGGGGAATGACACGATGCCAAATAAATGTGAGGTGATTGACTATTTCCATCACTACCTGCACAGCGAGCTGTAGCCATTTGTAAGAGGCTGCCTTGTGTCAATGGGGAGGGGGCAATTCTGCAATCATGTGACAGTTTCCATTGTCCTCAAAAGCACCTCATCTTTGGGGACAAAGCCCTGGGTCACACCGTTTGTCCTGGAGAAACTCATGATAAATTTTTCTTTTTAAAAAACCCCCTTTCTTTGATTAGCCATAATGAAAGCCTTTCCTTCTAAATATATGTCCTTACACATCAAAAAGGCTGAGATGAAAAATTCATTGTCATTTGCAAAGAATAGTGTCTCTTTGTGACTTATCTGCTGAACTGGATGTTATGAAGTTTCTTTGAGGGCTCTGATAGCAACTGGAATATTCTGGCTCTTGTGGCAAACGTGTTTGAAAGCATAATTATGGGGTGTGTGCTGGGGTGACCAACACTTTCTCTCACACCGACCAGATAGTCAATGGGTTTTGTGTGTGCAGGAAACTTCTTCTCTTTTATCCTGTTTCAGTGGGAATGGGACTGACATCAAGTGATAAGATGTTCTTATGGTGGATTCTAGAAACCTCTGTCCTTGTTTTCCGGTGTGGATTTACCAACAGCTGTTTTCTGTTGTTTGACTTTCTGAAATCAAAATTATGGATGGGGCCATAGAAATGACAGCATAGCATTAGACAGAGGGTAGCCTCCAAACACTTCGATGTGACTAACGATGTCTTACTAATTAGAATGAACTGCATCATATTTGAATTCTTGAAAAGCTTTTAAGTTGTAGTGAATTTTGTTTTAAAAAGGAAAAACTAAGCCACTTTCACCACTCCTATTCAACATAGTACTGGAGGTGCTGCCCAGAGCAATTCGGCAGGAAAAAGAAATAAAAGGAATCCAAATAGGTAACGAAGAAGTAAAACTCTCGCTGTTTGCAGATGACATGATCTTATATATAGAAAACCCCAAAGAATCCATAGAAAAACTATTAGAAATAATCAACAACTACAGCAAAGTAGCAGGGTATAAAATTAACGTGCATAAATCAGTAGCATTTCTATACACTAACAATGAACTAACAGAAAAAGAACTCAAGAACTCAATCCCATTCACAATCGCAACGAAAAGAATAAAATACCTTGGGATAAACTTAACCAAGGAAGTGAAGGATCTATACAATGAAAACTACAAGACTTTCTTGAAAGAAACTGACGATGACATAAAGAGATGGAAAGACATTCCATGCACATGGATTGGAAGAATAAACATAGTTAAAATGTCCATACTACCTAAAGCAATCTACAGATTCAATGCTATCCCAATCAGAATCCCAAGAACATTCTTCACAGAAATTGAACAAACGATCCTAAAATTCATATGGGGCAACAAAAGACTGCAAATTGCTAAAGCAATCCTGAGCAAGAAAAACAAAGCCAGCGGAATCACAATCCCCAATTTCAAAACATACTACAAAGCTACAGTGATCAAAACAGCATGGTACTGGTACAAAAACAGGTCCACAGATCAATGGAACAGAATTGAAAGCCCAGAGATAAAACCACACATCTATGGATAGCTAATCTTCGACAAAGGAGCAGAGGGCCTACAATGGAGAAAAGAAAGTCTCTTCAACAAATGGTGCTGGGAAAACTGGACAGCCACATGCAAAAGATTGAAAATTGACCATTCTTTTTCACCACACACCAAAATAAACTCAAAATGGATCAAAGACCTAAAGATTAGGCCTGAGACAATAAGTCTTTTGGAAGAGAATATAGGCAGTACACTCTTTGACATCAGTTTCAAAAGAATCTTTTCGGACACTATAACTCCCCAGTTGAGGGAAACAATAGAAAGAATAAACAAATGGGACTTCATCAGACTAAAGAGCTTCTTCAAGGCAAGGGAAAACAGGATTGAAACAAAAAAACAGCTCACTAATTGGAAAAAAATATTTACAAGCCACTTATCCGACAAAGGGTTAATCTCCATAATATACAAAGAACTCACACTGCTTAACAACAAAAAAACAAACAACCCGATCAAAAAATGGGCAGAGGACATGAACAGACATTTCTCAAAAGAAGATATGAATATGGCCAATAGACACATGAAAAGATGTTCATCATCGCTAATCATCAGGGAAATGCAAATCAAAACTACACTAAGATATCACCTTACACCCGTTAGATTGGCAAAAACATCCAAAACCAAGAGCGACAAATGTTGGAGAGGTTGTGGAGAAAAAGGAACCCTCATACACTGTTGGTGGGAATGCAAACTGGTACAGCCACTATGGAAAACAGTATGGAGATTTCTCAAAAAGTTAAAAATAGAAATACCCTATGACCCAGCCATCCCATTACTGGGTATCTATCCTAAGAACCTGA